>NC_081557.1:78019896-78324417 GCF_022355385.1 Mustela nigripes | reverse complement strand
CCTGCACTACATCCAGGGAGCCCTGCCTGCAGAGTGTCTATAGCTGGCACCTCCCTGACCAAGGGGGATAGGTGTGTGCATTCAGAGCAGTAGCCCCCACCACCATAGCCCCATGGGTTTCTTCCTTATCAGCATCCTGATGTGTCCCACATATCCAAACCTGCCACCTGCCCTGACCCCTGGCCCTCCTCCTCCTCCGTGTGCCAGGTCCCTGGGAGTTCTCTGCACTCTTTGGTCTGAAGTCCCAGGGGAAGCAGGACCTGTTGGACACTGTGCTGAAGAATTGCCTCTGCCTCCTTCCCTGACTCTGTCTTGCCCCCAGCCGGTGCCCAGGTGGCCTGATGCCCAGACTGCTCCTCACCTTGAACGTGACTGCTCTTTCCTCTTGAAATCCCCGCTCCTGCCGTTCTCTCTCTGCTTCTGTCTGGGTGTCTCCTGGGTTGCCACCCCTCCTCTTGGACTTAAGCTGTGGTTGCAGATCCCTGCCCCTTTCTGCCCTGGACTTGTCTGTCACTTTTTCCTCAGCTCCATCCCCTCCCATCCCCATCATGTCTCACTCAGGCCTCCTCCTAATTCAGTCTGCCTCTGCCCTTTGTAGGCGCCAGTACTGAAAGGATAGAGTTTATCCTAAGAAGGTTTATCTTTTATTCTGTGGTGGAAGCATAACATCATGGACCATTAGGAATCTCATAGAATTCAAATTAGAGAATATAGTATTCTCTTGTTAGGGACAGGAAACTAATACTTCCTTAATGCCTACCTGGTCCAAGGAATTCTCTTCTCCTGCCTGGATTTTTTCACAATAGCCTAATAACAGTCTGCCATCCCTCAGCCCTGATTCATCCTGTTAGTGACACAGCACCCAGAGTGATCTTACTAAAGTTGTATCTTGTCACTCTACAGTGTCAAATCCTACAGTCGTCTCCCATCTCATTTAGAGAACAAGCCTGCACGATGTCCCTGGCTTTATTTCCTCCATCTCATCTCTCTGAACGTTCTGTTCCATCCATATCACCTCCCTGTCTGTTCTTCAAATGTACATGTAGATCCTGCCCCCAGGGCCTTTGCACTTGCTGTTACTTCATGGAATCACCCTTCCCCAGATAGCTAGATGGCTCACTTCCTCATTTTCTCTAGTGTTTGTCTCAAATGTCACCTCGGTAGATCTTTTCTGAGCTTCCTATATCAATTAATCATTCTGTCACAGAACTGCTATCCTACTGTCTTTCCCTGCCTCTCAGCACATATCACTATTTCTGTACCATATATTTATGTATTCATTTTATTTATCTCTCCCCACACTTTAGGATGTAAGCTCCCTGAGGGCAAGACTTTTGTCTGTTTTGTTCACTAATCTATCACTAAAGCTCAGTATAGTGTTTGACATGTAATGAGTAGTCAATTGATCTTTGTTTAATTAATAAAAACCTTCATTTATCTCTCTTTACTGTTTGGTGACTATCCTTCCAGAAAATTTTCTGTACATTGATATATATGTGCACAAATCTTGCATAATTCAGATTCTACTATACTCAGACCTCTATAACTACATGTTGCAAACTTAAAGATAAATAATATGATTTTTTTACTTGTATCTACATGGCTAGATGACATTCAGTGTAGCATTGCATAATCCATAATATGACCAGATGGTCATTAGTAATTTATTGAACTTTGGTGATAGCCATTTCTAGTGTTTTACTCTTTCCAAGAGTACTTCTCTGAATCACCTCATGTAATATACATATATGAGTATTGATTTTATGAGTATATATGAAATACTCATATATATATATGAGTATTATATATATGTATACATATGAGTATTTTCATAGACAGAATTGCTAAAATGGACTTGCTTCAACACAGGACATGTTTATTTGAAAATTGTATATATTTCCAACTAGAATGCCCCCCAAAAGGGTTATGTCAATGACAAATCTTGCCAACATGTGGAAGTGCCCATTTTCCCATCCCTTGGCTTGGAAGAGATACTCTCAATGGTTTCCTTTTCTGCCAAGGTGATCAGCAGGAAATTGCACTTCACTCGAATTTGCATATCCCTGTTATGAAGGAAGTTACAGCGCATATTTTTTTCATATTTCATATGTTTATTGGGTATTTGTATTTCTTCTGTGCATTGCTTGTCCATGTTCTTCATCCATTTTTCCATTGGATTGTTTATCATTTTAAAAATCAATTTGTATATATATTGAAAAAAATATGTATATATAAAATAGATGTTAACCCTTTGTTATAAAGGTTGCCAATATGCCAATATTGTTCCTGGTCTATCTTGTGAATTTTACTTTATTTTCTTGTGTCATTTTTCATACAACAGTTTTAGATTTGTAGGCAATATAACCTGTCAATCTTTTCTTTATGACTTTATCACATGCCGTGATTTGCTTAGGGAGGCTTTCACACACATGTATACGGTATTGTGTACTTGGTAAACCCTCTTAAATCCCTTTAAGAAAAAAAGGCAAGACATAAAGAAATGAATGAATTAAAATAAGAAGAGTTCCTCCCAGGCATGTCCCATGGAAGACAGAGGTACCTTATATTTACATAGCACTTTTACTTCCCAAATGCTTTCAACTTTATTATCTCATTACTCAGGTCTGCAATTTATCCAATAGACAGAACTGCCGAAGGCTTCCTCAAGCAGCTGCTCCTTGTATTTACCACCATTCCTTCTGTTTCACCCCTGGAGGGGTGTGCAGGCCCCTTTAGGTTTGTAACTGGGGCCACAGCCTTGCCCACAGTCCTAGAGTGCCCCCCCCCTGGGACCCCCCCCCCCCCCGCCCCAGGAAGTCATTAGTAAGTCGATAGCAGGCATGGAGGACAGGGCCATGTGCTAGTTATTTCAGGAGGTCCCATCAATTGAGGAGTGGTCATGGACCCTTTGTGACATCATTTATTTGCCTTGATGTGTCTAATCCCCAACTATCTCTTCCCCAGGAAGGTAGTCATTGTGAGATGGCAGGAGTGACAAACATTGCTCTGCATAAGCTACTAAGAAGCAGAGTGGAGAGAGGAGGTAGCAGACAGAAGAAAAAACTTCTTTTCTACACTTCAGTCCAGGCAATCCTACACTTAACTGATTGCATGCTGACAGTCCAAAAAAAAAAAAGAAAGAAAAATCTTAAAATGTTAAAATGAGGCCACACAGAGGGAAGGAGGCAAGCCTGAGCATCAACATCAAAGTCCAGAGGCTAAGGGTAGCAAAGCAGATCCACAGACTAGCTGTGGGGATGGGACAGGTTAACTTCCCTGGTCATATTTGTCCTTCCATTACTGTGGAACTAAAATCTACTCTTACCTCCTATGATCGTTCTGACAATTAAATAAAATTATACCTATGAAGCCTTTAAACCATAACTATTTCTTAAGAAAATTTTGATATTCTTATTAAGTTATAAACGTCAAAAACTTCCAGTGTGCCTGAAAGGCAGCTTCTAAAGCAAACCTAGTTTTTACTCCTGGTTCTGCCATTTTTCAGCTGTGTGATTTTAGGTAAATTATCTTACTTCTCTGACAAGCTAATGGTTTCCCAGCTCAAAGGGAGCATCAGATCTGCTCCAATTTTGCCCAGAAACCTCCTGAACTCTCCATGGCTTCCTGAACCCTAACTAGTAGGTTGAGATGTACCAGCTAGGATTCTTCATTTGAAAAAAAGAGAGAGAGAGAGAAACAAAACAAACAAACAAACAAACAAAAACCCTACAGTGATTCTGAATAACATAAGCCAAAGAGAGTAGAGTATCAAGTACAGATCCTACTGAGGGCCTGACAAGAAGCAGGGAACGTGACAGAAAAGGATCAAATGAAACACATGAATAATAGGGATGATTCTGACAATGATGGTAGTGAGAACAGCTACTGACATAGGCCTTTGGTAACAATGGGAATGACGTATGTATTTTTAGTATCCCCATTTTGCAGATAAGAAACCAGAGGTGGGGATAAGTATTTTTAGAAATACTTGAGAAAGCGGCAGATCTGGATCTCAAATTTAGATGGTGGGCTTCAGCTACAGATCGTTCTAACCTAAGAACCTTGTCAGGATTCTCCATCTATCTTGGCATGGTGTTCACGGGAAACAGAGACTTATGTCAAAAAAAAAAAAAAAAATCTTAGCTGCCACCTCCTTATTTAGGGGAACAATCAGAAGGAAGGAAGAACTAGGGCAAATGTGAAGCAAAGCCGAGAAAGAAGAGAAGCAAGTGCAAGGGGTTGCCTTGTGACAGCAGTTTGCATAGTGCTGCACCCGGGACCTGGTCACTGGGATGACTCAAGAGAATCCTGTGAGACACCAGAGCTGGGACAATGATTTATCAGCTGGCCCCTTCACATATCCAGTCTTCACTGGCTGAAGCCCGCCCCAAGGGACATTAACTCCCCACATCCCTGGCTGTGTTCCCCAGTCTCCTAGGAAGCCAGCAACTCCCTAGAGGTGGTCTGGCCAGGATGCAGGCACAGCTGCCATCCCTTTTGCCATTCTAGCACTGTGTGGGCACCTGATCCTGTCGTAGCAGGGCCCCCATGGACACAGAACAGTGTCGCCCAGGCTAAGTTCACTGCTGCTAAAAGTGCAACATTTAGCCAAAGCAACATGGGGTAAGTAGAAAGTCCCATCCTCCATCCGCCATTTGGAGAACCCTCCAAATATTATTTCACATGAAGATCACTCTATCAGGGCCAAACGGAAGCCACATGTAATGAGGAGAGAGGCCTTTAATCTCTTCCTCTGAGATGGCAGCATGATCTAAGTGTTAAAGATAGAGAACTCGAAGGCTAGAAGGATTATGTGATTTGAACGAGGTTTTATAGCTATTTAGATATGGCCCTGGAAAGACGATCCAGGTGCCCTAGACCCTTCTGAGTGAAGACTTCCAGATTTCTGATTTTTGTCAGTAATATAGATCTAATATGCTCATGGCAGTTTGGGGCTGGGTGGGAAGGGTACAGAGAGGAAAGCTGTGGGTGTCTGTGCAGATGGATTATGGTCACCTGTTTCAGAATAAGCATATGTAATAGCTGAATGACTTATTCAAAATCCGAACCAGCCAAGTACGTTAATACGGTTTGACTATAAATGTCTCATTTGAAACTGAACGATCTTTTTAGAGAGTACAAACATGAGGGGTTGTTAGTCCTCATCAGGGAATGTCGAATTATGAAACTGTGATGAAAACATCCCACATCATGCTTAGGTAACATAAAAGGCAAGATGAGGGGCACTCACCATTTATCACACATTTTCATGTGCTTGCACCTTATAATAAGGACAGGCAGTATCTTATATGTATATACGGTATTTGCTTTCCCTGGAGTAGTTAGATCAAAGTAGTTCTCCTTATGAAATCTCGTTTAGTCTCATAGCAAAGATTCAGTAGATGAAAGGCTGAATGTACAGTCTGGGAGCACAAAATCAATTAATTTGAAAAACACAGTGTAATATATTACAGCTGGTTACTTAGATGCTGCTTCTAAAATATTGTAAAGATCATTGGAAGAAAAGTTATCATTTAGATATACACATTTCTCACCCTTTGGTTATACCACTCTCCTTAAATCTACTAGAATTTACATAATCTCAGTCGCTCACACTGTCTTTACCCACATTCCATAGGCTTTAAACACATGCCCAAGCCCTCATCTTAGGCATTTTATTGAAACAAATTTTCATCCTAACTTTTCCCACATGGCTATTTTTTTTCTTCATTTAAAAACACAAGGGAAATCATACCTTATCTATGAAGCCTCCCCCATGGAGTCTTAAGTAGGTGTTTTCATCAACATTCAAGAAAGAAACTAATATATGGGAAAGTGATCAAACATATCACCAAGAACATCCCATTCCCCTTGGCTCATTTAAACACAAAGCTCTTAAAAGTCAGACGTTTGATCTTAGGATCTTAACCCAAGGATTCATACTTACATTATTACCAAATCATGAATTTAATAAATATTTATCAAGTGCTTACAGTGTTCAAAGTTCTGTGCCAATGTGACATAGGAGATACACAAGTACAAAGGACCTCGTCCCAAGAACATGTGTCTTATAAGGTAAATTTTTGGAGCCGATGTTTTCTTAATGATCACAAACCTAAAGTAGATCTGTGTCACTAAAAAGCAAAGGAAAATGTATCAACTATCAGGCACTGTGCAGGTTAAATGTATATTATTATGTTCTTTTTTTTTTTTTTAAGATTTTGTTTATTTATCTGACAGACAGAGATCACAGGTAGGCAGAGAGGCAGGCAGAGAGAGAAGGGGAAGCAGGCTCCCAGCTGAGCAGAGAGCCTGATGCAGGGCTTGATCCCAGGACCCTGAGATCATGACCTGAGCCGAAGACAGAGGCTTTAACCCACTGAGCCACCCAGGCTCCCCTATATTATTATGTTTTTTAATCTATATCACAAACATGCAAAGTAGATGTTATCCTCATTTTTCAAATGAGGAATTCAGACTCTATGAACCGTTGAGTAAAAATTTCGCAGTACACATATAATAATCAAACACCTCCTGCATCATGTTTTATTTTTGTTTTAGAAGATTGGCATAGGATCTTGTTTGGTGAGAGAGGAGGCTGCCCATATGTTTAGGCTTGGCTAATGGTGGTGATTACTAACTCAAGCGTGTGTGTGTGTGTGTGTGTCAGCACGCATGTGACTTTGGCTTGAAGAAATGAATTTAGGATAAATGTGTACTTTTTTATTTAAAATTTTTTAAAGATTTTATTTGAGAGAGAGAGAGATTGAAGAATGAGAGAGAGCACTACCTGCGCGGATGGGAAGGGGGAGAGGGAGAAGCAGGCTCCAGGACCTTGGGATCATTATTTGAATTGGAGGCAGATGCTTAACTGACGGAGTCACCCAGGTGCCCTAACCCTACACTGTTTTTAAAGCCAGCCTAAGCAAATGCTAATTTTGTAGTTAGAAAGAAAGAAAGGAAAAAGAGAGAGAGAAAGAGATGGATGGAAGGAGGGAGGGAGGAAGGAAAGAGGAGAGGGAGAGAAAAGGGAGAAATAAAGAAGGGTCTAGTTTGCTGAAAGGATAGTGAGATTGTTAATAGCATCTCTAGCAAAAAATAAATAATGTTGAATCTGGGTCAGGGCTCTGGCAAAGGTCAGGGAAAGCTGTCTATATTTCTGAGTGACCTGAAGTGGTCATCCAGACTTGGTCCGTTGTGACGGCTCAACCTCAGACATAATCAGAGGATCATCTCAATTTCCATTCTTCTGATGCTGTTATCCCCTGTATTCCAGAGCAAAAGCAATGCGGGGGGGTGGGGAAGACGGCGGCAGGGGTAAAACTGAATCTGCAGGCTGAATCCACGTGTCCTGTTGAATTAAATGTAAGGGTGGCTGCTGTGTGAAGCCAAGAGGGAAAACTCAGGAGGAAGGATAAGATATTGCTCTGAAACACAGAAGCTGAGGACATACAATAGCACAAGAAATAAAATAAGGAAAAGCTACCAACTGTTTTATGTGCTTGAGAATTTGTCTTCCATTTAGACTTATGTTCACTGCGGATCTGAAGATCTGGAGTGAAAGAGACAGAGAAATACTAGTGATTTTTTGTTTTGTTTTGTTTTTTAAATTAGTAACCAGAGGCAATTAAATCTTCACTTTGAGTCTGGATGGAAACAGGATGGGACAAGCTCTAACCTGCAGGCTAGCATGCCTCCTGGGCCAGGAGAACATTGTAACATATACCCCCCCCACTAAAAAGGGCAAATATTTCAGTAGAGTGTGGTACTTCTCTGTGTAGACTTGTGTTAATAAAACCCTCAGCTGTAGTAATCCCATCCGACATGGCAGATAGTTATATAGGCCTTATATAGTTCAATCTGTGCAACGACCCTGTAGAATAGGTGTTTTACAGACCCGGATTTATACCAAAAATTGCACAGCTCATAAATGATATAGGCAGAATTTAATCAAGATTCCTCTCTGCATCACATAATGCCATACTGAGATTACCAGCCTAGGGCTGCTGAGCAAGGAAGGTGAGAAAGCATGGCCATTCTGTGATCTGGTGTCCTGGCAAGCCAACAATTTAAAAATGGTACTGAGATCACATCGATTGGGAGCAAGTCCTGAGAACACATCTGAGAGATGTTGTGACTTACTTCATCAAGGGATTTGTTTTCCTAACATCAACTTTATTGACCTATAATCTACATACAGTGAAATTCAAACATTTTAAGGTTGATGGCTTTTAGTAAATAGTATGTAGTCATGTAACCACGACCTTAATCAAGATGTAAAACCTTTGCATCTACCAAGAAGGTTCTTCATGGCTCTGGACAGCCACTCTTTCCCTGGCGCTTAGCCCTAGGCAACCACTGATGTGATTTCTGTAAGTAAAGAAAGAAATACATGTACATGAAATCATGCAGGCTGTATTCATTTGAATAAGGTTTCCCTCACTTGGCTTGATGTTTGGAAGATATACCCATTTTTTTGCATTAATATATATATATATATATATATATATATATATATAACATATATGTGTATTTGCATTATTATACTGTAATATTTTACCCACTTAGATTTTTAAGATTTTATTTATTTATTTGACAGAGAGAAAGATCACAAGTTGGCAGAAAGGCAGGTAGAGAGAGAGGGGGAAGCAGGCTCCCTGCTGAGCAGAGAGCCCAATGTGGGGCTCAATCCCCAGGACCCTGAGACCATGACCTGGGTCGAATCAGAGGCTTAACCCACTGAGCCACCCAGGTGCCCCTACCCATTCATTTTCTGAAGAATGTTCAGGTTTTTTCTAGTTTCAGATATCATAAATAAGACTGTTCTGAACGTTTGTATACATATATATAACATATAATGTATTATTTGCTTCAGGGGTATAGATCTGTGAATCATCAGGCTTACAAATTTCACATCACTCACCATAGCACATACCCTCCCCAATGTCCATAACCCAGCCACCACATCTTGCCCCAACCCCAGCAACCCTCAGCTAGTTTCCTGAGATTAAGAGTCTCTTACGGTTTGTCTCCCTCCCGATACAAACCTGTTTCATTTTTTTCCCTCCTTAGCCCCCACGACCCCCTGCCCTGCTTCTCAAATTCCTCATATCAGAGAGATCATAGGAGAATTGTCTTTCTTTGATTAACTTATTTTGCTTAGCATAATACCCTCCAGTTCCATCCACATCATTGCAAATGGCAAAGTTCTTTATGGCTGCATAGTATTCTATTGTGTGTGTGTGTGTGTGTGTGTGTGTGTGTATATATATATATATATATATATATATATATATATATATCACATCTTCTTTATCTATTCATCTGTTGATGGACATCTAGGTTTTTACCATAGTTTGGCTATTGTGGACAAGCAGCAGCATCTTCGACCTCAGCTGCAGCAACTTTTTCCTAGAAACATTGCCAGAGGCAAGGGAAGCAAGGGCAAAAATGAACTATTGGGATTTCATCAAGATCAAAAGCTTTTGCACAGCAAAGAAAACAGTCAACAAAAGTAAAAAACAACTGACAGAATGGGTGAAGGTATTCATAAAGTACATATCAGACAAACAGCTAGTATCCAAAATCTATAAAGAACTTATCAAATTGAACACCCAAAGAACAAATAATCCAATCAATAAATGGGCAGAAGACACAAACAGACAATTCTGCGAAGAAGACATCTAAATGGCCAAGAGACACATGAAAAAGTGCTCAACATCACTTGGAATCAGGGAAATTCAAATCAAAGCCACAATGAGATAACCACCCTCACAAGTCAGAATGGCTAAAATTAACAAGTTAGGAAAGGACAGATGTTGGTGAGGATGCAGAGAAAGGGGAACCCCCCCTACACTGCTGGTGGGGATGCAAACTGGCACAGCCACTCTGGGGAACAGTATGGAGGTTCCTCAAAAAGTTGAAAATAGAGCTACCTTATGACCGAGGCCAAGGCACTACTGGATATTGACCATAAAGACAAATGTAGGGATTCAAAGGGGCACATTCACCTGAATGTTTATAGCAGCAATGTCCACAAATATATATTTTTAATTTCCCTCAGATAGATGCCAAGGACTAGAAGCCCGTGTCACATGTTATATGTATGTTAAACTTTACAAGACATATCAATACAGTTTTTCAAAGTAGCAGAGTCATTTTACTACCAAAAATATACGAGCCTTCCATTTGATCCACATCTTAGGTATTTGGAAGCATGCCATAGATTTTTGGTGTCACAATTAATTATGTGATTAAAATATAATATAAAATATAATAAATTAAATAAATATAATTGTCAGCAATATTAAAATGTACTTAACAGCTTACAGTTCACCCACTTAAATGTGTGCAAGTTAGTGGTTTTTGATGGATTCACAGGATTGTACAAGTATCCTTTTTTTCTAATGCAACATAAATTCAGAAAATTTGTATTACCCTCCAAAATAAACTATTAAAAGAACGAATTTAGAAATTCATCTTCATATCAGCCTGGTCCCTTACCTGCCTTCAACTGTAGGCAACCAGTAATCTACCTTCTGTCCTTATACAATGACTTATTTGTTATATCTCAATTAAATGATGTTACTTATATAAAAAATCATATAGGGAAATACAAATCAAAACCACAATGAGATATCACCTCACACCAGTCAGAATGGCTAAAATCAACAAGTCAGGAAATGACAGATGCTGGCGAGGATGCGGAGAAAGGGGAACCCTCCTCCACTGTTGGTGGGAATGCAAGCTGGTGCAGCCACTCTGGAAAGCAGCATGGAGGTTCCTCAAAATGTTGAAAATAGAACTGCCCTATGACCCAGCAATTGCACTACTGGGTATTTACCCTAAAGATACAAACGTAGTGATCCAAAGGGGCACGTGCACCCGAATGTTTATAGCAGCAATGTCCACAATAGCCAAACTATGGAAAGAACCTAGATGTCCATCAACAGATGAATGGATCAAGAAGATGTGGTATATATACACAATGGAATACTATGCAGCCATCAAAAGAAATGAAATCTTGCCATTTGCGACAACATGGATGGAACTAGAGCGTATCATGCTTAGCGAAATAAGTCAAGCAGAGAAAGACAACTATCATATGATCTCCCTGATATGAGGAAGTGGTGATGCAACATGGGGGCTTAAGTGGGTAGGAGAAGAATAAATGAAACAAGATGGGATTGGGAGGGAGACAAACCATAAGTGACTCTTAATCTCACAAAACAAACTGAGGGTTGCTGGGGGGAGGAGGTTTGGGAGAAGGGGGTGGGATTATGGACATTGGGGAGGGTATGTGCTTTGGTGAGTGCTGTGAAGTGTGTAAACCTGGTGATTCACAGACCTGTACCCCTGGGGATAAAAATATATGTTTATAAAAAATAAAAAATTAATAAAAAAAATAATGAACCAGAATAGTGGGAACGAGTTAAAAATAAAATTTGTCCTACGAAGTAAAAAATAAATAAATAAATAAATAAATAAATAAAAAATCATATAAATGATTTGTTGTTGTTGTTGTTGTTGCCTTCACTGACTTAGCAAAATGGTCTCAAAGTTCATCCATGTTTTCACATTTAGCAGTAGTTCATTCCTCGTCATGATGGAACAACATACCATAGTATGGGGATATCATGTGTTGTTTGTCTTTTCATGCTTACGGGCATCTGGGTTGTTTGCATTTGGGGCTGTTGTAAATAATGCAGCTGTGTTTTTTTGTATGTGAGGTTTTGTGTGAATATATTAATTCCTCTTGCGGTATATACCTACGAGTTGAATTGCTGGCTGATATGGTAGTCCTATGTTTCACTTTTTGAGACTCTACCAGGCTATTTTCCAAGGTCACTGCATCATTTTCCAATCTTACCCCAGTGCACGAGCGTTCCATTTTTCAATATCCACAACAACACTTGCTGTTTTCCATCTTTTTGATGATAGCCATCTCAGTGGGTGTGAAGTATTATCTCACTGTGGTTATGATTTGCATTTTCTTCATGGCTAATGGTGTGAAAAGAAGGGGAAAGCATTCAGTTTTTCACCATTAAGTTTAATGCAAGCTGTGGGTCTTGCATAGATCTGCTTTATCAGGTTGAGGAAGCCCCCTTCCACTTCCAGTCTGTTGAGTGGTTTTACCAGGAAGGAGTATTGGATTTTGTCAAACACTATTTCCAATTTATTGAGATGATCATGCATTTTTTTGTACTTTATTCTGTTCATTTGGTATATTACATTAATTGATTTTCAGATATTGAACTTATCTTGCATTCCCATTATAAATCTTATTTGGTCATACTGTATAATCATTTTTGCATGGTCTGGGTTTTGTTTGCTGGCATTTCTTGTTGAGGATTTTCCCATCTATACTTGTGAGCAGTTTTGGTCTATAGCTTTCTTTTTTGCGATATGCTTGTCTGGCTTTGGAATAAGGTAATACTGGCCTCATACAATTAGTGGGAAAGTGCTTTCTTTTTTTTTTTTCTTTTTTGAAAAATTTGTGAAGAATTTATATGAATTACTTGAATGTTTGGTATATTCACTGGTAAAGACCTATGGGCCTAGCCTTTCTTTGTGAGTAAAATTTTAGTTACTAGTTTAATATTTTTATTGTTGTAGGTCTATTCAGATATTTTAGTTCTTTGTGAGTCAGTTTTAATAGTTTGTACCTTTCTGGATTTGTTCACTTCACATGTTACTTATTTTATTTGCATAGCCATTCCTTTAGTCTTTTTTTGTCCGCCCTGAGGTTGGCTCCTCTGTCATTCCAATTTTAATAATTTGAGTCCTTTTTCTCTGTTTTCTTGGTCACTTTCTAAAGGCTTATCAAAGAACTTATGTTTAGTTTTGTTGACTTTCTCTCTTGATTTCTATTCCCTATTTCATTAATATCTGCTAGATTCTTTATTATTGTCTCCCTTGTACTTGCTTTCTATTTAGTTTACCCTTCTCCTTGATGGGTAGACAGTTCCTATACTAAATGAAACTTTCCCTAACTAAAAAGGGAGGTTCACTGTGCCTAGACTGTACAATGAGTTTTGTGCTGCACACCTGTTTTCCTTTTGGGAGTCTGGGATTTTGGTACATACTAGGCAGAGGGTGCCTACATGCCCAGCCTGTAATTAAAACCGTGGCACTGAGCCTCTAATGGGCTTCCTTAGGCAGAAACATCGCACACATTTGTTGTATATTCATTGCTTGGGAATGACTGTGTTCTGTGAGACCCCTCATGGAATGGAAAGAGCATGGCCTCAGATGGATTCCTCCAGACTCTGCCTGTGTCTTTGTCTCTTATGACTCAGCTGTATATCCTTACGATGTCTCTGTAATAAATCTCAGCCATGAGCACTGCTATATGCTGAGTCCTTTGAGTTCTAGTGAACCCCAGAGTGTGAGACTGGTCTTAGGGACCCCTGACACATTAGTCATGCCTTGTTTCTTATTGAAGGTGGAAGACGTTCATTCTCTCATTATGAATTTCCAACTGACTTATGACTTAATGATTTTACCATTTTTTGATATTTTTCTAAGACTGTATTTCTCTCGAACAGGAGATAAGACCATAGCACATTCTGTTTAAGGATGATACGACTAGGGATTGAAAGAGAAGGTCTTTATTTATGATGAAAAAAGAAGTGAATTATGATATTGTGTCTAAAGAGTGACTTGACATCTTTTGCAGCTTTTCCTCTAATCTACCTTTCTTCTTCCTCACTCAAATCTCTTAGCTCCTTGCCCAATGCCTAACCAGGTAGGTTCTCAAAAAAAAAAAAAAAAAAAATCTTAGATTACTTGAATTGAAACTCAATCACTGTAAGGAGTTATTATTAATTTTGTCAAATGCACAGTTGTATTTGGTAATGTAATATCAAAGCATTACTTTGTAAAGATATATTCTGAAGTATTTCTGGGGAAAATGATGTAATGTCTAGGGATTACTTTAAAAATATTTCAGCAAACAACAGTAACTAAAGTGAGGTTCTCAGGATATTGATCATTATAAAAGCTTGGTGCTATGTATATCATTTAAAAATCTGTTTAATTTATTTTTATTTTTAATGAATTTATGTTTATTTTTTTAAGTTTTAGAAATATCAATCACTCACCCTAACATTTTAAAACAAATAGGTAAATTCTGGTTGGGGGATTTTTATTTTCTAAGTTCCAAGAAATAAATAACATATTTGACAATTAATTTTCCATGACAGATTATTGAGAACTATAAAATATTTGGTACTGACAAACCATCATTCACTGAATGATAAGAGAGATGCTTGTAGAAAGAATAGTCTGTTTTCATTGCCTCATCTTCCTTGGGCCTGTTCACTGCTTACCTCAGTAGGGTTTGACTTCTGAATTCATCACTGCCCTGGGAGAAACTCAGACCACTATGGGTCGTCTACTTGCCAAGTCTAATAGACACCTCCTCACCTTACTTCCACTGTCTGCCTCCTTTTGTAGTGTTTATAGACTGCTCACTATTTCTTTTGGATTTCTGTTCCTTTGCCTTGCCTCTGTTCTGCCTAGCTAAGAAACCATCCCTGAGCTTGGTGGTGTAACAACCATTTTATTATACTCACAGACATCTTGAGTCAGGGGTACAGACAGAGTCCCACGGGGACAGCTTGCTTCAGCTCCATGACTGGCAAGACCTGACATCAGGGTTGACTAGACATCTGAGGGTGTTGGAATCACCTCAAGGTATCCTCACTTACCTGTGTAATTGTTTATGCTGACTGTTGGCTAAGACTTCTGCAAGGATGTTGGCCACACAGCTACACATGGTCTCTCTGCATGGCCTTGTTGGGGCTCCCTCACAGTAGGGCAACTGGTTCCCATGGAACAAATGAGGCCATAACACAATCCCACCAAGCTATAAGAAGGCACCATTGACTCCGCCCCTCACCGAGTGGACTGCCAGAGCCAATGTGACCTGGAGACATTGTCCAGAGATTTCTGGAAAACTCTTCTGCCTTAGCCTTGTAACACTGAGGATTCTCTACCCTCACTGAAATTTCTTTCTTAAATTTAATGTGGACTCTTTCTCCACTTACTACTGAAATGGCAGTGCTCTCCAGGGTGAGACTGACATGGATCCTTTCCTCATTTCATTCCACATTTTCTTCTTTTATCTCATTCCAGAGCCCAGCTATAACTACCACCAATGTGTAGCTGCAGTACACAAACAAGTAGGTCTGTAGAGCGCGGGCTTCCCTCCCAAACTCCAAATCCAAATATCTATTCACATAAAAAGCATTCTCATTTTAATGTCTTACAACTACTTTAAATTTATTTTAAACTTATACTTCCCAAGTGGAATCCATCATTTGTTTCCTGCATTCTTTACTACAGGAAATGGCACAGTCCTATTACCCCAGACAGAAAATTGTTCTTTCTTTTTATCCTTTCAGTTTCTAACTCCAAGTCACATAGAAGCACTTCCAATTCTGCTAAATTAATTTAGCCAATACATTAATTCATTAATTTCAAGACATTAATTTCTCCCCATGACCACCACCACTACCTGGTTGTGGCACATGTTATCTCTTACCAGGATCATTCACTATTTCTCTTACAAATCTTTTTGTCTTTTAGATATGTGCTTCTCTATTTCATCTTCAAGTTTGCTGGTAAAGGGCTCTGTCTATATTACTATATCTGACTCAGTTTTTCTCTTTCTTAGACTTTGCAAGTGGTTTCCTATGTTCCTCAGGAATATCCTAAAAGTTGTGTTTGTCATATGTAGATTCCTGCACAAATCTCCCCACTAAATGCTCACCATTCTTTCCACTATTTCACAGTAGCCTTGGGATCAACAAGTTACTTATAAACATATCTTAAAATACTATGTTCTCTCGGGGCGCCTGGGTGATTCTGTCAGTTAAGCTCAGGTCATAATCTCAAGGTCCTAGGATGCAGCCCTGTGTTGGGCTCCACGTTCAGTGGGGAGTCTACTTCTTCATCTCCTTCTTCCTCTGCCCCTCCTCCTATTCGTGCTTTGTCCCTCTCTCTCAAATGAATAAATAAAATGCTTTTTTTAAAAATACTATGTTCTTTTATGTTTCTGAGCCTTTGCACATTCTATTCCAGTTTCCTGTAATCCTTTCCCTGACCCCTTGTATTCTAGGCTCTTTATTCATATGTGGCCTTTTAAAATCTCAAAAATCAAACAATCAATCAATCAAATCTCAAAATAAGTATTACCTCTTCAATGAATATTTCCCTGATAAACAATTCCCTTTACTCACACATATACACAAACCCACCAAAATTTACAGCTGCAAGAACTCTGAGACTTCTAGATATAATTCTCTGATTCCATTGTTTCCTCTACATACCTCCACTTTGAAATATCCTAGTGTCTTTTAATGGCTGTATTACAGAACTCTCCCGAGGCTGTAAGTCTCTTAATGTGAGATTTCTGCTTCAGTGATTTCTTAATTATTCAGTCTATTAACAAATAGAGCCTAGTGTCTCCTGCTACATGCCATTCAGTGTTGTCAGGTAAACAGGACTTCATTCAAAGTCTCTCTCTAGTTCTCGGTACTCAGAAAATCTGTGTTGAGTTTTCGAGTAAAAAGAAACAATGAGCTATTGTAGGTGCTCACTAGTGTGTTAAGAAGTTGTTGAGAATAAATATGCCCTCATTGCATGAATCTCAGCTGGGGTCATTAGAGAAAGTCTTCTGGCAACCTAGGTCCAGAATTGTGATTTACAAAATGTGAGTAAGTAAATTTGAAGTTTGCTATTAAAACTATCTTGATTTACCTTAAAGCTTGTTGACATCCATATCCTAATGAAAAAATAGTAATGTAGTATCATGAAATTCCAGGCCTCTCCAACAGATGTGTGCCATCCATATTACCTTGGAGGCTCACTCTTTTGTGTTTCAGGCTACAAAATCTTGAACACCCTAGAGGATACTTGGAGAGTCTCTCATGCTTAATGCTGTTTTAATACTTTTCCTTCGGTTCAGTCTCTTGAATTTGCCTCCATTTGCTTTGGGTTTAAAGACTTCACCCAGATTTCAAAGCAACTAATATGAGTTCTTCACCACCCTACAGAGTTGGCTATCACTGCCCACAGACTACAAAGACTTTGCAGGAAAACCAGGCTAAGACAAATGACATTTCACTTTTAGCAGCTTTATTCTCTCTCTCTCTCTCTCTCTCTCTCTCTCTCTGCCTCCATTGCATTGTATACATTTTTATAATGGGCATAAATCTTCATTTAATTTCATTTGACATATCCTGCTTTAACAGTGCCACACCACCACAGAGTATCACTCGTTTAGTCACTGAATTCTGCTACCAGCTATAATGGAGCAACTCTGAGTATGGCCAGGGTAATTTAAAGCATGGCCACATTCTGAATGGTTAAATTTTGTTAGTCCACATAACAATTACTAAAGCATAATTAAAGCCTAAAGGGTGAAGGGACTATTCCTACAGTGAAGTAATGTTGCTACTTTTCACAGTATATTATTAAGTAAGCATCTGACAGCATCCAGGTAAATAAAGTCTGTGCATACAAAAATCACAGTGTGCCCTCCAAAAAGAAAAGAAAAGAAAAAAAATATATATAAACATGTGTATATATATATATATATATATATATATATATATATGTTTCTGTCTTATTCACATAACTAGAATTGTCTATATATAGAGACAATCCTCTCTATATATAGACAATTCTACTTATGTATATATATCTACATATATATACATAGACAATTCTACTTATATGAATAAGACAGAAACATTGGTTCACTCTCAGTTGGGTGCTGTTTACTGTGTCCTATATGATGATTAAAGTCCTTGCTTACTCAGTGGACAGGGACTATAGGAGAACCTTCTTTTGTAATTGAAAACCCAATTTATTCTTATTAGACGTGTAGAGGTATAGAAACCTGATGCCCAGAAATCCTCTGTGAAGCCTAATCCAAACAATGAAACATAGAAGCCCAAAGGACAGCTAGACAGTATGTTGTCGCTCACATATAGGTCAAACGTGTGCATATTTTTTCTTTCAGGCTTAGAATTAAGGGTTAGTCACATAATCTAGAAAGAGTTCAGGAATATCTCTTTGTGAATTTTCATAGTTATGAATAATATCAAAAATTAACCTCACCCATGATGAAAAGCACAAGAAAGCTGAGAATTATTTCAAGTCTTAAAAAACAGCACTGTGATATTAATAACATAGATGAAATTTATTTTTATTAACTCCTACTTTTAAAATTTCAACCAGCATGCTCTAAGCCCACATCTTATAATACTGTTATATTTTCTTGCCAAAAGTAACTACATATTGATATTTCAGAAAAGCCGCAGGGCCTTTATGTAACTAGTTGTTATTTTACCTCAAAAAAATAAATAAGGATTCCTGTTTTTACTTTTACTTATCTGGAATAAGTAGCTATTGACATCTGCTGGAGTCAGTATAAAGATTTATTTACCTGAGTGCAAATATTGACCAATAGGGAGCCTGGTTCAGTGTTTATATTGAAGGACTATAAATTTTGATATTGACTGGCTGAGACATCAATATTTGCATTGTTGTAAACATTTAAAAAATCTCCATGAAATATTCTTCAGAAATTCTCTTGTCATCAGAGGAGTTGAGCTAGAGCTGTTTGGGGAATAGCTTATGTCTGGAAGCGAGTGGGTAACTTGAAATAGCTATAAATTGTTCTGGTTTCCAAGTTTACACAAAGACACATTTTTTATGGTGATGGATAATGGTGATTATTAGGAGCTTTCGGGTGACAAACCAAGAACTCCACCCCCAAATGGAGGATTTTGTCTAAAACAGCTCCCTGAGCACAAATATTCTCCATGATCAGCTTATAGCTTGAAAATCTCATGCTTTCCAAAGAATATCTGATCCCCAATACAGGGAAACATCATTAATTCCAGCTAGACTAATTCATAGCTTGGGATAATTGCACTTGAATTGGATGAATTTCTCCTTTGTATTTACAGTGGGAAAAAGATAGTTTAAAACAAATTAGGGCAGGTGAAATGATAAATTGAATACTTATTCAAAAATCTACACACAGTCTTATACCTATACCTATGAATGTCTGTGTTTACCAGTAACTTCTTGAATACAAGTGTGTGTGGTATGTGTGCGCGTGTGAGTGTGTGTGTGTGTGTGTGTTTACATGGTCTATGTGATTTTTAACTGTTTAGATAGATAAAGGGTTATACACCTTTGTCAACATGCCTTCCATAGTATTGTACAGATTTGGAAAAAACAACGCATTTTCTAACATACAGTGAAAAAACAAGGCAATTCTTACCAGACTGTGTATAAATTAAACTTATAGCTAATTCTTTTTTCTCAGTTATTTCCAAGAGGGTAAGGTCATAACCTACTTTGGCCAGCACAGCAGAAGAGGGTGAGTGTTTCAAGGTAATGAGCCCCGCCTTTTGGAGAAGCACAGACTGAATGTGCTAGTGCAGGGTTTGATGCCTGATGTCTTTGTAGAGACATCATCCTGATCAGAGATCAAACAGCTTGGGAGATAAAATACGATAACCTATTAAGGTTTGAGCATGAATTTGAATGGGAAATTCGGCACTTTTAAAAATATTTGCATCATGTGTATATTCCTGGAGGATTAAAAAAAGGAAAAAGAAACATCCAATATGCCTTACAGTTGCTTAAATCTCTTCTCCAGGCTATTCCTCACCATACCCTGTTCTAAGCTGGTCTTGGGGACTGAGAGTGCTTTTAGCTAAGAGGGCTGGAAGAGAGGCCAAGATGGGCATGACTACAATAGGCCTTTCCTGGTAAATGAGGGGCTTATGAGGGAAAGTGGATATTTGCTTGCCAATAATGGTGGCTGCAAATGAAAAGCTCTGCACTTGCCCAGCTCCCGTTCTCCCAGGCAAGCCCCTGTTCAATTGTCACCACACAGCCTCCATGTCCACCTCCTCCTCCCACTCCTTTTCTGGTATTTTCCTCTCTCTGGTCTCCCCACTCTCCTGTTCTCCGTCCCTTTGGGGAAGCTTCTTTTATCCAGCACTGGGCCCAGTGGGCATGTGACTGAGCAGAGAGCCCTTGAGCTGTGTATGTGTCAAGCTGTGAGTGTGTATGAGAACTTATGTGATTTTCTAGGAATAAAAAAAAAATATGGTTTATAAGAAAAAAAAAATAATGCACTAAAAAGAACTGAGAAAGGGATTTGGGAGACCGAACAACTGCTGGAGAATATGATTATGGGAAGTCAAGTGCAAATGAATCAAGGACTTAGAGTCCATGAATGTTTCCCAATATAGAACATCTGAAAAATAGACTTTAAGGGAAATAAATGGCAAGTGTGAGCACTCTGTTAAATAGAGAAATAAGAAAATGTGCTAACATATGTTTATGTGTGAGCATGCGTGTGAGTTGTCCTGAATAGCCTCACAATTAGCTTACAATTTGGGGTCTCTGTGCATGTCCAAAGAGAGGACATGGTGTATGGGAATAAAAGAAATAAAAAACAACAACAACAACATAGTTTTCTTGGGGTGTGCTCGGTGTATATGTGTCTATTTTGAAGAACACTGAGGAATAATTAAGGCCAGTCATTCAGTATACATTTATCTGGTTGACAGGGACAATGTATTATATCCCTGGAGGCAAGACTGTTTAAAAGTGACATTTTAGTTCTTTATATGCTTTGTGATACAGTCTCCTTTCTTGTCAAAAACCTTTAGCATCGTGTGTTATATGCAGAGCCTAGAGTTAGTGTTTCTGAGGGAAATTAAGCAGGCAAGTCTACCAAACAGTGCAGAGGGGAGACAGCCTGGACAGGACACAAAGCACGGAGTGGAGAATGTGTTTCTCAGTGGAATCAGGAACCAAGAGCCACAGAAGCCATGAGAATTACGAGCTTCCCAAATATCCCTGAACTATTTGAAGGAACATTGAGTTTCTCAGTGCACAGAGAATCCAGATTTACTTAAATTTAAAGGACAAGTAAATTTTAGCGAAACTGTAAAACTCGGGAACATCCAAGATTCTGACATATGAAATACAATTTGTTTGGCACCTATGTTGTACTATGCACTGTATGAACTACTAAAATTAGCTACCTTTTTTCAAAGTATGCATTTGTATGAGAATATAGATTCATCTATTCCCCACTGCTGGAACTTAACAGAATATACAACAGACCCATCACCTCAAGACATTTATTATGCTGACTTTTTATAATCAGGCTCTTAGCCCTCTCTCAATCTGTGTTGTTGAGATTGGATAACTTCTATTCATCTTCTTCAAATTCATTAACTACTTACTCTGTTACTTCTGTTTTGTTATTGAGCCCATCCAATGAATATCTAAAGTTCAGTTCCATTTTTGTTTTACTTGTTTCTTGTTTATGGCTTCTAGTTTTCTGTTGAAAATTTACATTTTCATATTCATCTCAAAAGCATCTGCTTTTGGAACACCTGTGTGGTTCAGTCAATTAAGCAACTGGCTTTTGATTTCTGCTCAGGTCATGATCTCATGGTCCTGAGATCTCCTCACATGGGGCTCTGCTCTCAGTGGAGAGTCTCCCTGAGGATTCTCTTTCTCCCTCTTCCTCTGGTCCTCACCCCATTTGCACTCTCTCTCTCTCTCTCTCTCTCTCTAAAATAGAAAAGTAGGGCACCTGGGTGGCTAAGTTGGTTAAGCAACGGCCTTTGGCTCAGGTCATGATCCTGAAGCCTCAGGATGGAGTTCCGCGTCAGGCTCCCTGCTCGGCAGGGAGTCTGCTTCTCCCACTGACCTCTCTCCTCTCATGCTTTCTCTCTCATTTTCTCTCTCTCTCTCTCAAATGAATAAATAAAATCTTTAAAAAATAAGATTAAATAAATATGTCTAAAAAAGGTGTCTACTTTTATTTCATGGGTCCTTACTAGTTGCTGAAAAGTCTTTGATATTTGCAACATATGGATCTTCTGAGGGTTGGTTTCTGTTGTGTTTTCCTGTAGTGTTAAGCTTTTCTTTGTTCTCTGTATGATTAGTGGTTTGGGATCATATCCTTCACACTTTGAATATTAGGTTAGTAGATTTTTATATTGGGTTATCTAGATCTTATAAAAATCCCTTGAGTATATATCCAGAGATAGAATAGGCTGTTTTAACAGCCTATTAGTTTAGTTAGGTTTGTTCCACAAATATTGATCCTCCTTTTGCTGTCTGTGATTCCAATGCTAGTTATACTCCGCATTCTCCACAGTATTATTAAGATGTATCCTCGACTGGCTAACTAGGACTCTGCATTAAACAAGACTTCAGATCTTGATGCTTCTGGTATGCTGTTTGAGGTGAGTTCGACACATGTTCAGAGGTGAACCTGAGGTTTTACACAGGGCTTTATGTGACCCCTTTCTTGAGCTCCCTTCTCTGTGATTTTCTCCTCCTCTCTAGTGCCCATGGGTCCTCTTTCCTGACCCTCTGCCTAGTAAAACAAAAGTATTAGCCTTCTTTTAATGTTTCTCATTTCCTGTGACTGAGTCAAACTCTGGGACAAAAACTGCCATATAACTGGAGGTTCAGCGCCACAGAGCAAATGATATTCACTGAAAAATGACTGTACAGTGAGAAAACAAAGGGATACTTCGGACCTGACTCTAGGGAATCCCGATACAGAGAAGTTGGATAACACAGGGAAAGACAATGAAGGAGATTTAGAAAGAGTATCTAGAGAGTGTGGATGAACAATTAGTAGCCTTTGGCATCATAGCAGCCAGGAGAAGACCATTTAAAAGAGCTAGTTGTCGATCATGTAGACTGCTGCCAAGAAGTCTCTTAAGAACGCACTAAAATGTGTACAATGAATTTGGAAACTTGGCAGTCATTTGGTGACCTTAGTATGATTAGGTTTTGTGAAAAGATGTGGACAGAAGCTTGACTGAACTGATTGAAGTATGAATCTGAGGTAAAGAATTCTAGATGGCACATTTGGACAATAGTTTCAAGACAGTTGGCTATTGAGTGGGGCTGTGAAACATGGGGTCAGCAGTGAGGAGTGTTGTTAAGACAGACATTTAAAAGGTGAAAAAAAGTCTGGGTAGATTACAATTAGGAACTAAGACTGGAATAGCAAATTGATTTCTATCATTTGAACAAAGTCAATTGGTGTGAGTGTCAGGAATAATGTCTTTAAAAATAACAGAAATGAAAAATCTTTGGACATAAATAAATAAAACAGACAGAATGAATTCCTTAAGAAAGTGAGAAGGCAAGAAATTACAAATCAAAAGGAAGGGGTTTTTTTGTTTTGTTTTTTGTTTTTTGTTTTTTTGGTTTTTTTAGAGGAGACACACAGCTGTTCTGTTAGAGAGCAAGAGTAAAGGTGAAGAAGTTGAGAGTACTTTCCAGTAAGAAATTGCAGTGATGGATCATTTTCCAAAACTCAGGAGACAATGAGATGACAGGCACAGATGTAGAGGTCTATAGATCTGATTGTGAGAAGAGGAGTGATGTTCTCTGACGGCTTCTGGGTCCCCCCTCATTAGCAGATCATCATCAAAAGGTAGCATAGGTGGAGGGAAGAGATAATCAGGCAGTGAGATGTTTGGAGAAAGCAAAGAAGGAAAATACACCTTCAGAGTGAGAGAGTCTAGTTATCAGAGAAACACTGCAAAATCCCAAGGCAGTGGTGAGCGATTATTTGTGGAGAATGTCCAGTGAAGCCAGGCTGCTATTTGTGTGATACTCTCAGAGCTGACACAGGGAGGACAGGTATCTGGATCCATGTAGAGTGGGGCTTCCTCACGCTAGTGAAATAGACAAGGGGGGGTAGTGGAATAGTAGTGGGTATTTCTGTGAGAGATTATGGTGATGGGTCATAAAAACCCAAGTTTTATCAAAAGGGATGTCAAAGGGAAAAAGGTAATAAATGTTGTGTCAATGGATTTGAAGCCTTTGTGAAGTAAAATCACTGTCTCCATAAAGTCACTGAGCAAATGTATTAACAAAGATAGGAAGTCATGGACAGAGTGAAGTGTTCAGATTCACGACTTCAAAGATGGTTCAGTTTCTTGCAAGTTCCAGGTACTTGTGTGAAGTAGGTCACTGAAGTGATCACAGGAGAAAGCCTTTGGGGATAAGGGATCAAGATCATGAAAATCAAGTTTTTGATAGTTTACATTTCTGGTCAACAAAGTCACTGAGGATGCTGAGTAAGAGTTGGCATGGAGATGAAGGCTCTAAGCCAGGAGCAAAGGTGTTCACTGAAGGGGAAGGAATGACTAGGAGGTCAGGAGAACAGAAATGGGGGGAGGGTCAGAGGAGTGTGCAGGTATAGGTTTTATAAAGATGAAGTCTAGAAATTTCACTAGAGAGCAAACATACTAACCAACAATATAATAAATTGGTCTCCTCTACTTGACAGGACAGGTCTAGAGTGGAATCCATACTCTTAGACTCAGTGACAGTGAGGGGGAGGTATCTACCCAAGAAGAGTAGAAAGGGGATAAGGGAGTGTCTGGTCATCAATAAAGGTGTAGATAGCAGAATAGAAGAGTCTTGAAAAGAGAGGAAGAGTAGTTGAGCCAGATGAAAGGTCTTATGAAACAGTGTGAGACAAGACTGTGGGAAATAGTAGGCAACTGGACAGTTTTATACTTCTACATCAAAGGTCAGCAAACCACAGACCACAGGTCAGATCCAACCAGCCACCTGTGTGTTTTTTTTTTTTTTTGCATGTCTGTAAGCTAAGAATGCCTTTACGTTTTTAACTAGTTGAATATTAATCAAAAGAAGAATCGTATTAGTGCACATGGAACATTCTCCAGAATAGATCATATCCTCGGTCCTAAATCAGGACTCAACCTGTATCAAAAGATTGGGATCATTCCCTGCATACTTTCAGACCACAATGCTCTAAAGCTAGAACTCAACCACAAAAGGAAGTTTGGAAAGAACCCCAAAACATGGAGACTAAACAGCATCCTTCTAAAGAATGAATGGGTTAACCGGGAAATTAAAGAAGAATTGAAAAAAATCATGGAAACAAATGATAATGAAAATACAACGGTTCAAAATCTGTGGGACACAACAAAGGCAGTCCGGAGAGGAAAATATATAGCAGTACAGGCCTTTCTCAAGAAACAAGAAAGGTCTCAGGTACACAACCTAACCCTACACCTAAAGGAGCTGGAGAAAGAACAAGAAAGAAACCCTAAGCCCAGCAGGAGAAGAGAAATCATAAAGATCAGAGCAGAAATCAATGAAATAGAAACCAAAAAAACAATAGAACAAATCAACGAAACTAGGAGCTGGTTCTTTGAAAGAATTAATAAAATTGATAAACCCCTGGCCCGACTTATCAAAAAGAAAAGAGAAAGGACCCAAATAAATAAAATCATGAATGAAAGAGGAGAGATCACAACTAACACCAAAGAAATACAAACAATTATAAGAACATACTATGAGCAACTCTCCGCCAATAAATTTGACAATCTGGAAGAAATGGATGCATTCCTAGAAACATATAAACTACCACAACTGAACCAGGAAGAAATAGAAAGCCTGAACAGACCTATAACCAGTAAGGAGATTGAAACAGTCATTAAAATTCTCCAAACAAACAAAAGCCCAGGGCCAGACGGCTTCCCAGGGGAATTCTACCAAACATTTAAAGAAGAACTAATTCCTATTCTCCTGAAACTGTTCCAAAAAATAGAAATGGAAGGAAAACTTCCAAACTCATTTTATGAGGCCAGCATCACCTTGATCCCAAAACCAGACAAGGATCCCACCAAAAAAGAGAGCTATAGACCAATATCCTTGATGAACACAGATGCGAAAATACTCAACAAAATACTAGCCAATAGGATTCAACAGTACATTAAAAAGATTATTCACCACGACCAAGTGGGATTTATTCCAGGGCTGCAAGGTTGGATCAACATCCGCAAATCAGTCAATGTGATACAACACATCAATAAAAGAAAGAACAAGAACCATATGATACTCTCAATAGATGCTGAAAAAGCATTTGACAAAGTACAGCATCCCTTCCTGATCAAAACTCTTCAAAGTGTAGGGATAGAGGGCACATACCTCAATATCATCAAAGCCATCTATGAAAAACCCACCGCTAATATCATTCTCAATGGAGGAAAACTGAAAGCTTTTCCGCTAAGGTCAGGAACATGGCAGGGATGTCCATTATCACCACTGCTATTCAACATAGTACTAGAGGTCCTAGCCTCAGCAATCAGACAACAAAAGGAAATTAAAGGCATCCAAATCGGCAAAGAAGAAGTCAAATTATCACTCTTTGCAGATATATGTGGAAAACCCAAATGACTCCACTCCAAAACTGATAGAACTTGTACAGGAATTCAGTAAAGTGTCAGGATATAAAATCAATGCAGAGAAATCATTTGCATTTCTCTACACCAACAGCAAGACAGAAGAAAGAGAAATTAAGGAGTCAATCCCATTTACAATTGCATCCAAAACCATAAGATACCTAGGAATAAACCTAACCAAAGAGACACAGAATCTATACTCAGAAAACTATAAAGTACTCATAAAAGAAATTGAGGAAGACACAAAGAAATGGAAAAATGTTCCATGCTCCTGGATTGGAAGAATAAATATTGTGAAAATGTCTATGCTACCTAAAGCAATCTACACATTTAATGCAATTCCTATCAAAGTACCATCCATCTTTTTCAAAGAAATGGAACAAATAATGCTAAAATTTATATGGAACCAGAAAAGACCTCGAATAGCCAAAGGGATATTGAAAAAGAAAGCCAACGTTGGTGGCATCACAATTCTGGACTTCAAGCTCTATTACAAAGCTGTCATCATCAAGACAGCATGGTACTGGCACAAAAACAGACACATAGATCAATGGAACAGAATAGAGAGCCCAGAAATAGACCCTCAACTCTATGGCCAACTAATCTTCGACAAAGCAGGAAAGAATGTCCAATGGAAAAAAGACAGCCTCTTCAATAAGTGGTGTTGGGAAAATTGGACAGCTACATGCAGAAAAATGAAATTGGACCATTTCCTTACACCACACATGAAAATAGACTCAAAATGGATGAAGGACCTCAATGTGCGAAAGGAATCCATCAAAATCCTTGAGGAGAACAAAGGCAGCAACCTCTTTGACCTCTGCCGCAGCAACATCTTCCTAGGAACAACGCAAAAGGCAAGGGAAGCAAGGGCAAAAATGAACTATTGGGATTTCATCAAGATCAAAAGCTTTTGCACAGCAAAGGAAACAGTGAACAAAATCAAAAGACAACTGACAGAATGGGAGAAGATATTTGCAAACGACATATCAGATAAAGGACTAGTGTCCAGAATCTATAAAGAACTTAGCAAACTCAACACCCAAAGAACAAATAATCCAATCAAGAAATGGGCAGAGGACATGAACAGACATTTCTGCAAAGAAGACATCCAGATGGCCAACAAACACATGAAAAAGTGCTCCATATCACTTGGCATCAGGGAAATACAAATCAAAACCACAATGAGATATCACCTCACACCAGTCAGAATGGCTAAAATCAACAAGTCAGGAAATGACAGATGCTGGCAAGGATGCGGAGAAAGGGGAACCCTCCTCCACTGTTGGTGGGAATGCAAGCTGGTGCAGCCACTCTGGAAAACAGCATGGAGGTTCCTCAAAATGTTGAAAATAGAACTGCCCTATGACCCGGCAATTGCACTACTGGGTATTTACCCTAAAGATACAAATGTAGTGATCCAAAAGGGCACGTGCACCCGAATGTTTATAGCAGCAATGTCCACAATAGCCAAACTATGGAAAGAACCTAGATGTCCATCAACAGATGAATGGATCAAGAAGATGTGGTATATATACACAATGGAATACTATGCAGCCATCAAAAGAAATGAAATCTTGCCATTTGCGACAACATGGATGGAACTAGAGCGTATCATGCTTAGCGAAATAAGTCAAGCAGAGAAAGACAACTATCATATGATCTCCCTGATATGAGGAAGTGGTGATGCAACATGGGGGCTTAAGTGGGTAGGAGAAGAATAAATGAAACAAGATGGGATTGGGAGGGAGACAAACCATAAGTGACTCTTAATCTCACAAAACAAACTGAGGGTTGCTGGGGGGAGGAGGTTTGGGAGAAGGGGGTGGGATTATGGACATTGGGGAGGGTATGTGCTTTGGTGATTGCTATGAAGTGTGTAAACCTGGTGATTCACAGACCTGCACCCCTGGGGATAAAAATATATGTTCATAAAAAATAAAAAATTAATTAAAAAAAAGAAGAATCGTATTGCATGAGACATTAAGATGATATGAAATGGAAATTTCATTGTTCATAAACAAAGCTTCAGTAGAAGGCAACCACTCTCACTTATGTATACTCTGCAGTGGCTTTTGCCCTACAACAGCAGAGCTCAGTAGCTGCTACAGAGGCTGTATGGTCTGCAAGGTCAAAAATACTTGCTATTTGATCTATATAGAAAAAGTACACTGACTGTCTTCTAGAGGCTTGGGTAGGAGGGTCTCTTGGAAGGAGTGGTTATTCTAATCAATGCCAGGTCATAGGATGCTCCAGTAGTGTTCAGGATAGCTGCTTCCCAGGCTTCATACAAAAGAGTCGTTGCATCTAACTTTATCCAGAGTGGTGACAGAGGCTTTGAGCTTTGATGAGAACACAGTAGTCATGGGAGCGAGATTCTGTTAATAGCCTTTAGCCAAACACTTGCATTCTGCTTGCTTTCTTTCTTGTTTGATGTGTAATTTTATCATCTTCTTATGCTTTGGCTGTCCACACTCTTCTCTCCTCCTCTTCCCTCTTTATCTCTCTGTCTCTGTCTCTATTTTTCTCTCAACACTACCTTCAGCAGATACTGACTCTATGGCTTGCTTCAGGAGTTCCTGTCCACTTGCCTACTACACCATGGAAGGTGCTGTCAAGTCTTATATGTGGTGGTGAAGCTCCTGAAGGAGAGAATCAGAACAGAAAGAAAGAAAAACTTATGGTCCATCAGTTCAGGTGGTTAGTTTTTTCAATTCAAGAACCAGTGACATTTTGGTTGATGATAAAGTAAATGTTCCTTTATCCCATCTCTTGGAACTGTGGCATAGAAAGAGGGTTGCTAGGTTTGAAAAAGGCCAGAGAAGTGGGAGCTAATACAGTTTAGGTGAAGCAGATGAGGACAGATGGAAGTGAGAAGCACATGACACCATCAGTGGCAGGCCGAGTCCCCGGACCCTGAGAAGGAAGGAGGGCAGGGAACTTGCATGACCACATGCTTAAGAATAGGGGTTCATTCAGTCTCTGTGCATTTTGGTTTCAGACTTCATGAAGCAGGTGGTAGGGAGAGCTCAGGCTAGTTCTAAAACTACAGAACGGCATGGCTCTATGGAGTAGAATTCAGGATTTTCTCAATAGACATTGCCGTTGCTTGAAACCACATCCCGGAGTGCCAGCTTCCGTCTCTGGGGTGGTGCTGCTTATTGTATGTAGTGCTGGCTGGCGGGGGTGTTTCTACTGCAGAGGCTCCCCCTTCTCCTGTTGAGGCCCACTTTGTGTTGATGACAGCACATTTTTTCCTGCCTTTCCCAGGAAGGTAAAGAGCCTAATCACATTGCCTGCAATCATTCCACCACTAATTACATACAGGCAGAGCTGAATCACCAAGCTGATTCCAGTTGGAAAAAATTCATCCAAATTGACGATGACATAAGAAAGCTCTCTGAGACACTTCTGATTAGGGCACGCTGGATCCTCACTCATTCAGAGGAAGCAGGGACATTAGTTACAAGAGCTTTTAACTAAGGATATTTGTGGAGATAGCCAAACCCAGCTCTTACTCACTCCAGCCCAAGCTTGATGAAGGCTTTTTTAGTTCCTCTAAGGAAATGTGGGGGAGAAATTTCTTTAACTTAAGGAGGTTTGAGAGGTAGGTCCAGCTCTTTATCAGAAGGAAGTAAAATCAACCTTAAAAAATAGACCTCTGTTGTTTCTTCAAAAGCCACCAAAGAAGGTTTTAAATAGTTCATTATGGGGGCGCCTGGGTGGCTCAGTCAGTTAAGCATCTAGCTTCAGCTCAGGTTATGATCCCAGGGTCTTGGGATTGAGCCCATCCCATGTCAGGCCCTCTGCTCTGCAGGGAGCCTGCTTCTCTCTCTGCCTGTTGCTCCCCCTTGCTTATGCAGTTGCTCACTTTCTCTCTGCCAAATAAATAAATAAATAAATAAATAAAATCTTTTTGAAAAATAAATAGCTCATTATGATAACCAGCACAGCCACCAAAATTATAGTCCGTACCAGCACAGCCACCAAAATTATAGTCCGTCAGTTCATTCATTCAGTCTCTGACCATATGATCATCTGGTGCCCTCTCTGTGTTAAACACTGCTATAGATATTAGAAACATAGAAACAAGTAAGAGTTCCTTTCTTCCTGAGAATTTGAGTCCAGATGGGTAAACATATGTAAACATATAACAATGCAGTGTGATTACTACAACACGTGAAACAAACCCAGAAAATAAGCTGGGTAGAAAGGAAACAAGGATCTTTGAATGTCAACAAAGGGTTCCCAGAGGAATTACATGTAAGATGGTTTTGAAGGATACACATTTTAAAATGGACAAAGAGGTATTAGATGTCAGGCAGAGAAGAAGAAGGTACAAAGGAACAGATCAATAGCCTAGCGTTTTAGGAACTTTGCCAGTGTGTTCACTGGATGTGGGGAGAAAGGAGTTGGTAAGAGAATAATCTGGAGCTATAGACAACAGTCTGCTGATAAGAAGCCTGTATCTGCCACGTCAAAGAGGAATGCAGAGCATTGAAGGGATTTAAGCTGGGGTGGCATTGATTTTTATTTTTGGCAATTATTGGATGAAAATAAAAACAATGAGCTGGAAGCAAGGAGATCAATAAAGAGGGTATTAAAATAATCCCCAGTAGACAATGGGCACCTGAATTAAGATAGTTAACAATGACAAGAAAAAGAAGGAAATAGATTTGAAATCTCTAAAGAAGGCAAAAGCAACAGGATTTGTTAACTGAAGGTGAGGAGTGAGAGAAAGAGAAGAATCACATATGACTCTCTCTCTCTTTCTCTCTATCTATCTTAGAAGGGGGGGGGGGGAAGCTATGCCAGCAACAGAGATGAGTGGGTATGGGATGAGAGCAGATTTGAAGGGCAAGACCATGAATTCAGCCCATGGTGTTTGTGAGACTTACAGGTGACGTGTTTGGTGGGCTGAGACCTCAGCAGAGCCTCCTGGGGTCGAGAACATACATGTGGAAATTATGAGCAAAGTTGGTAATTTACAATGTAGGAAGGAGGTTTCAAAGTATAGATTGGCCTGGGAGAGGGGTTAGATATAGCAGAGTGACCCTTCTTTCCAATAGTTTGTTCCTTCTAATATTTACTGACCATCTTCCATTGGTGATTACATCAAACAAATGTCAGCGCCCCCTTCTGTGCCTCCACAAAGCCTCTCATATAATTCTCAGACCCAACCAAAGTGTAATAAGAAAAGTCTTCACATTTTACTAATGAGGGAACTGGGGCTCAGTAATTTACTCAAAGTTACCTAATTGCTGAGAGAAATAACCATAATCAGGATTCAGAAACACCATGTTTATTCCAGTAGATCATGGTTGTCTTGTTTACATACAGTACATTTCATCCGGGGCCCATGTGTGCATGCTTATTTTTAGATGTGATGTGAAACGAAGAGAGGTAGAAGGAAATATTAGTATTGTCACTAACGAAAGAGTAAGTCAAATTTTCTTTTCTTTTCCATACATTCTTTCTTTTCATAGGTTTTGTGTGCTTGAAAATTCCACCTGTGTATAGCGGAACATTAAGAACAAACAGGTGGGCAAGGCCTTGCGGCATCGCAGGCAGTATGATTTGGTAGCAAGTAGCTTTAGTGGTGGGTAGATTTTGAGACTTATTTGCAAAGTTTATGTGTCTCTCTCTCTACACACACACACACACACACACACGTATTCAAAGGCTACAACCAAATATGGTAAATACACAGGTTTTCAGCCACATCTCATTTTTTCTCTGAGCCCAGATCATCCTACACCAATAAACTTCCTGCTAGTCTATGGGTATTTCTATGGGATTTTCTCAAAACATTCTCTTACACATATTCTTTTCATCCATGCCACTTGGAAATTCATGGATAATATTTACATTTCGTATGGATGGTAATTTGCAGTTTGCCATCATGATCTAATCTGAATATACACATTAGATTACCTTAACTATAAATATGACCCTACCCCACCTTTTCTGCTCTCTCCCATCCCCCAGGGGGATGTGTGTTTGTTTGATGTAATCAAACAAAGGGTCATTGAGTGTTTGTTTGATGTAATCACCAATAAATGGAACTCCTCAGAAAAGCCCTCATTCTGTTCTCCATCTGAGGATGCTGCATGCCAAGGGAACACCTTGTCCTTGCTCCCTCCATGTACAGCAGGCGCCTGGTTAATCACTGTTGGTCATGGGGCTCTGTGGGAATGGACTGAACCCTGCACATGTTGCTCCCCCAACCCAAGTCTTGGTAAGCACACTCCTTTTTTAGTGAAAAAAGAACTCTTCAGATCTGCATAACTATTCCTCAAAAGGATTTTTTAGAAACTACTTCTCTACCCATTCTCCATAAAATAGTTAATGAAAAATGCACAAGGCTGTGCTTTTTCTTCTAGAGTTATGTCTTTCCCATCATCAGCTACATTTTGAGGAGCTTTTCTGTTTTTTTCTTGGTTGGACTGGGAGTTGTAGAGATTTGAGTCTGTATCATCACTGGGGGATGAACATAAGAAATATGGAAGTGTAGATATTAATCTTTTTCAAAAAAGTATAGAATCCTAATGAAGGGAAAATACACACACATAGGTCATTTCTTAAGGTTCAAAACCTCCTGGGATTAGAGTTCCACTCCCGTTCTTAATCTAGAAAGTGTATTCATGAGTAAATCACAGGCTGAGTGTAGAGACTGTTCTGCGTTTCTAAGGCAATTCAGAACCAGGTGATGAAGGGGACTCTCTGTGAGTGGACTTCTGACCGGAGGCTATGCCTGCTGGTTTTAGGAGAGACTTAACCCAACAGGAGCCTCCCAAGTAAAAATAATTTCCTCAAATTAACCTGAGCAGGAAATTTCAAACCAATTAAGTCCTTCACATTTCTCAGCACTTAGTACAGACTTACATCTCTAGAGATTTAGAAAAAGAGAAAGCAAACAGCCAAGAAACTGAGGTAATATGGCACTGCGGAGTTCTATATTTATCCCCTATCAATGTCTTTCAGATCAAATTGGCTGAGTTTACAAATCAAAAGCTGATTTCTTTATTTATTTTTTTTAGCAGCCATCAGCTGCACTGCTGCAAATACCCAGGTTCCAGACATCAAGCTGCAAACTCCAAACATCCAGCTGTGTGCTTTCTGACTCTGATATCATCACCCATAATAGAGGGTCTGCATGCAAAACCGAGCTGACAGCCTTCGTGAAAACGCACACAGAAGAGCACACTACTCCCAGGGCCCAGCCAGCTTCTGAAGCCACATCTGCATGGAGTACTAGTGTCATGTCATGACAGGAAGGGACAGGCCACAGAGAAGCACAGGGCTTGGCTCTGCGGAGTCCCAGGGCTCGTTTTCATATAATTACATTTTGAGCTTCAGCTCCTCCTTAATAGATCACTAATGATTAATCCCAGAAAGTTTCAAAATTCAAATATCAAGGAAATTCTCTCTTTTGCCCTCCTATATATCAGTATAATTATCAATTACATTTTATACATGCATATTCACACTTTCAAATAACATATGAATCATACATAGATATGATAAATGCATACGTGTGTGTGTGTGTGTGTGTGCGTGCGTACATGAATCTGACTCCTTACTCAGCAGGGAGCCTGCTTCTCTTTCTGCCTGTCACTCCTCCTCCTTGTGTTCACTGTTTAGTTCTCTTTCTCTATGACAAATAAAAATAAATAAAATCATACACACACACACACACACATACTCAGTTTCCACTATCAAATGAGGTTTTATTTGTTTGTTTCTTTGTTTTCTAGAGGAAGAGAGAAAATGTACATGCAGGGAAGGGAGGGGCAGAAAGAGAATCTTTAGCAGGCTCCATGTTGGGCTCAATGGGGGACTCACTTTCATGACCTTGAGATCATGACCTGAGCTAAACTCAAGAGGTTTAACAATTTATAGACACTTAACCGATTGAGCCACCCAGACACCCCTCAACTAACTTCTTGCTATATGCCAGGGCCTATGCTAAGTGTCTTTCTTTTACCTTGATAGATAGATAGATAAATATGCAATTTATAGTTGGCATCAGTTTATGTAATACTTTATTGGATCGCTATCACTTTATGATGGATTCAGGTTAATAGATTAATTTTTCAACTCTCAATTTGCATTTCGATCTTAAGCAGAGAAGATAATAAGCATAGATGCTGCCTGGGGGATGGTATCTTTTGTGTGTAGGGCATGGTACAAGAGATGCTGTGACCAGTTGATGTTGCTCTGAACAACTAACTCTTAGGTATCTAACAGAAAACTGAGGGAAATGATGAGATAAGTTTCCCAGCTATAGGAAGAGGCCATATGACATCAGTACAGATCTGAGCATGTCAGGGAAGTAATGGCATGGGGACATTGCCATGTGTTGTACACTCAGCAGTCTTAGCTCCTGGCTCTCTAGCAACAAACACTACCATGTTTTGGGAAGAGCCCTCTTCCACTGTGGAAGCCAGGTGTTTAGAACTAGGCAGTCTGTCCTGTTGCCCAAATGTGATCCCTATATTGCTACCAAGAGTAACTTTCTCAGTGAATATTTGAGGCCGTACCTCAGGGCTAGTCTAAGACTGTTGGGCCCTGTAGAACTTTTTTCTGAAAGAGATCTTATAAATTCACTTATTCTTGGAGAGATCCTCAGACTCTCTTTTCTGTCAATTATAGTCTCTGTATCGAGGGGAAAGGCCGAATATAAATATAAATATAAATATAAATATAAATATAAATATAAATGTATATCTCCATATTTATACGCATATAGATAACATGAAAAGATTAGATAGAATATAGACATACAATTTACAGTTGGCATCTATAGATAGACTATAGATAGATTATGTATTTGTATCCATGTCTCCTTTTATTCTTAATTGTGAAATTAGAGACATTTCTCAAACCCTCATCAGGTCTCACATGGGCTGTGCAGCTACACCAGCTTTCCCAGAAGAAAGGATCCCATGAATCTGTATCCCTTGTAAATCAAATCCTATTTTAAGTGAAGGGAGTAGAACTTTCTCGTTAAAGGATCTGTGGTGAATCCTCTGTAAAGTTTATTATTATTAAATTCCTACTAGAAAAGCAGAGATCTGATTACTCTTTCATCTCTACCTTGAGATTTTCTTGTATCGAGGATCTTGTATATTAAAATGTGCTCAAACAGAGATGTGGTATAAGTGGTAGCTGCTGTCTATTGAGAACTTGCTATGTTCTAACGACCTTACACATATTTGCTTATTTAATACTCACAGTAACCCTGTAAAGTAGTATCATGTGCCCCATTTGACAGAGAAGGAATCTGAAGCACCAAGAAGGGAATCATCAGCCATCGGTCCTCTGGGGCCAACTGAGGGTTCGGGACCTGCCCCCTGCCGGTGGTGCTGACAACCATGATCAGCTCTTCTGTATAACTTCAGACCGTCAGGAGCTACGCTGTGTGGATAAATCAATACTGTTACCGTGTTTGGATATGCTTTGTAACACTGATTGTCTCGTCCTGTTGCTGTCAGTGTTGCTATCTCGATTCCATGTGCATCCCATGTGTTCCCGGCCTGATCCAGTAGTCTGGAGTGTATTGGTGCTCTAGCATGGACACCTCAAAACCATTTGCTCTGGGTCACAGGGACCTTGGTGCTATGGGACAGTAACCACACCTCTGTCACGTTGCTCTTGCCCTCCTTCCAACCTCCCAGCCTCTGAACAAAACCATGCTGGTCAACTCCTAAAAACGGACCCGGGGGACACCTGCTAGCCAGTCTTGGAAATAGCTGTCCCTGAAGCCCAGGCTGAGTTTAACAGGAGCATCCTGATGAGAACAGACAGGAAAAGAAAGCAGTGGCATGAGTACTGGTCTAGGACTAAACTAGTCACAGCCCTTAAATTTAAATTTAAAAAAAAAAATTCCAACTCTCAAATTTTGGAATTCTGTGTTCTGCATTTTTTTTTTGGTTTCTGAAGCCCCATGATTTTTATCTCAGCTGGTATATATGCCATAAAAATATTAAGTAAGGAGACAGCTGTGTCCTCTCCTCTCCAATAGCTACAGCTGTTCTTCTGACAAGCTTATTCTTGGGTGCAATAAAAATGATAATTGTGGCTATTATTATTTTCAGTTATAAAGGTCTTTTAACACCCCATCTATGAACTTAGAGACTTGGGATTTACTTTTCCAAGTAAGTATTACTTATCCCGGGCAGTTTTTGTCCTGTGATTGGTTATAAATTGCTGATCGAAACCCCTTTGGGTAAGATGAGACTCCTTTGGGGACCGAGTTGCAGGTGTAAGCCCATTTCCAACTCGCTTCCTTTCCTTGCTTGGGTTGTCAGATTCCACCTCATGAAATAGCTGTGCTCCAAAGAAGTTGGCTGTAAGACAAACCCTGTTAGATAAATCATACGTCCTCATTGATCTACATTTTTAAATTAAGAATGCATTCCTCTGAGGAAATAATTGGCCCCAAGACTAAATATAAATTATACTAAACACTCAATAAACCTTTTAAAATCACATATTTAAAGAAAGCCCGTTTTGTTAGAACACTAATAGTGATGATCCTTTTTAAAGACGGGAATTACAAATATCGTGCTAAGAACAATTACCAGAAGTGACACCACCTTGGGAATAGAGCCACAGAAAGATTAGCTGAGCAACAGGGAGCTCCCAACATTTTTTTTTCTTTCTTTTTATTTGAACTCAGCATATAGTTTTTGTTTTTGTTTTTGTTTTTGTTTTTTTAAAGATTTTATTTCTTTACTTGAGAGAGAAAGGATGAGAAACAGAGAGAGAGAGAGCAGGAGAGAGGGGAGAGTCAGAGGGAGAAGCAGACTCCCTGGTGTGCAGGAACTTGATCCCAGGGCTCCAGGATCATGACCTGAGCTGACAGCAGTTGCTTAAGCAACTGAGCCACCCAGGTACCCTTAGCCTGTAGTTCTACAGTTGTGCAATTCATTAATAAGAAGCTGACAAACTTTAGATTATGTAAACTACTTTCCTAGGTGCCTTGAAAGCCAGAGTTACCGAAGATTGGTCCCCACCACCAGGATTTCATTTCCATTGGAAAATCAGACGAGTGCAAACAGCATAAAACAACTGGCCAACAGAAAGTGCTATTGTGGTTGCAGGGGCAGTGGGCTGGACATCAGGAAACCTGGGGGTTTTCCATCAGTAACCAGATGTGGACTCCCCTGCACTGCAGTTTCCCACATTAAGATACAAAGATGTAATGATACTGCTAACTCCCATTCGTGGCTGTATGTGGCAATTTCCTAGTAAAATAAAAACTCATTCCTGAAGATTCTGACTTAATAGGTGTGGGTGGGATCGAGAAACCTATATTTAAACAGCTATTCTAGGGAATTCTACTGAAGTCAGACTATGTCCTAATATAGCAACTATGGAGTTATATATAACCATTAATGTCTCTTTAAGCTCTCGCATTTAATTCCCTTCTGGTTTTTAAAGCCTAAAGGGGCTCTGCATGGAACAAGAGTGCAGGAGAGTCACAGGCATTGACAGGAGACAGAAGGGCATTTGCGAGTTTCCTAAGGCCACCATAACAAAGTAGCCCACACTAGATGGCATAAATAACACAGGTGCATTATCTCACTGTTCTGAAAGCTAGAAGTCCAAACCCCAGGTGTCTGCTGGTTCATGTGCTCTCTGAGAGCCGTAGGGGAGAATTTACATTGCCTCCTTCAGCTTCTGTGATTTGCCAGCAATCCCTGGCTTTCTTTGGATTGTAGAGTCATCACTGTGGTCCCATGGCCATCTTCTCCCTGTATATCTTCACACAGTCTTCCCTCTGTGCCTGTCTGTGTCCAAATTCCTCCTTTGTGTGAAGATACCAGTCACACAGGATTGACCCACCCTCATTTTAATTTGATTACTTTTATAAAGACTCTGTTTCCAAATAAGGTCACACTGTGCAGTGCTGATGATCAGGGCCACAGCAGATCTTCTGGGGGACACAATTCAATCCATATCAGGGAGTTTTCAGGGAAGAATTAGAATTTGAAAGCAAGGTGGTGTCTGCCTTGGTGACAGAAAGAACATAGCTCTCTGAGTGATGGATGCAATCTGTACAAAAGGAACGATGATGTTGGTCCAAGATGAAAAATATCAGGGCCAGGCTTGAAAGCTGTGGTGGCAGCGGTAGGGACCATGGTGGTGACAGAGCTAACACCTGCAGAAATTTATCACGTGCCTTTCACTGCCCCAACCACGTGGCATGTGCATTCCATCCTCAAAGGACTGCTCGAGCTAACGATATTCTGAGTTGTGGAGAGGAAGCAATCGTGGCACAGAGGAGTGGCATAAGTCAACTCCTCAGGAAGCTTCAGGTAGAGGATCAGGTTTGTCTGATGCCAAGCTTTTCCTTTTTCTCAGGATGACCTGCTGCCTTCCTCATGGCAGAGGTGCGAAATGAGCTGGCATGAGTCGATCAGGCTACTTATTGAAGGGTTTCCTTCCATAAAGCAGTGGGATTTGTGTTTGATGTTACAAAAAACAGGGAGCCATTTTTAGTGTCTGGAGAGGTGTGACATGATGGAAGGGGTGTTTTAGGAAGATGAACGTGCCATTTCCACTAAGGGATGTGTTTTCTTTGGAAAAGAAAGACTTACAAATGAGAAGCTATTGACCATGAAGGGTTTCTTTTCATAGGATTTTATCAAGTGATTTGCTTCTTTCCCCGCTCGTAGCTCTTAACCAAGAATTTCCTTTAGCACTTTAAATGAACTTTAAAATATGCTCTGCTTATCTGTCCCCCCCGCCAATATTTTTCTAAGTTCCTCATATGAGTGATAAAGCATTGATCATTTATAGCCAGAGCACAATTGCTGTTTCAAAGAAAACTCTCCTTGAATCATTAACTCTATAAATTCAATCATCAACTCTGTAAATTTCAGTTCAGGGCTTTTTTTTTTTTATTGTTGTTGTTTAATTCTTCATTTGTTTTAAGTAGCAAGTATAGGAATTTCGTTTCTGGTGGTTGAGAGTTTAATTTGTTACATTGCTAACCTTTTTCTCTGTTTTTCTTCTACATGGTTCTCCTACAGAAAAAAAAAATGTAAGGATAAAGGGGAAAATAATAACAGTGAAACCTAAAATGTATAAAGCATTTTACTATATAAATTACTCTTCTTGTGACTTACCCAATTTAATCAGAAAGTAGACATGTAACAATTGGTGAATAGTACAGTGATTGTGGTTTCTCTATAATTCTACATTTGGTCTGGAGAACATATGATAGTAAAATTAAGCCTCATTGCTTTTTGCAGGATGACTTAAGTGTAAATCCCTTCCCTCTGGTAATAGAAATCTGGATCGATGGAGAACATACGGCTTCTCCAAATCTTAAGCCATTCCTTTTCTACATAAGTTTGCCTGATATTCATGTATAAAATTAAACATACACTAATACACCTGTCCCCACTTGATGAATTCTTGATTGTGATTACCCTAACATTTATGTGCTTGCATTTGAGTCTGTAATCCCCCAGACTTGCTTCTCATTTGGATGCCCATATAACAAGCTCATCCAAACTGGGTCCTTATCAATCTTGCTGTGGTCACACAAGAACATACGTGAATGGTGAAATTAAAGTGTATGTATGCCTCTGGCTGGAAGTAAGGATAAGAGATGCAGAGATCCCCTGTGTCCTTTAGTTTCCTTGCTTTGGTGGTATAGTACACAGCCTCCCAGGAGATGTGAGTTCCTACCAACACTGCTCTGACACTAGAGCTCAGTCCAGAAACAGCTGTCCAGAGCTAATTTATTTCCTAATGCTACGGCACTGTTAATTTATAAATTACATTGGTAATTTGAGCTATTATTAATTTCAGATGGTGTAGGGCAAGCCTAATTAAAATATGACACCAATTGCCACACATATGTACCAAGGACTACCATTTAAAATTAATGGGAATATTAAGTGTGACACTAGTCTCTGAGATACTTTGCACAGTAATTATAGCATTCTAGCTGGGAAAGATCTGGCAAATGTAGGCTTGAGGTTGGAGAAAATAAACAATGACAACATAGAAGGAAACACACCTTCTTCATGTCAACCTTCTCTTTTTATTCCCTGCACTCTTCCTCAAGTCAAGGTTAGTGCTTCTTTCCCTAAAGATGCTTACAGAACAGTAACAAGAAAGCTATTGTTCATTAGCAGTTTCTTACTTGCCGGGACTGTGAGTCTTTGTGGGTTAATGTTGATTGCCCTCTTCGTAGCCTGGACTTCTGGGCTCTGTTTTCCACTTATTAATGTGTTCCTGGTGCTTGTTGTGATTTTTGGTTGCTTACTGTAACAGGTATGGGCTGTCATTTTGCTCTCATGTAGATAGTATTGGCAAGAGAGTGTCTACCCATGTTTAGTGTGGGTTCCACGTGGCATGAAGAAGTATGAGGAAATGCTTAGGTTGGGCTTGTTACTGGATGGTGGCCCAGACTTCTCATGACCAAGAAGTGGCGACAGGGATGGGAAGGTAGTGCCCGTAATTGACAAGATAATCATTTCTAATTGTTGTTATTGTTATTTCTACTGTTATCTTGACAAGGATGGTGACCTTAGTGATGTCATGGAACAAACACAATGGGAACTTTACATCCCATATCTATTTTTCTTTGTATTATATTAGTGTCTTACTATTGTCATTTTCGTGCTTTATGGGGGGGGTCTTATCATCAGAGAAAAATGCTCCTTTCTTTCCTTTACTCATGTGGACCACTCATGTTAAAATAGTTTCACTCCACCTGAGTCTGGCTTCCCAGCAGATTACAGGCTTACTTCCTAAAGCAACAGGTTTGCAACCTGTGAGAGTTTTCAGATTGCTTTTGTGTATATGCATGTTTTTCTTGGTTACCCCCAAACAACGCTAGAACTGTAGGTACAACATGCCTGTGAAATGTCTCTCAGTTGCCTGGGACAGTCTCAACACATGCTTTAATTGTCCCAGAGTAACTATTAATAGTACCCCTTTTGCCCTTAAAAGTATCCCTGTTTACATAATAAAATATATCATCAAACTCTCTTTACTTAACAGAGAACGCAGAGTAATGCTGGGATGTAAGCAGTTCCTTTTGTTTTCCCTTGCCTTTTCGTAAGTAGGCTGACGTTCATGGTGACTAAGGGGGAGAACTGTGAAATCAGTCTTCCAGGCTTTAGCCTTGCTGTTTCCATAAGACAATGCGCATGGTTAGTGCTCAAGTAGGAAGCCAGCAGGTCAAGAGTTGTCTTTTATTCATAATTTTTCAACAGAGAAAACATGTCTCACGTTTAAGACATGTCATGAAACGTGTCACGGTTAAGACACGACATGTTAAGATTTGCCACCATGTCTTCTTGCTCTTGACTTTCTTCTGTATTGGTGGTTGAAGTCCAGTGTCCTTTTTGTTGGTTTGTCTTCAGGATCTTCTATACGAGAGTTCTAGCAGATCAAAATTTAGAAAACTCATCTTTGCTTATTTTATTAAGTGTCTAAATCTAAAAGCCGGAGTTTAAATTTATTTTGTCAGTGTTGCCACTGCCTTCTGTGGCTCGTGTGTGTGTAACTGTTAGTGTGGTATTTTTAATTGACTTATGGTCTGGGATGCAATGATCAGATCTAGACTTCAAGGTTCAGCCTTAGTGATACCTTGGAATCAGAAAGATTAATATTCACGTATGGTGCCTAACTTAGATCCCAGAGTCCCACCGCTTGGTAAGATTCGGGCCGTGTAAATGTCAATTATTAATCACTTATTGAGGACTCGTAATTCCCCAGGCTCTGTGTTCAGTCTAGGTAGGAGCACAAACATTTCAGCTGCTCTACTGGGAAACTAAAGGAAAGTTGATGATGGAAGCAGTAGAAGGGCGGGGGGGGGGGGGTAGGAGAATGGGCATGGTTCTCAAGAATCGGAACTTGGAAATGGCACAATTCTCTGAAGACATAACCATTTTATACTTGTTTTCTAAGTTTATACCTTTGGTGTTTTGTTTTGTGTTGTTTTCTCACCGTACCTTCTCCTGCAGCTGTGGGCTTTGTGAGTGAAGACGAGTACCTGGAAATCCAGGGCATCACACGGGAGCAGTCGGGGGACTATGAGTGCAGTGCATCCAATGATGTGGCCGCACCAGTGGTCCGGAGAGTAAAGGTCACCGTGAACTGTAAGTGGTCTCAGGAACCCCCACTCTGTGCGTGTGAAGCTGGCTGCTGTCATGACCACAGCAAAGAGCTGGATCACAGAGCCAGAGCTGACTCAGGATGGGAACTAGTGCCATGTCATTGTCCATTCTCTGCTTTCAAGAGGAGTAATTCCAAGTTCTAGTTTTAAAAAAGTTGCCGCTGAAAGTAATTTAATATAATCCCGAACTTGACTTATATTCCTAGAAGATCATTAAATGGCCTTCAATGTACAATTTATAGAAATGCATCTTTGAATCCCAACTTTTCCCATACTTTGCTCATAATGTTTCCTAGCTCTTTCCATAGTGGGGTGCAAAAATACCCTGTGTATAAGGGAAATCTATGATACGTTTATGGAAATTTATTGTACATATTTATGGTATACTTATGTGATCTTATACTTCTGCTATTACATATGTTGATGTACAAAGTGCACATTCATAATTTAAATATAAATAAACATACACATATTAGAGGATGCATCTCAGAACCTGATTTTGACTAACAGAGATACAGAATCTGACTAGACCCTCATTCTCTCTTATCAACCACTCAGATTCTCTCTGACATTGACCCTCCTCCACTTCCCCACCTGTGTCTCATGTTCTCTCCTCTTGATTCCTTATAGTATGCATTGAGTAGTTCCATAGGACTTTTGAAAGTTTTCTCTGCTGTGCTCATTTCAGGAAGTCTTACAACAGGATAGAACCCAAGAACTAACCCAGCAGACAAGAAGCGTTTTCTTTTCAATACTTTGGGGTGGAAGTGTGGGAAGACTATTGTGTCTTGGTGGTTATTCATTCTTTAATGTTTTGCTTTCTGTTACAATTTGGACCTACTTAATGCACAGCACTTTAGGAAACAAGCGGATAGGTATAAAAATGCTACCATTCTTATACCAGAATGTGGACCACCAGCTTGTTAAAGGGATTCGAAATTAATAAAAATTAACCTGGAAAGTAAGGGGATGGGAACAAAGGGAGAACCTATTTAGGACAGTAAGTGAAAGCTAGGGATAAACGAACACCAGAAATATATACTTCAAGGAGGGTAGACACAGGTGCAGAATTTGGCTTTGAGTTGTGAAATCAAAATGGGGAGACATCATCTGCTTTAAGGTTTATGTCCATAAGATGAAAGCAAACCTGTTGCTTGGGAAAAACACTGCTTTTCCTGGTACTGAGACCCAAGAGAAATTTCTCTTTAGTGTCTCCACAAATAGATCACTTTGAGATATTGTCAACAATGTAACACATGGTACTTCTGCAATAAATAGAATGCCAAGTTTATTATGGCTGTTTTTCATAATGCATTTCCATGTAAACTGTTGGAATTGCCAAGGGTAGTTAGGTAAAGACTTCAAATGAATGCAGGCCAGGTTTATAGGTCTAGTCTGGTCTGGCTGGATTTGAGGATCCATTTTAGGATGTTTGAAAGAATGGCTGATCTGTCTATGCTTCAGGCAATTCTCCATGAATATTATTTCTTGCAACTGAGCTTTTGATGGGAACTGAATGGTTTGAGGTTATAGAGTCTGGCAAGAACCTGGTGTGCAGAAATTCTATAAGGCTGATTAAAGGCATGTAGGGTTGATGGGCTGGCACTCTCCTATGAAAGTTAAAAAGTTTAAACAGGAAATATGCCTGAATACCTGCTCATTCCACCTCCGCACAGAGGGGAACAGCACCCGTACATGCTAGGAAGACAAGGTTTTCCTTAGCAGCGTGTTGAGTGGTTTCACACTCTGGCTCAATGCGTGTACAATTTGTCAGCTTGAGCAAACAGAGGTAGAGCAGGGAGTAAACACCAAAACCAGTGAATTGGGCAGCCTGCCTCACTTTAGGATGCATTTTAAAATGCTACAGCACATCTTCTCTCTGCAGACCCGCCGTACATTTCAGAAGCGAAGGGGACAGGCGTCCCCGTTGGACAGAAGGGAACACTGCAGTGCGAGGCCTCCGCTGTTCCCTCTGCAGAATTCCAGTGGTACAAGGATGAGAAAAGGTAACGACTCCCTCCCTGCCCGACCTGCCTCACCTGCCTCACCTGCCTCACCTGCCTCACCTGCCTCCACGTCGAAGAAAGGTTTTCTAGCTTCCCGTTTCCAGATGGTTACACAGGCATTTCTGAACAATCTTCTTCTAGTTGCAACTGGTTATCAAGGTGGGGGAGTGGGGGCTATATTTTCTGATTAGTCATGATTTTCAGCTCTGTTTTTAACCCTTCCATACAGAGTTATTCCTCGCTAATCAACGGGCCTGAAACAAAACATTTTTTTTTAGGAAAGCCAAATCTCAGAGAAGGCCACAGAAACATTGCAAGGCCTGTGATTTTTTTTTTTTTTTTAAATAGGGCAAGAAAATAATGTGTTCTGCCTGAAGCTATTTTTAACACACTCTCAGACTTGCATTAAGAAACTGGGAATGTTCACGAGGTGTTGGGAGTGGCCAAGAAGTTAGCAGGTCTCCAGTTCAGTTCTGGACACCGTCGGTGGCGGTGGATAAAGGAGTTCATGACCCGATTTAGCCCTCCCTTTGTGCCTGGGTTGTTCTTTCAAAGTAAAAGAAAAGAAAGGGGACTATCCCCTTCCCTCCCATTGTTGCAGCCATCATCGGGATCTCTGTTGTGATTCAGGGAGGACTGTCATTGCGAGGAGTTATCAAATGGCGAGTTAGCACAGGGTTCAGCAGCTCAGAACAGCCAGGCAACATGACAATTACTGTGATCAAAGAGCTATTTTAAGGTGGGCGAACAACGAATAAATGTGCAAGAGCTGTCCATGTTCAAAATGCTTTGATAAAAATGGGGAGGGGGTGGTGCATGTGCGTGAAGGAGGAAGGTGCTTTGGGGGCTGAAAAGCTGGGAAGAAAAACAGCCCAAGGGGGATTGCAAGAAGGGAACTTGGAGCAGGTCCAGGCCAGCCGTGACCCAGCTGTTGCCTGCACTACTTAGAACATCTCTTCCAGCATGCCTTGGGTGCCTTTCTTTATGAGGTCAGTCAGACACCAAAAGCTCGCCCCGTCTTGGAATCACATGACTCCATCGTCAGACTCATCCTGTCTTATCATAATCCTCCCAAATGAGAAGCAGTGCTTTTCAGTCCTGAAGTAAAAGACTGGCAGCATCTTGACAAGGTGTATCCTATTCATCTGGCCCATTTTAGAGATGAAAGACAGGAGGCAGAAGGAAGAAAAGCGAACACATGAAGAGATAAGAAGAAGTAGCTGGCTTTCCCCCTCCTAAGAACTCAGAATCATGCTGAAAGGAGTAACATTTTCCCAGTAAATAAGCATTTTTCTTGCAAGTCCTGCTCCCCTGGTCCCTCTGCCTTCCCACTGACGGCCCTCCTCTGTGGAAGTCTAGTATCAGAAAAGACTAACAAAAAACATGGAGCTCCACACCCAGTTCCTGAACCTTCAATTATCCAGGTCTTCCCTAATCAGATGCATCTTTTTTTTTTTTTAATTCTTCATGGGAGAAAAAGATAAGTAAAAATGTAGGGGAAAGTGAGATCTTAAAATATGTGGAGGAAATATGTAGAGCTGTCCACAACAAAAATGACCAGTGGTGAGAAAAAATGTAAACACAGTCCTGCATTGCACCCTCTGTGTCGTAGGAGGGACTGCTGTATATGTATTATTTTCCAAGAAGAAAGCCCCGTCACGTTTCAGATCCCACCGGCCCTCCCCCCCGGCTCAGGCAGCCTTGATTCCTCTACTGTCCAAGTTCTCCTCATGGGGGCTCCTGTCTCCCCTTCAATTGATTCTGGTCAGTTTTCCATGTGCTCCTCATTTATTTATTTCCAGTGTTCTCCCACTGAGTGGAGTTATCTGTCCTCCTGACACCCAGCTCAACCACAACAGCTCTGGCTCTAAGGTCCTTGTTGCTGCCAGTCCTTCCTGTGCCACTGAGGCTGCCAGGCAACCTCCTCCAGGTGGCTCCCCCCTAAAGGAAAGAGCAGCTCTCCCCTAGCTCCATTCCTAGTAACATGAGTGGACTTCAGAGGCAAATCAAAGGAGTCCATGTGATGGGGACAGCGAGTTTTCTCAAAATTTGCAGTAGAAGCCTCTTTTGTCTACATCCTAGCACCACTCAACTGCACGCTACGGCCACTGTGTGTGTCATCAGTCAAAGGGAGAGGAAATAGACTGCAATACTTATTAAGATCCAGCCGTCCACGGGGACACATGAGCCAATGAAAAGCCTCCGGTTCATTAAAACTCTGGAGCCTGGGAGCAGTATGGGATGGGGAAATGTGATGTGTGACCACACAGAGAAGAGGCAAGTCTGTCGTCCCAGAAGCTGCAAAGTGCCGCAAAAACGCTGCTCGCCACCCCACCCTGCTTTTAGCTAAAGACATTTCAGAGCTGTCAAGCAGGAACCTGATTCGGGTAAGTGTCTCTCCCCACTGCAGAGCTGAAATCTAATTCACAGCTTGGTTCTGATGTGAAGTCTTCCTCCCCAGCCCAGGAATGGCGTCAAAATGGCAAATGGGATCAATACACTTTGACGGGTTCTCCAAAACCCGTGGGTGGGTGGGCTTGCAGAGCCTTCTTTGGACAGCACCCCCTAGAGGATCAATATCTACATAACAAGCTGGAAATAAAACAGCGTCGTCCGGCAGCACAGCCGGATGCCTCATTCCCTTCCTACAGTGCTCACATTTTAATGAAGTCCATGGACTCAGGCCAGTTCACTGCCCCTAGCTTATGAGAGAGAAAGGCTCCCACAGGAAAATCTACATAATGAAAAGCAAGCAACTTCCTCCAGCCAACCTTCTGACTTCCCAGGAGACAGATGTTGCGCAAGAACTGAAGCCAGAGCCTGACGTTCTCTTCGGATCGGGATTGGGGTGGCAGATTGAACTGTTCTATAGTCCTACAGAGACTATGTCTTCAGAGGACGACAAAGCACATGCCCTCTGTGCCAGAAGCATGTTGGGACCCAGAGACAGGCAGGAGGTCTTGATGTCTGACTCCACAGAAATTTAGTATATTGAAGAACATTTTTAGTTTATGGAGCATTTTCTCATCATCATCTTGCTGGGCTTCACTTCCTGTTCTGCCTCGAGTATTGTCTTTCTCAGTTTGATGACTCTGAAACCAGCCATTGGCCCCAATTTCTGTCCCTATGCCTTGACATTGTTTATTTCCTACATGCTCTGCCCCAGCCAAGCCCTAAACCATGTTCCCTGAGATCCTCCATTCAGAAGGATCCCTCCCCACCCCCAACATTTATCTTTCCCATAGTGTCCGCCCAGTCTCTGGGCAAGGAAGACAAATGATTTCAGGGAAAGTAAAAGGTTGGCTTAAAGCCCATTCTCTGAAATAGGACATTCCAGAGTTTTTAAAAGGAAGAGGGTTGGTCTCATAACTTCCATGTAGACATGTAATGGTACTAAGAATTTTTGCTGACAGCTTCCTGAGATAGAGGATATGACCCCATCAGCCCCTAAGCGGTATTCTCCTGACCCTCTCCACCTGCCTAGTAGTGATATCTATGGCTCTAGCAGGTATATCTGTTTTCCGCACTCACACTCTGTGGTCTTTCTTTAGTGGCCCCTACCACCAGTGCAAGCCATTGTGGCATATCGGACTGCTATTGTCCAGGCTCTATAGCGTCAGACTTAGGAATCTATAATCCTTTCCAGACTGAGTCATTATGCTATTCTGGGGAGACCACCTCTCCCAAGCCCTTCAGAGTACCCTGCTGGAAAAGTGATCCCTGATACTTATATTCTACTTACCAGCAAAAGTAAAGTATTACCTGCAGAATGCCTCAAGTTCGTAAGGGAAAATTTATTACCAAGGTGCTTGAAAACACTTTGTTCTTTCAAAGTCCTCAGGTTCTTCTCTTTGAAGATTGAGGTGTTGTTGTTGTTTTATTCTCTATGGTTACCATCTCCATCATCTTTATTAACCTTATCATCTACATCAATTAAGTCCACACTGGGAGTACCTACTGTCGAGTGTCACACAGCTAGTATACTGAATGTGTTGAAGGCATCTGCCTTCAGAGAGTTTAGTGAGTATCTGTGTAGTGCCAAGACTGTCTCCAGGCACATGCACAAAAGTAGAGAAATACAAGTACATATCCTTATGTGTGGACATGCATTAATTGAGTGGGGAGAAAAGTAGTCATCATGATGTCAATGGGGGCAATAAGAAGATCGTTAATTCCAGAGTCTGTCTTCCTCCTTTGAGAAAAATATAACCATCTCCTTTTTTCTCCTTTTTTGTCTCTCTCTTGTTGGTCTCAGACTGGTTGAAGGAAAGAAGGGGGTCAAAGTGGAAAACAGACCTTTTCTCTCAAAACTCATCTTCTTCAATGTCTCCGAGCATGACTACGGGAACTACACCTGTGTGGCCTCCAATAAGCTGGGCCACACCAATGCCAGCATTACGCTATTTGGTAAGACTGAGCCCTGAGCTGGGCAGTGAAAACAGGAAAGGGTCTCATGGGACAGAAAGAGTCAGAAAGAGCTGCAAGTGTGGGGTGGCTTGTGTGAAAGAATCAGGAGAAGCTAGGCATCGGTGAGTGAAATGGAAGAGGAGGGGGAATGAGAGAGAGGGGGGCATCGGTAGTAGGAAAAAAATGAGAAAGAATGTTCATGTTTCATTTGTAATGGGTAAACCCTGAAGCAGGAGGAAATGGTGTTGGGATGATGAAGTGACATTTAATTTTTTCTCTTTGAGAGCTCCTCAACTGACTAGGGATGGGGGGGTTCTAGTTGGATTTAATAGCAAAGCACTCGGAGAGCAACATTTACTATTTCAAAACCTTGTTCACTAGGATGGTATAAGATGTTACCATTTCTTTTCCTGGCTGTTGGGACATAGAGATACTGAATTATATTTGTAAAAGTAGAATCATGGGCCTTGGGAATCCTGAAATTAGCTTCGGAGGGAGAATTCAGGAAGGAAACGGGGCTTTCCCCTCAGCTCCTCATTTGTGTCAATGGGTGTTGTCTGACTGGATTAAGATATATTTGTCCAGCCAAGCCACCATCCTGACAGAAGTCACATAGTCATTCATGCATTCATTCATTCAAATGGTTTATTGGAGGACTGATGTGGGTACAGCAAATTGCTCTGCATTCCTACATATCTGGCAAGTATACTGGTGCCAGAAGCAAGTCAAGAAAGCAAACAAACAAACTCCCTTGTAGATCCTAGATGTGTCAAACAATGGAAGTGAGCTGATGTGTAGGTCTACGTCATCTGCCAGGACTCCAGGTATCCAGGGATGACTTGCATCCCTTGGTAGAGGCAGATTCACCTTCAGGCCACAGAGTGAACTTCTGGTTGTTTTTGAGGGAAAATTCCTCCATACCCTCACAAGCTCAGGTAGCTTGGAATTTTTCAAATCCTTCCCTCTAGTTTCCCATGGTAGCAAGCACCCTTGAATATGATGGCAAGGGAAAGCAAAGAATTAGCAGATAATTAGTAAGAACATAAATTCCTTTTCCTCTGAGAACTCCCAGAAAATCTTACAGCGTCAATTACCTCACTCTCGCCCCGAGTCCCTACCACATCTCTCCACGGTCCATTGTATCCAGCCAGCCCCAACTAACCCACCTGTACAGCTCCATGGTCCCATCTCCGCTTCCAAATCACATTCGATCCCCCCTTTTATCCAACACAGAAAACAAAGCTCAGCTTTATCCAAGGGGGCTGGGAAGAGGAAGGCTGCCCTTGATCCCAGAGCTGGTTGCTCAGAATGGGCAGAGCTGTGATTAGAGTGATTGATCTGTCTGACATCTCTCACACAGGGATAGTCATAATTGCCCCTCACATTTGTCAAGCCTTTTTGGCTTTCTGGCAGGTGTCTGTCTCCAGAAACAGAAGGGCCAGGATTATAAAGGAACAGACCCCTCCTTCCCTGGCCTTGCAAATCTCAGGCTCTCCTAGCGGTGCCGTCCACCCTCCCCAGGCCTGCCCTCCACCCACAGCAGCCCTCATTCCTGTAAGCAGTCTTCCTCCTCCTCCTCTGTCCTCCTTGCTCCTCTGATTTGGATGCATGACATGGTTTTGCAATTGGCTTTATCACTGCTGTCTAATTCCCTGGCCTCTTCCCCTTAAGCCATCTGAAGATGAGAACGGGGAGAAGGCACAAGCTTTGAGAGTGCAATAGCTGGCGTTTGTGACAAGGAATGCAGTAAAGCATGTGCCATAAATCTGCTCTTCTCAGCAGACCCCTATGTGGCAATTAGAACCTCTGCCTCCCCGTCGGTCTATCTGTCTTCACCCTGTGTGTCATATGGACATTCCTCCAATTGTCAGCTCTCTGGAGTCCAGGATTCTCTGAAAAGATACATGGAAAAGTGATAGTATGTATTCAGATAAGTTTAGAAAGACTGAGGCCCCCAAGATAAATGGGGTACGCATGGGAATGTTCTTTAATGTGGAGATCTCCTAGCTTTTCTTTACACGTAAAATCGCTAAGAGGGAGAAAAAGCATGGAGCATTTTCCAAATTTAATCCAAAAGAAAGCAATTTTGAAGTCTCAAATGAGAGACCATTTGAGAGGAGTCCGTCACTGAGATGCCTTGTGGCTGACATAGTTCTGTGGAACTAGTCAAATGCCATTAGTGAGAGAGGTGGGTGTTTCTACCCCACTGGCTCTTGCTGAGGTCTAGTCCAGACATGGCAACCCCAAAATTCATGATGGAGGCCCACCATCAATCACAAATACAAACTTATACCAAAGTTTTCCGTGTGTCATCTGCCATTATCAGCGGACCCTCAGCCAAGACCCATCAAGCAGACTGTGGCAATGGGAAAGCAGCATTTGTGTTATGCGAATCTGTAAACTGTGTGATGCAGTCCATTCTCCTATAGCATCGCAGAAAGCCAGCTATATTATTGCTGACTTTCATACAGACTGCTTGCCCTCATCATGTGACATGGACATTGGAAAGTGAGAAATGCTGAACAGGGAGGCCCCATCATGGCCAGGATCCAAAGGGAGCAGGGTCATCTTTTCTACCACGGACCAACAGCGTCCTGAGCACCTGCTCCCTAAGACCACAGAGATTGCCGGGGCTCCCAGAATCATGGTGGTTCTTGGGGCCATCTTGCTTGTGCTGTGGTGCCATGGGATCAGAAATTCCTGAACTTGGTCTCCAGTTCAGTGGGGATAAGATGTGTGACAGAAACCTCATCTGGAAAGGGACTTAGGTCCTTTGTTACCACATCAGTCCCCAAGCTCAGCACAGCTCTGGGAAATGTATGAGTGGCCAGCTCCCTCACTTTCCAACCATCACATCTAAGGATGGAAGCATAAAGCACGTTAGTGGTTCTCATGCTGAATCTTGTCCTACTACTTTTGGTTTTTGTGTCTTCCTTTATTTACCCATTCCCACAGAAATGTATGTGAAAGTCAGTATACAAACTATATATGACAAATATATAGCGGCTGTATATAATATATGTGTTTGTTTTCATTTTTCTCTCCTGTATGTCCCTCACCCGATTTAGAACTAAATGAGCCTACAAGCTCAACTTTGTTGCAAGGTCAGTATCCCCCTTGCTTTATGGTTTTTCTTCCCTCTCCTTTCTCCTGGAGTCCCCCTCCAACCTTCCCCACCTTTCATTACCTATCTGTGAAGTTGCTTAGAGGATGCTTGTGAAAACTAAGGAAGTCACTGGAGCTGATGGAGCTGGAAGGGTAGTCCTCCTCACTCTGCTCACACCTTGTCCGCACTTCCTCAGGAGTACCAGGTGGGGGGAAAGAAAAGGACCATTAACTTCTCAAAGCCTAGAAATCTGTGTAAAGGCCAAAGGTAGAGAGCATGAGTCTAAACCAGTAGGAAGACAGTCCAATCCACCGAACAGTTTTCATAACAAGAATCCTATCAGTGGGCCCTGAGCAGCAGAAGCAAACACTGTGTGCGTGAAGATTTAAGTATCCCCAATAATGAATCAGGTGGTTCAAAGCAAGGTTCTCTAAGGAAGGCAGGGAGTCAGGGTGCAGCACACATGTTAGTTAGTAAGCTGTGACCTGGAGTGGGATGCCACTGAGATCCAGTTCAGAGCCCGACATTTAGTAGTTCTGTGCTCTTGAGCAGTCACTAAACATTATTGAGACTCAATTTCTTCTTCTATAAAATAGAATTGATCTGCCTTATCTACCTTAGAGTTGTTCCAACATTCAGCAGAAACTGCATAGTAAAAAGGCTTTAGAAACTGCCAGGTGCATTTTGAATCATTCCAGTCCAATCTCCAGATGCAGACTGAAAGACAGGAATTTCCCTCAGTGCCACCTCTTAACGTCAAAGCTCTTCTCCCTGGCCACTTTACGTCCTAATCCACTTCAAGCCCTTCCCCATACACAGCTCCTGCCTCTCCTGCTTGTGTTTGCACCACCTTTTCAACTTTCTCAAGGCCCACTAGCATGCCATAAGTGATTCGCAAGGGTCCACGGACCTCGCAGAGGAGGTTCACCAAGACTGTGCATGAGTGTTTGGGCTGGAGTGAGTCCAGCCGAGTGGTGGAAGGAATCCATGCTGCGTGTGCTGCTGTTCTCCTCCAAAGGACAGGGAGGACCCTACGGTGGCCCAGCAGGAAGGCAGCTACGAGGCTTTGCCCCCCTCCACCCCAGTCCCTGATCTTTCTCATCCCACTTGCCCCCATACCCATCCCCCCACATCCCTTCCTGTCTGGCTACAGCAACACTCATTGGAAGCTGGCAGTGGACCTGCAAGGTGAGAAAGGAGATGGAAGGAGATAAATTGCATGAGAAGCTGTTTGACAGATGAGGAAAAATACTTTCATCACAAAAAGATTCAAGGCTGCATTCTTCACCTTAGTGATACAGGGTGCCATAGCGACGCACCGCGAACAGGAAAATGAAACAAAGAAATAGGAAGTAAAAGTGAAGTCAGTGAAAACATTCGGGTCCAATTTATGATTCAACTTATGTTTATTGAACCCCGATGCAGGGATATCCACTGATGTAAAATCAAGAGCATCAAGAGTGTTAGGAAAGGAGCGAACCGTAAATGGTAAAAGGGAGGCCTGAGGAACTGGAGCGAAGACAGATGGTGCTACAGGCTGTGCTTTCAGAAGTGACCGAGCTCATTCTGATCACTGAGCTCTTTATTTCCAGAGGGAATAGGAGCTTTTAAAATAGGCAGTGGCAGCTTAGGAGTTCGTATTTCCCTAAAGGTGTACTCACCCGACAGAGGGGGCATTGTCCCACACCAGAACCGACAATAACAAAACAGACCAGAAACAATCACTTCCGGCTGCTGCAGCTGAGCCGGAGCAGGACACTTCATGACCAGCCTCCACCTGCAGAGACAAAGCTGTCCTGCCTCACTCCTCTCTGCTGCAACAATAAATTTGGGTAAAAGGATCTGTATGCCAGCTCTCTACTCGGCCTCTCAGGCTGCTCTCAACCCCACATCCTTCTTTTTGAGTACAGGGCAATGGGTCATTGCCAGAAGTTGTAGATTGTAGACATCGGGAATGTTCCAAGATTTGGATTCTGTGGTCTTTACTATAACTGTTAGACTCTTTGTACAACGGAAGAAAACAGACCGTGTACCTGGGGCATTTCTCCCATTCACTTGTGTTCCTTTTTTTTTTTTTTTTTTCCCATTCTTTTCTTATTTATTTATTTAACTTCCTCCTCTGCTAGTCTCCCACAGAATAGAGAGCTACCTATCTTCTCAGGAAATACCCCTAAGTTATGCTCATCTTATCTCAGAAATACCAACCAAGATTTATACAAATGCATGGATTTCCATGGACAGGGTACACTTGGCTTTAAGAGAAGTTCTAAGCTGTTTTGTTACTCAATATCTGGACAGACTAGAGAGATTCTGATAAGAGAATTTCATTCCTCCTCAGCATTTGCTGCCACCCTTGAAGTATTTCTCTGCTCCCCTTTTGCAAGCACAACAGATTGCATGTCATCCTCTCGTATTAATATTTGGTGGTGCAGGACTCCTGCCATGATAAATAAGGACTCAGGGATGCGCCACCATCCCTCACCAAGCTCCCTCACAGGCACGTGTGCCGGAACCCACACTGCAAACTCAGCGTCTAGGTAGCTGTTCATTTCCCATCCACTGTCTTTCGTCTTTTATCTCCTAAGCATGAAGTCAGATTTGATGGTATCAGTGGGCTGGGAAAGGTTGGCTGATTAATGCCTGGGAACCTCACAGTGACTGTCAAACCAACTTATTAAAGAATGGGGAGTAAGTAAACTCTGTATCAGAAGGAAAAAATTGCAGCAGGAAAGATGATCAGTTCTTCCCTGCAGAGGATTAAAGGTAGTTAATTAGGTCCAGCCATCCAGCAGTGAGCATTTCTATGACACATGTGTCTAAATACTGAAGGTATAAAAAGACATTCTCTCATCCTTTTTCTAGATGGTGAATATATCCATCCTGGCATGCAACCAGCTCTCCTCTGCCCATTAGAATCAGACAGAAGCCTTGTGCTTACCTAGGTACTTAGATTCAGCTGCAAGCACTGGCTTTGGTGGCAAAAAGATCACATTATGGATTGACCAGAGATATTGACTCAGAGGCTTGAGGGGAGTGCTTCTTTTTTCTTTCTTTCTTTTCTTTTTTTTTTTCCTTCTCTTTTTCACTCTTTCTTCATTTTGGATATTTTACCCAGTTCTATCTGGCTGCTCATTAATATGTCAACAAAAAAATATATCACAAATTTTAGTCAAATTCTTGGCAAGGAAAATACATGCTTGAATTATCAGGGATTGGGTTTTTTTGTTTATTTGGGTTGTTTTGTTTTGTTTTGTTTTGTTGTTGTTGAGAGCCAAGAATGAACTCAGAAACATGAGCTGCACTCAGCTTGGAGGCTCAAACAAAGCCCACACTTCTGTAAACAGGGGCAATTGTGATGCCATCTCGAGCATGATATAGAAAACATGTTTCCTTGGTACCAAGTCAAAGGGAATGGGATGGAGTGTAGCATCAGGGTAAATATAAAGAATATCGTGGCTACATTTCCCCCCTCATCGTGGTGAGATGTAAGGCGGAAGTAGGACATTTCAGTTAACTAGAAGTTTTGAAACATTGCTGTCTGGCAAAGCTCAAGGATACATTCTAGCTAAGGATCAATGTCAAATTGTCCTTTGCCAAGGTGGACACTGAAGAGTACTGACCTTCACTCAAGTAGCATGTGTTACAGATTCAGGGAAAAGAGTAGCTGGATGGGGACAATTCAGCTGAAGTTGTTTACAGATCTTTGCCTTACAAAAAAATCACAACTTGTATTTAGATCACCGTGGAAACGTATGCTTTCAATTCATTTATCTTTCTGATAGTTCCAGCAAACCAAACTACCAAGCAGAACCCTCCCCTCTATCTTTTTTCCAGCAAAATCTAAACTTGCAACCTACCAGTCTGTGGCTGCCTGCCCCCAAATGTTCCCTACATCTGAACTCTTTGTGGTTTGGGGTTGAAGGACTATGACTACTTTATTGTTCTTCATCTTTCCTCCTGAAGTCACCCTTCTTCTTGGTACAGAGGGACTCAAGTCAGTCGTACATGAGTGAGGCACTTCACGAAAATAGCCCCACCTTGGCTTCCGGGTGGTTCTCGAGGCCCCAGCAAATCACTCCAAGGGACTGTCCTCACTACATGCACAGACAACATGGCACCAGCACACCTGGCTTTTTTTCTACCACCTCAACCTGACATCAGATCTTCTGTGAAACATGCCTTTGATTTTTGATCATACATCACCCTTTCCATCTTTTTCAGAGTGGCTTCCCCACATTGCTAATGTCCACTTTGGTCGAGAGGGATATCTATTTCAGGTGTCCTGAAAGAAAAATAAAGAGCTTGAAGGCATACATTTGTATTCATCTCAAATTGGTCAGATGTTTTAGTTTAGTTTAGGTTGAATTATGTCTAGGTTGTCTTTCCTTCTGTATGCAAGGACATTTGCACAGAGAGTGGGATCACTTTCATGCAAAGAATTTCATGCATTTTTTTTTGTTTTTTTATTTTACTGAGGTATAATTGACAAATAAAAATATGTTTAAAGTGTAATCATGTTAATTTGGTACACAAATACATTGTGAAAGGATTTTGCACCCTCTCTTTATCCAGGCTGAACAGATACAGAGACCCCTAGAAAAAGAGGGAAGAGGGAAGTAAAATATTCCAGATTGGGGGCACCTGGGTGGCTCAATCTGTTAAGCAGCTGCCTTCAGCTCAGGTTATGATCCCAGGGTCTTGGGATCGAGCCCCACATCGGGCTCTCCAGTCAGCAGGAAGCCTGCTTCTCCCTCTCCCACTCCCCTGCTTGTGTTTCCTCTCTTGCTGTGTCTCTCTGGGTCAAATAAATTTAATAAAACCTTTAAAAAAAGTATTCCAGATTGGGCCACTTCCGGCCACTCATACTTCTACTATTAGCAGAAAGTATCTGTGGATTGTTCTGGAGGCTTGAAGTTGGTGAAATGTGGGTCTTTTGTGGTCTAATCATCCAAAAAGAGCTGGCATCACAGTAAATTTCCACAGGCAGGTCTTACTTAGCAAGTGCAAGTGCAGAAGCATAGGTGTGGGTCTTATTGCCGGAGGTTGCCCTCTGGACCAGCTTGATATAGTCTGAGTTCTTCAGGGAGGTCAGGCACCACAGGTCTGGGCCCTCTGGCACAGTGTTTATAAAACACATAGATAAATGCCAAAGCTTTATACTCAAATGTAGCATGGACACCTATGTTCAGATTGCTATAGTATAATCCATTTGTTACCAGCCAATTTTATACTTAAGGCTTACAGACTTCAACTAATTAGGGTCCGATGGCCAAAGAAAGTTGTACAAAGAAGTATTTATTGGCTTGGGGCCCCAGGCTCCAAGATGTACTGAGTCTTCTGCTACAATCAGATGATTGCGTTTACTCTCATTGGATCAATGATCCAATCTGATCATCATTCATATTCTGCCCTAGCACCCCCCACCCCCACTCCACCTTCCCAGCAAAGTGGAGAGATGCATATATGAGAGCTGGGCTGTGGTCAAGACAGCAAGAGCCAAGGGCAAAGCAAGGGCTTCTGACTGCTTTCTACCTTAACAGTGGTTTGTTTTTAATTTTTTTTTTTTAGAAGTGAAAACTACAGCCCTGACCCCTTGGAAAGGTTGGTATATTTATTCCCAGGCAGCTCTGCCTGGGGCGTATGGGTGTCCCAAACTCTTCACCTTTTTCCCGGATGCCTTGTCTTCTGAGCTAACCCTAGGAAGCAGCCCAGTGGGATCCTTCCCTGACCTTGGGCCATCTCTATGACAATCTCAATTAACCTGTCTCCAAGGACCTGCCATTCCCTCTGGGTAGCTTCCACCCATAGATGTCTAACTGCTGTTTGCTGGCAGCACTAATGAGCACCTGCCAGGGCCCAGAATAGCTCCACATCTTGGCTGTTCCATACCAGGCTGGCCTCTCCTCACACGCGGATGCTCTAATGCAATGATGTTCTTAGACCTTGGCCTTGCATGCTGTCCTCTGCTTACCCTGTTCTGTCTTCCTCTCTTTCTAACTTAAGCTGGAAGGGAAGTGGTGGGAGGGAGGGGAAAATGGAAGGAAGGGGGAGGTTCTTGGGTGAGTCACTTGGCTACGAATTAAACAGTGTCTTATTTGAGGCTTTCATTCCTGCTAGATGTTTCTGATGGATAAATTGACAGTCATCAGAGTTCTCTGGGACCCCAACTATCCTGGTAATTAGTCTTGTTAGGCCTCCACAGCTCTCTAATGAGGTAAAGGGAATAAAGGCATCCAAGGCAGAGTGGAGGCATGGCCGTGTCATGAACAGTGGCCTCATCTGTGTGGCCCGTATCACCAGGAGGAGGGGCTAGCTGCTGCTCTGGCCAGCGTGCAGGCTCAGAGAGGGCCCTGCCCCTGGCTGCTGGGATCCATACCTGCCTGGACAAAAGGCCCTCATCTATGGAATTCTTTCATAGCCTGGAGAGTGGGGTATAGCCTGTGTGGGCCCCACCTTTCCCTGTGTCCAGGTGGGACAGGCCCCATGGCCTCACTTCTCTTCTCCTCATTCTTAGAAGATGGGTAAGTTACACACAGTAGCAGCCCCAAGCTAGTGGAAAGAAAATTGTATTTGGAGACAGAAGTCGATGGAGCTTGGGGAAGTCACTTAAGCTTTCTGAGGCTAATTCTCCACATATGAGAGCTGAAGAGAACAATCTTCATCTCGAATCTGAGTGTCTTTGAGGGACTGGGACACCGTTCCAACTGCAAGAACTCTTCCTGAAATCCTAATTGATATGGTTTTACTTCTATGCATACTTCCCCTTAAAGTATAAAACTTTCACCGGAAGTTTTACTGAAAGTAAAATCTTTCAGGGACTTTTATTGGAAATAGAAGAAGAGTGAAGCATATGTAGAAGAGAAACAGAGATAAAACAGAAAGTACGGAAAGAGGGTTTTGTTTTGGTTCAGTCGGTCTTTTGCTTTTTTCTCTGAGTAGAATCTTAAGAGAAAATAAAACACACAAAGTAAACATGAACATATCAGTATGCATCAAAGCATTTTGGTTTCTTCCTTCTTTGAGCAAGCATTTGTTAAATACCTGCCCTGGGCCCAGTTAGACACAGGCCCTGCTCTTAAGGAGCTTATAACACAGATGAGGAAATACATGTTCGATAAATAAAGAGAAATAGATCACAGACAGTGTGTATTTTAAAAGCTGGATGCATACAGTGCTATGGAAGCAAAACAGGAGCCAAGTCAAGGAAGTCTGCGTGGAAGTGGAAACTGGGGACCAGAAAAGAATCTGGAAGGAGTGGGAGTGATTTGGGTGAGAAGAATTTCAGGCAGAAGGTTGGAGGGTATGCGGATGGGAAGGAAAGGGAACGTGGCTCACACACGCACACTTGAGTAAGCATGCATGTATGTGGCGCCCGTGTGCTTCGGAGATGGGGAGAAACCAAAGAACAAGTGGCAGGAACAGTGGCTGACGATGCAGAGAGCAAGAAGATGAGGAAATGTAGGGCATGTTCTACCAAGGAGCTGGGAAGTTTTGTAAAGGCTGTAGAATCACATGGGTTAATATCATGATGAATGTGGACTCATAGCAACACCGCTCTGGAATTAACATAAAGAAAAACTTCAAGGGGTCAAGGTCACAGGGGATAAGACCCAGTCTGTGAACTTTCATGGCAACCAAAAGGAGAGCTGATGCAGCTGTCCTCTTTGAGAGGACACCGGAGTACCCTTGTCTCAATGTTTCTTCGGGGTCAACCTCTGTTCCCTCCTTTTTGTGACTAGTTTTGTCCAGGTCAGGGTTCTTGGACCTGCCCAAGAGAAGAATGGGTTAGGGTGAGGGGAGAGAGCATGGGGGCGGGAGAGGAGGCAGGCCAGATGTGGCCCCAGTGCAGTGGGTGATGGTCCCCTGTGGGCTTCAGACAGGAGAGAAACAGAAAGGCTCTGTGAGCTTGTCCAGGGTAACAATGCAGGCAAGAGGAGGCTCTGGCACACTTGGTGGCCTTTGCCTTTCTTCTGTGGGAAGAACTTTCTGACACAACAGGTCAGAGCCCCTCTCTGCAGGTTCTCTGTGGTGTGTCCCAGCAGGCAGCAGAGCCACAAAGGAACTCTGGGGGCTTAGCAAAGAAGCCCAAAACATGGTGCCCAGAGCACGCACCTATAGGGGTGTCCAGGCATTGTGAGGAAGATTGGGGGTTGTTTGCACACTCACAGCTGCCTCCCATGCAGCACTGCAGAGGCTCTGGCTGCAAACACGCTTTTCGGACTCTTCTTACGTGGTAAGGAATCCAGGTCCCTGCTGGACTGTCTGCCTGGCTTGAGGCAATCTCCATTTTTCTCCCTGGAGACTCCCACGAGCTGGACAGCCCCAAGAGGAGGGACTGCAGGTGGGAATTCCAGAGCCATTAAATGCAGAGAACTGGCATTTATTCTCTTCTTCTTTACCACAGGGCATCTTCTGAGCCATGGCCAGGACTGGGAGTGAGGATGGGAATGTGCTGGAGGGAGTGGGGGAGTGGGCTGCAAAGCTGTGTGCAGGTGCTCAAGAGAGCATAAGAAAGGCAAGAGGAAAAGAGCCAACTGCCAACAGATGCATGTGTGGCCCAGAGCACACCACACTAAGCACGCAGAACACCCTTGGAATCCTCATGCCTTGTGCATGGGAAAATGGAGTGCAGCCACTAGGCCTGCCCCCGCTATTTAAGCTGGAACCCAGATGCTCAGAGGCCTCAGAAACACCTTTGTGGCTCAGAGTTAGTCTCAGTAGCAGGCAAAGGTCTTGATGTGGAAGATCTTGGAGTAGCCCAGAGCAGCAGGGGTTCTCCAGGGAGAGAACGGGCCACCTCAGCCTAGAAGGCATGGTGAGTGGCTTCTCTCCTGGGGTTCCAAAGAATGCTCTATGGACAACAGAGATTGAATGCACAAAAAAGGAGTCCTGATGATGGTTTACAGAAAAACATTCCATGGCAGATGCCTTTCGTTTTGTGTTACCTGGAAGTTTATTTCCCAGCTGGTGTAGAGCAGAATACATGGGTTTCAGGCTTCTTATCATGAGAACTTGCACTGCCTGGCCTTGGAAGTGCTGTGAATCCGACAGCACAGACTGGAAGACCGAGTCCATTTTGAACTCATAAACATCTCTTTAGCCACTGCCCCAGAACCAGAGATTTTTCTCAAAGGTCTAGGAATTAAAGTTAGATGGGCAGTGCTTCCAGGGCGAAGGGCTCTAGGACGTGATGGAGTCATCCCGTATGGAATTGAGAAAGCCTGGTTTGATGCTGATCCGCCTTAGCCGGAAGCGTCTCTGATGGTTAGCCTCCAAGTCAGACAGGCAGGCTCTGGCTTTGTTTTTTTGACCCCGGTGTGGACATGGGCTTAGGGGGGATACCAGCCTTTAATACCTCCATTAAATTCATCACAACAGAGCACTCCAGAGCAAGTCTGACAGAGTGCCCTGCTGCATTAGGTACCCACCCCCTCTGGGCCTCCAAACCTGTGTGTACTCTTCTTGAATCATGGCTCTATTTGTGAGGGACATTCTTGGTCAGACACTTTTATTTCAAAAATAGGGAAACTGCTGGGATATTTCATGCACCTCGTGGTTCCTGCCTTTGGCCCTGCCTCCTGAGAGTATCTGTCTGCAGGCCAGGTTGAGGTGCACCTTGCACCTGCAGATGTTCATGGTGGTAGGCTCTCCCTCCTAGTGTCCACATAAGCCTTCCCTCACTTGCACGTGGACAGCAAAAGACCGCCTATTTCTTCACTTGATCCCACCTCGACATCCAGCAGGCTGGTTCTGGCCTTTCAGGGATAGGATACTCAAGCTAGGGCCTCTGTGACCTTGTCCAAGTGGGGAAGAGGCCAAGTGCTGCAGGCGGAAGCTCAGTGCCCAGCCCGAGATAGAGTGATAGACAGAACGGATGCCGAGTCCGAGGCAGCAGCAGCAGGGAGACAGATTGTTGTGTCCAGCAGGTCCTTCCCTGCCCAACAGGGTGAGCAGCTGGAAGGTTATATGCACATTCAAGGCAGACACTGCTCAGAAGTGGTCAGACAATGATGCAGACACTACAAGGCCTCACTTCCTCGAAGCTCTTTATAGAACATGAATTAATGCTGCCACCTTTTCTTGACCCTGAGCCCAGATGCAGCCTGCCCTCCTCGAGGAGGGACCACCAGCACACATTAACCTGAGCGTCTTGTTCTCTCCGTGTCAAGGAAAGCTCCCCATTATACAGTGTGTATCCACGGGACCCAAGCTGTGGAGGGTTATTTCTAGTGCGCCCCCCCCTCCACATACGGAGCGGGAACATGAGATGTCCCAATTAGAGGGACGCCTCATCAGAGGCAAGGCCTAATGACAGCAGATCGCGTTACAGATGGTCCCTCTTAGTCCAGGCAGCCCATGACGAGTGTGTTCTCTCCACAGGCCCCGGCGCGGTCAGCGAAGTGAACAACGGGACGTCGAGGAGGGCAGGCTGCATCTGGCTGCTACCTCTTCTGGTCCTGCACCGACTCCTCAAGTTTTGATGTGAGTGCCACTTCCCCCACTGAGGAGAAGCTGCTGCCACAGCAACCGCCCACCACAGCAATGGCAACTCCGACAGCAACGAGAGCACCCCTGTTTCTTATGAGCTAGAATCAAATGAAATTCCGAGACACAGAGCCTAATGGGACACAAATTCGAGGGAGGGAACAAAGAATACTTTGGGAAAACGCGTTTCAAAGGGAAATTGAGAATCGCCTTGCAGGCCTTGCAGATCCGTAGGCACAGCTGAGTTTTCTTTCTTTGCCCGAACGGAAAGAACGCACACCTGACTTGGGACCCACGCGCAGCTGCATTGTGACTGGTCTGTGCGCAGGGTGGGCCGGGCTCAGCCACTCTGCCCACTAACGTGCCCCCGGCAAGGAAAATTCTGGAGTCGGCCATCCCAAAATTCAATAGAGATGAACACAGAATGAGTTGTGCAGGCCCAGATGTGCCACTGTGGCCCCTTTCAGAGACTGTGCCACTGTTGTGTGTATTACAAAATGCAAAATTAAAGAAAAAAAAAAGAAAAAGGAAACTAAACAAGACAGTCTGACAGCTACAACAATCCCACAATCAACAGTCACAAAAGATATTATTAAACTTTTGTTTTTCTTTTTTTTGGTTTTCGTTTTACTACATGGACATCATGGATAATAAGGGATTCTGGTTCATTATTAATTTTATTAATTATATTTTCTGATATGAGCCTAGAATTTAGTGCAAAAACAACACAAGACTAAAAAATACACAAATGAAAGGGGTGAAGAGAAGTATGTTTGTTCAACATTAAAAATAGTGTACTTTTTAACTAGGTTTACAACTGGTGGACCACACACCGGGCATTAACCGCCTGGTGAGGCTATGTCAAATCCACCAAAAAAACACATACGATTTAACCACCATCTCCACCAGCGCTACAGATTTCTCCTTATTCTGGCATTTAATGCAGACAATACTATGCTTCTACCTGCTGTTTAGAAATGGAAGGGTGATCCGCACTGTATCTTGAGTTTGTTGGCTATGCTTCTTTTGATGACATATATTATACAGTATATATATACATATATTTTTTTTGTTAGAGTTCTAGCCATTTTATTTCTCAGCAGGGTCCTTTCTCAGACATTACTGCATGCTGTATATGGCGTTAGCTGTGTGTTGATCTTCTAAAAGATGATAGAGTTTACTGGTAATTGTGTAATCAGCTCCTGCCTTTTTATTTTCCTGGGTTATTTACACGTCAGAGACATTTATAAAAAGTGAAAAGAGAAACAAAACAAGACAAAACACTCATACCAGGCGCAGCATCTTTTCCAGGTGTGGCTCTCGGAGGGGAAGGCCCTGACAGGAGGCCTGGCTTCTCCATCATGCCTCGGGGCGTGAGCAAACAGCAAGTAACTGAACCAACTAAACAGTCAGTAACCACTTGCTTTAGCCCATTATGGGAATCTCTGATGCCTTTGTGACTACTGGAGAATTGAATCCTCTCAGTTCATTTTATTTAATTCCCCACCTTTGTGTGCGTGTGTATGAAAGAGAAGAAAATGCAGTTTTTAGATAACCTTTTTTTCCTCCCCCGAAGTCTGGGAACGGGAGAGGCCTCGGGGAAGGGTCCTGGATGTGATGAGGGAAAGTGGGATTGGGGGCTAGGGGAGGGAGGGGTTGTCTCTGACTTGACATTAAAAAGTGTTCCATGTCCCTCTTCACCTGGTGTGGTACCTCATTCTCAAGCGGGCGGCAGGGGTGAGGGGCAAGAGAGCCTGTCTGGCTCAGGTGGGAAGAATATGGAGGCGAAAGTGCATCTAACTCAAGCCACTGATCTCTAGCTCCCTTCGTTGGGGTGGAGTGGCTTCCTTCTGTGGATGTGTTCTGATGACAGATGGGTCCAGAAAACTACCTTCATCCTCCTAACAGAAGCAGAGGAGGGGTGGCCCTCATGAGGACTGCATCTCCAATGCTTTCCAGACGGTGCTGACTGAGGTTTGCAGCAACCTGCTGGGGTCCCAACACCCCACTTCATAACCTGAGCAAAATGCCAAGCCCAGTTAGGGAAAGGCCTTTATGTGTGATTATTTCTGGGAGGCAGCCTAGAGAAGCTATCACAAAAAGAAAAGATGGGGAGGAAAAAAAAAAAAGTTAGTATTAAGTTAGTATTAAATAATCTCAAATTCTATTAACCGATGTTTTAGGGACTTTCTTCCCACCATGCCTAACCTGCAAAAACTTGCCTTTAGTCACAAATAAGAGAAAAAAAATAGATTTTAATACCAAATAGTATTCATATAATTCTAATCTGTTCTGTTTGATTCTGGGAATTAAATAAGTAGCTGCAAATTCACTGAGAGGCAGAAATGAGGTCAGAGCCGAAACACTCAGGGATTACCGTACCTGTGTTCTCAGGGCTCATTTCCACCTGAGAGGAAGGCAGCTATGCTCACCACTATACCACCAACGCCGACCTTCCACCTGAGAGGAATAGGTCATGTTTAGGAAGGAGTAGTTTTCGGTTCTGGCTGTTACTAGCAAAATTGAGGAATGATTGTTGGCTTCAGATCTCTCTGTGTTCTTTTGATAGTCCGTCCTCACCACCAGGGGCCAGCTTCCCCACTTCTTCCTGGCAACATGATCTGCAGCAGTCTGCCCAAACCTCACAGAAATTTGGCAGCTTTGGAGTCACCCCTTCCTTGTATCCCAGAATTGCTAAAGGTGTGGGATTTGAGTGTCCTTAGACTGAAAGTGGATGGGTCAGATTTACCAGTTCTCGCTTGGCTGAAACTACTGTAGGCACTGGTGAGAAGATTTGCGTGCTGGTCGTGGTGTTCAGGACATTAACGTGGACACTGGTAGCTCCTGTATTGCTAAATCTGAGCCCAGACACCTCTGAGTAAAATGTGCCAAGGCATCTACAAAGAGACACTTCCTAGAGTTTGCTGGTCTGTGGGAGGATGGAGACACATGGCCTCCATTTGAATCAGAGCTTTCTCTTTCATACTTAACTGAATATGCTTTGATCACACCTCCTCCATGCTCTCAGGAGGGACTGGTCAATCATGACCAACTCTATAAAACGGCATTGATGAGGAAGACTTTAATTTACCTATTTGAGAATTCAATAGCCCTTCTTGCCTTGTGGTTCTTTAGTATGCTGGTTATTCAAGAGCATGGGTCTTGTACAAGCAGCTTTGGCATGGGCATGACTAACGGGCTCAGCAGGTAGGAGAGCCTCCTATCCTGCGGCAGGAGGGAGCTCCTCTCATCTTCGGCTTCTTGTGCCACATGAGTCCCAATCTGCTAAATTTCACTCTTTAAAGGGAGGAGGCGTGTGCTCACAAGAAAGGACCTTTATTTAACCAGATGCCCTGTTTAATCCAGGAAGACATGGCTATTATTTAGGAGCTTATAGAGACAATTCTCAGGCCTGTCTCTTTTCAGGAAAAGGAGCATGGCTAGAGAGTTCTTGTTCACTGAAGAAAAAGTATCTGAAGTTATTGTTCTTGGTACAGGTACTGATGCAAGACCATTCCCACATGCTGGCCTGGATTTCAGGTGTACTGGACTCTGAGATTTAAGTCTACTTTAGGATTCATCCAGCAGCAACCCCCCCAACTTTAGGATATCTTTTGGGAGAGCCATGATTTAGATCTTATCCCATATTTAGGTTTTATCCCTTAATAGTCTCTCCTGTGATTAGAAGGTATGGTGGTGGGGACTGTTCTAGCCCTAACCACTCTAAGAGAATTCCTAAAGAACCCCATTCATCTTGTTTCAACAGAACACTATCTGTTCCTTTCTAGCCAAACAGATGTGCAATGGCTCACAAGTTGTAGTTAAGACTTTCCCCATAATTCTTCTGCATGTTGGGTTCAGATGTCTCACCTGAAGTATAATGAGTACTTGTCCAAGGACGGCCTTCTGATGAGCGTAACTTGCAAATCTGGAACTATAATCACAGCTGATGATCCACAAATGTTTGTTTTTGCTGCTGTGGATGGTGATAATGATGATGATGATGAATGACGGTTATTGTTCTTCAAGCTGGAGATAAGTTAGCAAATGAATTAGCACTAAAATGGGACTGAGATTAAGCACATTTCACTAGACTGACCTATCTTTATTGTATATCTCGGTTTAGAAGGGAGGGCAGTCATACCATTCAATCACAGAAACATCCCTTTAATGTGTGCATTTGATTTTTTTAAAAATGTAAAATCCGGGATCAGCAAAACAGCCACCATTTTTTATGCTTACAATGGTCAAATTCGAGATACTTCTCAGAACAGGAGAAAAATCTATGCAAAAGGAGAGATATGGCATGGTAGATGGTCCCTGCTCATGATGAAACATCTTGTGTTTCTATGGCCAAGTGTATATGAACATGCCAGCCATTTACTCTTTATCAGATAAGCAACTTAAAAGAGCTAAGATTAGTGGTATCTGAAAGAGGCACTAAGGCACTAAATAATACTTCTTTCCAGCATTAAAAAAAAAAAAAAAAAAAGGTAAACTAAATCCCAGATCTAATTTGGTTCACATCTTGCTCACTGGGATTTGATCTTATAGTTAGCGTCTCCTTTATCTTCACAAATTGCTCAATCAGGTCATTCTAAAGCATCAATGCTTACCTCTCTCTGCTTTTAATTCAGACATTATTTCCATGAGTGTCCAATTCTATCTTTCTCCAAGGCAATAAATGCAAATGAATATGCCCGTGATTTGTGAGTAAATGAGATCTCTGAGTCTCTGCATCTTCATTCTAATTTTTCAGTCCCTCACAACTTCCTATCTCTCCCATCTTATCCACATTATGTGACTAGAACAACAGAGCTTTCTACAGCAGACTGTTCAATTCCTGAGCTCAAGATATGATCACTTGTTATAATTTATGTCTGGAGCATGTTGGTGCATTATTTTCTATGAAGGAAGCTTAGTTTGGCTTTCATTTTCTGAATGTTGATCTTACCCCCATCCATGCTTCCATGTAACTTAGACATTGCTTCTGACATATTGTTAAGGTACATGCATTTATTTCTGTACTTCAGGGATTGTTAGTATTATTAGAAAATGAATTGTACCTCTGCCATCAAATATCTATTTGATTTAAAACTTCCTAGAAATATAAGTTGGTGGCCATAGCCTTTATGTGGTTCCCAGTGACTCTGATTGTAGAATTTCTAAATATCAGCGCAGTATTTTGGATACAGAACTGAACTGCTGATCAGCAGAACTAAGAACTAGTCCAGATTCTATTATTAGCTAGTCGGGTTCTCTTTATCTTTTGTACAAGGCTTTATGATAGAGGATTACTAATCATTTTTAATCTTTAAAATTCAACCATGTAATTTCAGACTTTATAATATTTCTGCAAGTAAAACTTCAGAAAGTTGTGTTTTTGATAAATGACAATGGAAGGTGTGAATTGGGGTGAGTTCTAGAGCCAATGCATCGTCCTTGTTCCCAGGATAGCTTATAAGAAGGGGACATGCAGGATCAAAGCTGCCATTTCTACATATTTTTAAAGTGACTCCGGAAGGAGAATTTGAGGGATAGACACTGAAGCACCTGGAAAGTAGTGTTGTCAATAAAAGACAGAGGCTTTTTCTAGAACAGGAAATAATGCTAGCCCCAAGCTGCTGTTCAGTTTTGCTCTCTTTGTGACGCAAGTAAAACAAAAGGATAAATTGTGATACATCTTAAAGTCTAGGGAAGTAAAAGATACTGGGGCTAAACAAAATGCTCAGAGTTCTCACTAGGGGCGTATGCGTGCACACATATGCACACATGCTTTTATGTGCATGTGTGTGAGGGAAGTATGTACTGTAATTATTAAATTACATAATCCTTCAAAGTAGATTGCACCTGTTATTCTCAGGATTCATCTTTAAAACAATGGGATAGAATGATAAGATGAGAAGTCTCCAGATATAATGTTTAATAATTATATCACATCAACTTGATAAGTGCTCTACTCAAGAGTCCAGAAATGTTTGTGCAGGTCTCATTTGACATATTTGTGTATTGTTGGTTCAATTCTAAGTTCACTGAGTGCCCCTCACCTTTCAGCTTGACCCTAGACTCTGTGAAGCGCATGAGGATATAAGAAGCAGTGGGCAAGGATTAGACTAAGTTTGGTGTTGGAAACTGCTTGATCTCTGGTCCCTTTTTCCAAATGTGTGTTCCTGGTTACTTTCCAAAGCTTCAGTTTCTTCTGAAGGTTCATTTGCAAGGTTGATGGAAGGATCAGGTGGAGCCCTCAAGCCATATCTTCTGCACTCTGAGAACTGCAAAGGGAAGAAAAGCACAAGCCATAGAGCACACATGTGGGTGAGGGCATTCTTGTCTTCCTTTGGAAGGAGGGGGTAGAAAGAGAAGGAGAAACAAAATAAATGCTTTATCATGTCACCAATCCAAGCCAGTGCCATGTCATTCTTTTCATTTCTGTCCACAATTACTCTCATTTGTATTGGACACTTGGAAAGGAAGACAGACAGGAACTAAGATGTAGAGTAATAGCTTCTGTCTGGTAAAAAAACAAAATTCGGTTCTCCAAGGGTCCATCATAGAGTTTAATAAGCAAGAAAAATGAAGATAAAATGATAAAATAGAGAAGAAATAAAAGGATACAACTTATTCTTGAGCCTGTATGTGAGAGGTAGTATAATTATACACACAGCAAATGTGTCTTGTGGTGCCAAAGTAAATTTTTAGAGGATAAAAGTGAGGCCCTGACTCCTTCCTCACCAGTCACTATGAGCACCATTCCTAGACAGGTTCTTGGTAAAATACAATCAGATTTTGCACATTAAAGATAGCACTTGATATTGCATGCCAACTTCCCCTCATTTTTTGAGGAATCAGTATAGATAAAGTAGAGAGAATATGAAACAGGCAGGCAAAGGATGCATCTAGCCCAACATAGGCTGGGTTTCCGGTGGGATCTTCGTACCTTCCAGGGCCTTGATTTCCTAATTGCCAAAATGAATGTTGGACAAGCTAGTCTCAAAAGGCCTCACAAGGTCTGAAACACTCTTGACCTTCTTTATTCTTCCATAGTTCACATCTATTTCCCCAAACAAGAGAAGTCCACTTCTGAATTGGTCTTGTGGAGATATATAAAATGTATTGCTATTCACACTTGACTAGGAAGGCCCCCTTTTTCTGGCATGGAAATAAGGATTTAAAAGGCTCAAAGTTTTGGATGTTAGGCTATTCTTTGAGAATCTGAAGAAAAAAATACAGTCAAATTCTTAAGACAAGAAATCCAAACAAATACACATGCTCCAGAAATGATTATAAAATGTTCTAGATGGTTATAGATGGCTTGTGGACTATTCTAACCCATGTTAAAGAATTCTACTGTGATGTTTCACTCTGGATTTCTCTTATAGGCTGCTTTAATTTCTCAAATATATTTGATAAGGATTGTGTCCTACATGCTTTGATTTTTAATCAAATAAGTGGAAAGCAGCCACTTCTGGAATCACCCAGGGAGTCCCATATGGATTAGAGCTCATCATGTAGGAATCAAACCAGTAATGATGTAATTGCTCAAGCTCTTTGCCTACAAACTCTTTTTGTTGACTGACTTCTTACAGTATGTTCCTTACTCTGACAATGACACTGGTTTGGATAACACCAAACTTCTTGGTGTTTTTATTTGTACTAGCTAGTAATTCTGACTCTTCCTGTCAGCCAAACAGCTCACAATTCACAGAAAGCCAAGGAGATTGAATCATCACTGTTTCCTCCCCATGTCTGTTAGTCCTAAGGTGGTCAGGACATTTTCCTTAATAAAAACGAATTTACCAGACACTCTATGATCCAGAATAATGGATAATTCAGCCTTCTCACTAGCATTCTCTTCCTCATGTTCTGGGTACAGGATGACCCCCTCCAAGAATGAAAGGCTTTCTTCATCCAGGGAGCATTTGATTGAGCCAACAGTATCACAGCATGTGTGTAAAAGGGTCAGGCAAACCATTTGCCCAGCCCTAGTTCTGAACAAGAAAATCAATATTCCATGGTGTAATTCACCAGTCAGAAGTAATCGCCCTCTATCACAGCAGCCCAAGGGCAGCAAATTCATTACAACGTGTTTGTTGCCATTCTCCCATGTACCTCAACACTGCTGCTTTACAAATACGTCAGACACCTGGCCTCCTGACCATTTTTGCATTAATACCTGTCTTTTCCCCCAGCTACATGTAGAATCATTCTTCTAAACACTGGCACACTAGGAACATCTATATTAATGTCTCATCATTCTTTGTCTTCAAAAATATAAAAGAATAATCAGTCAGGTAGATTCAATGGCATAGGATTATCTGAGCCCTGGAATACTGGGCATCAAATTAGAATTTGTGATTAGAAGCATAGGTTATTTTCATTAACAAATGTAACAGTGTTAAGACACATCCCTGAACTATCAATGAGAGAGTCTCTCTGATTAAATAACTTGCTACTAGTTCACCTATGTCCTCTTTAGTAACATTTTTTCCATACATTTCTCTTTATCTCCTTTTCTCTTCTCTCATTCTATTCCTCCAACACAGCCTAGATTTGTACTAATAACCTAAGAAACTGGAGATCTAAGAAGTTGACAAAAAAATCAGTTCCAGTTCCCATGTTTTACAATAAGCATTCTGAAAGTAATCACGACTTTGAAGAAAGAAATGTGATCTGGTTGGGCTATACCTAGGAATACACATTACCTTGAGTTAGATACATAGTACGCTGAACTACACCTACAGGCTTGGTAGACTGCTAAGACAGTTCTACACTACAAACTGCATCAGTAGATACTAGCCACTTGGTTAACTTGAGGCAGAAAAGCTGATTTGACTCTGACATATTTATCCAGCTTTAACCATTTAGTGACTGACCCAGATGAGCCACATGAACAGAACAATTGCCAAAAAACTCCAATATCCCATTACCTCAAAATTTCCTCGAGGAGTGACATTAACAACATGGCTAATAAGGTGTTCTTGTCATATCCCCCATTCTACTACAATTTGGTATCCTTCCACAGGCAGAAGTGTCTTTATGGGAGCTGTGGGATCCAGAACCATATGCCTAAGGACCAGAAGGAGTGTTACCCATCGTGAATCAAGTAACAGACCTACCAACCTTTGTTCTGGCTGTGGACCCTGCAGTGACCCATGAACCACCTCCAGCCCCTCTCAATCACAGTCCATGAGCTTCTATAGAACATGATCTTAGATCAAGCATGAACTTGAGAACTTTTATGGAAGTCCAGGTTTCTGACAGAGAAGTTCCAGCACAACATTAGAGCTAAAACTATGAATTTGGATGCCTTAGATAGAGTAAGAGGAAAAGTTTGACTTAACTTACATAACCTTTTCTCCAAGGCAGCACATCTCAGTGCCAAATGAGACCTTATCAGTCCATGATTCCTCCCATGGGGGAAAGTTAAATTGTGTAACTAAGCATTCATCTTCTCCAGAGGAGCCTATTTCTCTCTCACTCCATCCAGAGTACTGTCATGAGCTGCATGACTGGTGGGGAGAGATGGGGAGCTGGAAAGCCTGGAAGAGGCTGGAAGAGTGGCAGATAGAACTCTAAGAAGGCATTTAAAAAATGATGCAGATCCTGCTAACTGATCACATTCTCCTTTAGGAGGCCTTCCCATGAACTGCTTGTGATACCTTATCCATGGATTCCTGCAGTTGGCCCACACCTGCCCCCACATTCCACATGCCTCACCCACAAAACCTCACATCCTGTCCTCTGTACATACTCCTAATATTGGCAAGAGTAAGTTTTGGTAGATGGTGAGTGAGCATGTGCAGAAAAACAGCCCAAATCTATAATCCAAGGAGAAACCACAAACTTGAGCTTTAGCGCTGCCTTTGAGAAAGCAAAAGGGAGGTGACAGCACTTGGCCTGGTGCATTGCAGAACAGAGAAAGGACACACAAGCTTAGTGTTCTGCCACAGGAGATAGCAAAGAGGGTGGAAAGTGCACACCCATAGAAGGTCTGACAAAGTCTCAGAATCCCTAGCAGAGTGGGAAGAAGGTACTTCTCTCCCAATTAGTTAGTGAAGACTAGAGGAGGAGATTGCTGCTGATAATGTGAAGATAGTATAACTTTAAGGAACATGAAACATCAAGGAAATGTGATACCACCAAAGGATCACAGTAATGCTTAAGTACCCCAAAGACAAGGAGACTTGCAATTTATCCAATAAAGAATTCAAAACAGCTCTTTTAAGGAAGTTCAATGAACTTCAGGAAAACACAGAAACACAAGTCAATAAAATCAGGAAAACAATACATAAATAAAATGAGAAGTTTAACAAAGAGCAATAAATCATTTAACAAAAGAGTGAGAAACTGTAGAACTGAAAACATATAATGAATAAAATGAAAAATGCAATAGAGACCATCAACATCAAAATGAATCAAGCAGAAGGAAGAATCTGTGAATTACCAGAGAAGACCTTTGAAATTATTCAATCAGAGGAGAACAAAGGAAAAAAAACAATGAAAGAGAACGAAGAAAGACTATGTGATCTATGCAATACCATAGAAGAAATCTGAAAAAATTGGAGTCTGAGAAGAAGAAGAGATAGAGAAGGGAACAGAAAGTTTATTTAAAGAAATAATGATGGACACCTTCCCAAATCTGGGGAGAGATTTGTATATCCAAGTTAATGAATCTCATAGGTCACCAAACAAACTCACTTGAAGATACAGTCTTCCAGACACATAAATTTTAAAAATGCCAAAATCAAAGATAAAGAGGGAATCTTAAAAGCAACAAGAAAAAGAAGTTGTAACTTATAAGGGACCCCCCACAAGACTCTAATTTCTCAGGAGAATTTCTCAGGAGAAACTTTATAGGCAAGGAGAAGGAGGGATGATATAGTCAAAGTGATAAGAGAAATTAAAAAAGAACAAAAACAACAAACAAACAAACAAAAACTGCCCACCAAGTACACTTAAAGCCAAAGTCAAAGTTCTTCTTTAGAACTGAAGGATATACAGACTTTCCAACATAAAATAGAAGCTGAGGGAGTTCATCACCACAAGACCTATCTTAAAAAGAGCTAAAAAAGAGTTCATCAAGCTAAAATCAAAGAATAGGTACATGAAAACATATAAAATATAAAAAACACTGGTAAAGGTAAATATATAATCAAATTCAGAATTCACTAATACTATATTATGGTGATGTGTTACCTGCTTAATGCTAATATAAAGTTAAAAGTTAATGCTAATATAAAGTATAATAAAAAGTTATACTAATATAAAAGTAAAAATAACTTTAGTAAAATAATATGTTAATGAATATACAATATAAAAAGGTAAATTATGACATCAAAAATATACGTGGGGAGTAAAAGAGTAGAGTTTTTGTATGTAATCAACATTAAGCTGTTAGCATAAACATGTAAATAAATAAGAGGTTTTTTGTAAGCCTTATTATAACCACAAAGCAGAATAAAATCATACTTCTACAGAAAATCATCAATTCACAAAATAAGGCAGAGAGAGGAGAAATGAATAAGGGAACAATAAAACAGCCAGAAAACAATTAATAAGATGGCATTTAGTAAGTACCTATCTGTTGATAATTAGAATTAACGTAAATGGATTAAGTTCTTTAAATCAAAATGCATAGCATGGTTAGATGTATCAAAAAACAAGACCAAACTATATGCTGCCTAGAGGTGACTCACTTCAGCCTTAATAACACACAGTGGAAGTGGAAGGATAGAAAATATGTTCCATGTCAGTGAAAACCAAAAGAGAGCAGCAGTTTTTGTATATGTATATCATATATAAAGCAAGATAGACTTAAGCCAAAAACTGTAATAAGAGAAAAAGGCCATTATTATATAATGATAAAGTGGTCAATTTATTAAGAAGATATAGCAATCTTATACATCCTATATCAGAACACTCAAAATATATTAAGCAAATACCAACAGACCTGAAGGGAAAGACAGACAATCCTCTAATAGTAGGGGACTTCAATACCCTACTTTCAACAATGGATAGATCATCCAGACAGAAAATCAATAAGGAAATCTTGCATTTGAAATACAGTTTAGACTAAATGGATCTAACAGATACAGACAAAACATTCCATCTATCAATAGTAGAAAACACATTCCTGTCAAGTACACTTGGAATTCTCTAGGATAGTTCATACTATAGGTCACAATGTAAGTTTTACCAAATTTAGGAAGACTGAAATCATACTAAGTAACTTTTGACCACAATGGTATGAAACTAAAAATAAATTACAAAAGGAAAGCTGGAAATTCACAAATAAACAGAAAATAAACAACTTGTTCTAAACAACCAATGGGGCAAATATGAAATAAAAACATATCTTGAAACAAATGATGGAAACACAACATACCAAAACATGAGATGCAGCATAAGCAGTTTTAAGAAGGAAATTCATAGTGATAAATATCTACATTAAGAAAAAGAAGACCTCAAAAAAAAAAAAAAAAGCAACTTCATTTTATACCTTTAAGAACTAGAAAAAGAGGGACACCTGGGTGGCTCAGTGGATTAAAGCCTCTGCTTTCGGCTCAGGTCATGATCTCAGGGTCCTGGGATCCAGCCCTGTATCGGACTCTCTGCTGGGCAGGGAGCCTGCTTCCACCTCTCTCTCTGCCTGCCCCTCTGCCAACTGGTGATCTCTCTCTCTGTCAAATAAATAAATAAAATCCTAAAAAAAAAAAAAAAAAAGAACTAGAAAAATATAAATTAAGCCCAGTGTTAGCATAAGGAAGGAAATAATAATGGAGATGAGAATGGAGATGAAGTCATTAACGACAGAAAAACAATAGAAAAGATCAAAGAAACTAAGAGCTGGAGATATCTGAAAAGGTAAACAATATTGATAAACTTCTCCTTAAAAATTGTTATTTATTTATTTGAGAGAGAGAGAGAGTGAGAGAAAGAGAGAGAGAGAGATTGAGAGAATGAGTGGGGAGGAGGGGCAGAAAGAGAAGCAGACCCCCCCTCCTGAGCATGGAGACCAACATGGGACTCGGTCCCAAGACCCCGGATCGTGACCTGAGCTGAAGGCAGATGTTTAACCAACTGAGCCACCCAGGTGCCCCAAAATTGATAAACTTAAAACCAAACTAAGGAAAAAAGAGAGAAGACAAAAATAACTACAAAAACAGAAATGAAAAATGAGACATTATAACTTATGCCACAGAAATACAAAGATCATAAAAGATTATCATGAACAATTATACACCAGTAAACTGGATAATAAAAGAAATGGAGAAATTTCTAGAAACATACACCTACCAAGATTGAATCATGAAGAAATAGAAAATCTGAACAGGTGAATAACTAGGGAGATTGAATCAGTAACGAAAAATCTCTCAACGATGAAAAACTGAGGACCTCATTGTTTTTTTTGTTTGTTTGTTTTTTCTTTTTTGGGGTTTTCTGGGTGAATTTAAAGAATTAAAGAATTAATGTCAATTACTCTCAAACTCTTCTAAAAAATTAAAGAGGTGGAATTATGAGGCCAAAATTACCCTGACACCAAAGACATATAAGGATAATATAAAAATTATAGACCATTACCCCTGATGAATATAGATGTAAATACTCTCAATAAAGTATTAGCAAACCAAATTCAACAGCAAATTAAAAGGATCTCACACTGTGATTCAGTAGGATTTATCCTAAGATGCAAGGATGTTTCAACATATGCAAGTCAATACACCACATAGTAAAATGAAAGGGGAAAATCTTCTATTGTTTCAATAGATGGAAAAATGGCAAAATACAGCATCCTTTCATGATAAAAACTCTCACCAATTGGGCTTAGAAGGAATATACATCAACATAATAAAAACCAAAAATAAAAAGCCAATAGCTAACCTCATATTCAGTGGTCTAAGTTTGAAAGTTTGTTCTCTAAGGTCAGGAACAAGACAAGGGTGCCCACTCCTACTCAACATAGTACTGGAAGGCCTAGCCAAAACAATCAGGCAAGGAAATGAAATAAAATATATCCAAATAAGAAAGGAAAGGATAAAATTGTCTTTGTTTGCAGATGACATCATCTTATACAGAGAAAATCCTACCAAAAATCATCACACTAATCCATAAATGCAGTAAAGTGCCAGGATAAAAAAAAAATTCAACTAACAGAAATTAGTTGAATTTCTATGTACAAAAAACAGAATATCTGAAAAAGGAATAAAGAAAATGACGCTTTCACAATAGCATAAAAAAAATAAAATGCTTAGGAATAAATTTAGTGAAGGAGTTGAGAATTCTATGCAGAGAAAACTGTAAGTCATTGATAAAGAATATAAAGAAGATTCAATTAAATGGGAAAATATCTTGTGTTTATGGATTGGAAGAATTAGTACTGTTATAATAAATAGACTACCCAAAGCCATCTATAGATTCAATGAAATTCCTATAAAAATGTGGTGGAACTGGAAGGTATTGAGCTAAGCAAAATAAGTCAATCAGAAAAAGACAATTACTATATGGTCTCACTCATATGTGGAATATTAAAAACAGGGCAGAGGGCTGTAGAAGAAGGGAGGGAAAACATAATGGGAAGTCATCAGAAAGGGAGAAAAACCACAAGAGATTCTTAACTATAGGACACAAACTGAGGGGTGCTGTAGGGGCAGTGGGTGGGGGGGTGGAGTAGTTGGGTGATGGGCATTAAGGAGGGTATGTGATGGTGATGTGATGAGCACTGGGTGTTATATACAACTGATAATTTATTGAGCACTCCACCTTAAATTAATGATGTATTGTAGTTGGCTAACTGAATTTAAATTAAAAAAAGAAAAAAATTCCAAAGCCATTTTTCACAGAAATATGAAATGCAATCCTAAAATTCCTATAGAGTCACAAAAGATCCCAAACAGCCAAGGTAGTCTTGAGAAAGAACAAAGCTAGAGGCATCACACTTCCTGATTTCAAACTGTAATACAAAGCTGTGGCAATCAAAATAATATGGTACTGGAATAAAAATAGACACTTAGATCATGGAACAGAATTGGGAGTCCAGAAATAAACCCTCATGTATATGTAAAATAATATTTGAAAAGTGAACAAAAAAATATTCAGTGGGATAAGGTAGTCACTTCAACAGATGATATTATTGAGTAATCACATGCAGAACAATGAAATTGGACCCATATCTTAAAACACTCACAAAAATTAACTTGAAATGGATTAAAGGCTTGAATGTAAGTCCGGAAACCATAAAACTCCTAGAAGAAAACATTGGGGACAAGCTCCTTCACATTAGTCTTGACAATATATATTTTTTGGATATGATACCAAAGCATAACCAAGAAAAGCAAAAATAAACAAGTGGGGCTACATCCAGAAGTTTAAAACTTGCACAGCAAAAGAAACAATCAACAAAATGAAAAGGTAGGTAACCTGCAGGATGGGAGAAAAAATTGCAAACCATTTATCTGGTAAGGGCTTACTACCCAAAATATATAAGAAATTCCTACATCTCAATAGCAAAAACAAACAAAAAACAAAACAACAAAAAAAAGGATTAAAAAAAAACACAGGCAGGGGTACCTATGTGGCTCAGTGGATTAAGCCTCTGCCTTCAGCTCAGGTCATGATCTCAGGGTCCTGGGATCAAGCCCCACATCGGGTTCTCTGCGCAGTGGGGAGCCTGTTTCCCCCCTCTCTGCTAGCTGCTCTACCTACTTGTGATTTCTCTGTCAAATGAATAAATAAAATCTTAAAAAAAATTTAAAACAGGCAGAGGAACTGAATAGAAATTTTCTGAAGAAGATATACAGATGGTCAAGAAGTATGTAAAAATGTGCTCAATATCACTCATCATCAGGGAAATGCAAATCAAAATCACTATAAGGTATCACGTCACACCTGTTAGAATGGCTAGTATCAAAAAGAAAGAACAAATGCTCACCAGAATATAAGGCTGGGAATGTAAATCAGTGCAGCCACTGGGGAAACCAGAAAGTCAATTCCACAAAAACCTAGAATAGAACTAGTATATAATCCAGCAATCCCACTTTTAGGTATATATCCAAAGAAATAAAATCAGGAACTGAATCAAGTATCTGAACTTCTATATTCACTGAAGGATTTTTTTTTTTTTTAAATAGCCAAGACATGGAATAGATAGATGAGTAGATAAAGAAGTTATATGTATAATTATCTCATAATTTATATATATATATAAACATATATACATATATAATTAATATATCATAATTTGGGGGTCCTGGGTGGTTCAGTCTTTAAGCATCTGCCTTTGGCTCAAGTCATGGTCCAAGGGTCCTGTGATGAAGCCACGCATCAGGATCCCTTGCTCAGTGGGGAGCCTGCTTCTCCCTCTCACTCTGTCTCCTTCTCCCTCTGCTTGTGCTCTCTCTCCCTGTCAAATAAATAAATAAAAATATTTTTTAAAATCTCATAATTTATTTATTATGTATGTGTATGCGCGCGTGCGCGCGCGTGTGTGTGTACACTATTCAGACATGAGAAAGAAGGAAACCCTGCCCTTGTGACATCATGGATGGACCTTGAAGGCATTATGCTAAATGATATGATCAGACAGAGAAAAACAAATACTGCACAATATCATTCATATGTAGAATCTAGCAAAGCTGAACTCATAGAAATAGTAAAATGATGGTTCTCTGGGGCTGCAGGGATAGGTAAATGGGATGCCAGTTAAAGAGTACAAACACCTGGTTATAAAATGACTAAGTTCTGGGTAACCAATGTGGAGCAGGGTGATGATAACTAACTCTATTCTATTGTATAATTAGAAGTTGCTGAGAGAGTTAGTAGATCCTACGTGTCTTCACCACAAAAAATAAATGGTAATTGTGTGAAGTGGTGGAGGTATTAACTAACTCTACTGTGGCAACCATTTGGTTATATATAAGTGTATTACATCATCATATTGTACAATTACATTTATACATGTAATTACGTCAGCTTTATCTCAGTAAGCTGGGAGAGTTCCTTAAGGAAAGGAATGGGTTATATTAAATTCCAGTTCCCCTGTGGCTAGTGGTTTCTGGCATGAGAAGTACTCGCCACAGGTTCACTGAAAGTTCTCACTTCAACACTGACATATGAAAACGTTAAAACTCCATCTTGAAGCTTTAGGGCTCCACAGAGTGGCAAGGTGAGTCAGTAGATTTTTGGTGTTGTTGCTGACATTTAAGTTTGTGCAAAGACTTTCTCAGTCTAATTATTTCCTTATATTTCTGAATCATATTATCTTCTTTCTGGTGCATTCTGGTCTTAAGGGTAAACAAAGACCCTTCTAGAAATCAATGAACTGCCGCCAATGAGAAGAAAAATAATTGCACTTGGAGCTGAGTAAGAAACTGGAAAAGAAATATATTCGTTTTTTCCCCATTTTTTTTTTTTTTATTGAGGACTTAATATATTCTTGACACAGTACTGGTGCTGGAATAAAATGGTGAGCAAAACAAAAAATGGCTTTTTCTCCTGAGACATTTCTAGTCTAGTGGGTGAGAGAGGAAATAATGAAATAGTTACAGACACACACACTACACACACACGTTGACACATAATAAATGTGCTCTGTGCAAGGTGCCGTGAACACATGTGGCAGGGGGAGCTATGTGGGAGTCCAGTAAGATTTCCTGATGAGGTGAGATTTGATTTGAGGAAGGAAAGATGAAGGGTTACCTGTGTGGGGTGGAGGAGAGAGGGGTGAAGGACAGAGTAACCACAGACACAAAGACTTTAACATCAGAGGAAGGACTAGTGTAACAGAGAAAACCCTCATCTCCTATTTTATGCTTCTTATATACATCATACCAGTAGATTATTGTTTTCTTTTCAGGCACAGTAACCTCCATACATATAACTGAATGCAAACCAGTACACCTGCCATTCATCTTACACACACATTTATTTACATACAATGATATGCCAGTGAATTTTTTTAATATCAGGTTCTCTGTGTGTAACAAGACTTAGACTAGTCTCAATTCTGAATGCAGTACATCTGAATCACAGGGGGAGTTAACCTATTAAATTGGAATCTCTAGGGAGAGAGCTGTAGAATGGGTATTTTAAGCAAGTTTCCCAGGTGAGCTCTCAAAATGAGAAAATCTAAATCAAACATCTTATTCTTCCAATTGTCGTTACCTCCATAACTTGCACCATCAAACTGCGCTCAAACCAAAAATCTAGGATATATTTTTGACTTACCATCCCTCACCACCCACATACAATCTACCAGAAGACTCTACTGTTTCCAGGGTATCATATAACCAGTTCTCCCCAACTTTGTTACCATCCTCCTCCAAGCCGCCAATACTGCTCCAACTACTCTATCCTAATTCTGTAACTATGCCACAATAGCTCCTCATTGGCTTTCCTGTTTCTGACATGCTTTACATAGTTGCTGGAGTGATACCCAAACACACACAGACATACAAGCAAAACCCATCATTTCACAACCCATTGAAGTTCTTGACTCATTTTAATTCACTTAATTCTTAATAACTCTCCATTGGGATACTTCTCTCACTCTGATTTTCTGATCCCTATGTTCAGATACAGGGAGGGCTCAGGGTCACCGGAAGTGAAGTCAGGATTTTAACCCAGGTGCTCTGACTCTGGAACTTGCATGCTCAGTCTCTGAGCTATACTACCTTTAATGAATACATTTTTATTCAATTCTAAGATGCACATTTTTTCACTTAAAAATATTTGAAATTGTAAATGTGTTTTGTAATCAGTGGCATATCACAGTTTAATTGGCATCATTTTTTTTATGTTACATAAAATAATGGCATGTCTTAAGAACTGATGGCTCTTAGTTGGTGAAATACAATAGTTGTTGAATGAATGCATGAGAGTAGGTCAGTGGAGATGCCCTGGCCATCTCTGCTTTAGTCTTTGCATGCAGTCTTTGCATGTACATACACAGCACATTGAATACCTTGGATAAAAATCAATAGAAACCTATATAACTGTTACTATTGTTCTCAATCATTTATGGCTCCAATTAATTATATTTCAACTTATTTAACAACAAGAACTTAAGGGAAAAATTACACTAGAGTAACCCACCATTTGACGTTCCTTGATGACTATTAAGAATTTTGGACATTCAGGTATGTCTCCCAAAGTACTCTTGTGGGACTTTTTAAAGGCATTAATTTCACCCATTCTCCATTCTAGGTGGTTTGAACTAAATGCTCTTAATTTTAGTCACCATTGTTATTCTCGGTGAGTCACATACTTGTAAATACAGCCAGTGTTTACCTGTGTGAGAGGGGAAAAAATCGCCACCAGGTAGATATACCATGCTTGCCTTTCTACTTATTTGCATGTATTTTATCCATCGCTTTATGTGGATAACGTGGATTGGACATCTGGAGGTTTGCAGCATTATAATCAGTGAGTGAGGAATATCTGCCTGTAGAAACGTATTTTGGTAATGGTACTAAAAAATAAAAATTTATACTCATCTGTTCTTTGCAATTTACAAAGCACTTTCACATACTCCTGTTCTTTAATTTATTTAAATCTCTCCATAACTATGTATGGAGAGAGTTGGCCTTTCACACTCTGAATCTTCTTAATTGTACCTCTGTCTGAATACTCTCTGGGCTCTGAAATGACTACTTTAGACAAGTGCAGAGTCATGATTTAGCCACGGAGATACTGGGTCAAGAGTCTCAGCAAATTCTGGAAGTGCTTTTCTGAGTAGTAATGAGCCTGCAACTCAATTATTCAAACATTAGTAAGACCAGAGCTTACTAATACGGGTTCCCTGGCACCTGGAATACAAAGTTTGGGTCACAGTAAATCAGCAGGGCAGGGCCTGGGCAGCAAGAACCCCTGAGCCTGTAGCATCGAACTGTGAGTGGCTTTGTCCGTTTATCCTGGTATGCTATGTGTGCCGACTTCCTAACAGATCGAAACTTCCGTCCGGGCCCTGTCCCTTCAGCCATCCCTCACTGCACCAGGATAGCAGGTATTACTGGCTGCCGTCTACATGGGGAAGGTGCCACAAAGCTGTGGGCGAAGTATGCGCCCTCTTGGCTTCAGGCTAGGGCCCTGCATCTCCCTGCAACGTAGATGTTAAAACTAATTCACTATCCATGTCTGGACATTGTCACTTCCCTGGACATTCCATGCCAACCCAGGGGCTCTGAAAAACATGGGGCTTTGGAAGACTTCTAGGAATAACTGCTGATCCTTGGACAAGTAAACTTCAGAATATGAATATACTACACAACCCTCACTCTGTCTGCTTCTTGTCTCACAGTGACACAAAAGGACCTTCACAGGCTCTCCCCTTGGCTAAGATGAATCTCCCAGGTGAGATTTCCAGGTGGGACAGATTGGAAAACCTCCCGTGTGGTTAACCCAGCACCATTGAGCAAGAGCAGGTGGCTAAAACCCATCTCAATACTAGCCCTTTACGTTAAATGTGATTAGCAGCCCAGCCATTAAATAGCTGTAATGCCAGAGACCTTAAGGCCCTCCAGGAACCCCCAGATTCTGGGAGTTTTTACCTCCTATTCCGTTTAAATCCAAGAGGCTTTCGCCCTACTGGCAGCTCCAGAGTTACTGCTGAGGCTTAGGGAGAAGCTGTTATGAAAAGCTGAGGTTGTTGCTAAGCAAAGGAAGTCTCATGGAGGCAACTGACAGGGTAAAAGCAACACCTGGTTAAACTGAAATTGACATGAGAGCTCCTCTAGGCTTTAAGCTGATTTTGTAAGGGTTAGAGTTGCATCCGCCTAATATTGAAAAGGCAATAAGCATAGAAAATCACAGTCCCTCCAGACATGCATTTTCCTAGCAGGGGGTACACAGTGAAAAATACGGCAAACCACAAGAGTGCATTTGGGTACTGGAGTGTGAGAGGGTCTCCACATGTCTTCAATGCCCAGGCACCACAAGTCCTTTCTTGGGGACAGGGAGCTGTGTGGAGAAGTAAGCTATTGCGCCTTTATCATCCTCTGCTGTCCTCACCCAGAGAACAGAATCTGTGAAGAGAAATGGCTTCTCCTGGGTAAAAGGCCTTCAGAAATGCTTGGTCTGGGTGCCTGGGTGGCTCAGTGGGTTAAGCCTCTGCCTTCGGCTCAGGTCATGATCCCAGGGTCCTGGGATCGAGTCCCGCATCAGGCTCTCTGCTCAGCAGGGAGCCTGCTTCCTCCTCTCTCTCTCTGTCTGCTTCTCTGCCTACTTGTGATCTCTGTCAAATAAATAAATAAAATCTTAAAAAAAAAATAAATGCTTGGTCTGAAGACAGGACTTCTGACATCTAATGTGTAGGTGGTTTTGAAGAAGAAGAACTCAGAAGAGTTGGTCAGTAGGTCTTTGTTCCTTTGGGAGCTCTTCCCATGGGCTCAGTCTCGTGTTAGGTACGTTGGAAGATTCAGGGGGATTTGTTTCTGGTCGTACCCTCAAGGCAGCCTACTTAAAACAACACTGATGCCCAATATAGATTTATTTAAAAAGTTATCAGAGTGTGAGACTATGTCAAAAGAGATGGGTGTAGGGGGTATGGGTGGCTAGAGGGTCAAGTAGGCCGTGAATAGGACTCAAGTTGGGACAAGAAGGTAAGTGTTTCCAGCAGGGAAACCACATGAGGCAATCTCCATGGTGGAAGTGAATAAGGTATGAAACCATCCTTTAGAGGACAGAGTTTGTAAAAGATGGCTGAGCACTGCTCAGTTGCCTGTCTCTACTGCACATCAGCACAGATCATAGCTAAAGGACACGCAGACAAAAGCACTCAGCTTATTGCTATAAAGCCTTGACTATAAACACCCAGGTAGAACTGGTAGCCTTGGAGCTGGGTTGGCTCTCCCAGGGGCACAGTCCTACCTATTGCCTATTACTTAAAGAGTTATTAGCTAAAGAGTTGAAGGTGTTGCTCCTGTTCTAGACCTTAAGCTACACCTGATTCTGTTTTCCCTACTAGAGTGGTAAATTCTAATGCAATAAAAAAATATATATATAATAAAAACTAACAGAAGGGGAAAGGCAAGATACAGTCTAAGACCTGGTACTTTAACCAGAGCCCAGTGCCAGGGTAGAAACAAGGCCTTTACTATTGGTATAGCAGGCCCATCAATGGATCAGGACAGACTGCAATCTGAGAGGAGTTGGCTTTGCTTTGCCAAGCTTTATATGCTTAGCACTGAGTATCTCCTTTTTCTCTCCAAACCAATATCCTTCCTCTTCCACCCAGCGGGCTTGTCCTAACTGCCAGCCTCAACTAATCCCCTGTGAATTTGGCTGAATTCAGGCTGAATTTGGCTGGTGGCAGCCCTTCATTCCCTGGATTCCTCCCTTGAGGCCTGAAGTCAGCAGTAGTTACATTCTTCCGTTAAGACCTCGGTGCTCATCAGCTGGCTCTTGACGCAGTAATAGATCTAACCAAATTCCCATAGCCAGTCCTTGGTCTTGAACCTTCAGGCCAAGGAATAGAAGTGGCAGCTTCCCACTGTCAGTAGACCTGGGGTGTCTCACCATCCCTTGATAGTTTTTCTTAATCCCAAACACATCACTATACTTGATATTTCCATTAATCTTTTTTCAACTGTGCTTTTGTATGGCCCCTCCTCTTGCAAAAACCTCTCAATGACCTATAAGTTGGTTATGGAGCAATACAGGAGGCTCTAGGGGGATGGTGACTGGGTTATCAAATAAGGACAGGGACATACAGGAGGCTTATGACAGGGGCTCCATACCAGCAAGTATGGAAACATTTCCATATTTTAGTAGCCACGTAAACATACAGGTGGGTGCTGGGCATTCAAACCATTAACTGTTCAGACTGTTAACTGTTTCTGTCTCATTTTTCAGATAAAGAAACCAAGACTCAGGAAGGTCAAATGAAATGGCCCATTATAATTTTCCTGTCTGCAAGGGTTTTGGGCTTCAGCTTACAATTCCTTTTTAGGATGGTGAATGCCACATTCTATATATAAAACCATGACATATAAAGGAAACATGTAAGAAATTCTTTCAAAAGGGTCAGAACCCTGACCGCATTTATGTTCTTTACCTGTGATTTTTTTTTCTCTACTGACTCAATGAATTTAGTTTCTCTGCTCCCTGGGAAGAACTTATATCATAGCAGAGACCTTACCTAATTCTTTGTTTTGCTACAATGTCTAACATGTTTTGGACATTTAATGAATGTCTATGAATAGCACCTATCCATGGGGGGCTCTGCCTTCAATGTGATCACTTGCTGTTTCATATACAGACGTATAACACAAAATAAGGGATTGCCTTTATTCCATATAAAATCATAGATCAGCTCTTGAGAGGCCTTTCAGAGATCGTAAAGCTCAGCTCCTCATCTCCAGCCAGGACTGGGTTTGAACTGTAACAATCAGACCCTTGTTTCCCATGAACACCTCTGCCCAGGTCCCTGGAGGGCCCTTCCCCAGCTCTGGCTGCTCAGCAACACAAACATTCCTCCCCCTGTCGGATGAGAGTCTCTTCCACCACTCTCCCTGCTGCAACAGTGTGAATACAGTGGGGAAAGACACCAGTTATAGGCCCGGCAGAAGGAAACTGATCACAAATGAAACTGAACCAAGTGAAGAATTATGGGGAAGAGCTGAAAGGCAATGGGTTCATTCCCCTGTAGTCAGACACAAAGCATGTACATTTTTAAGATTTTTTGGAGGCGGTCATGAATTCACCCATCAAAGGGACCAATCTGAGCATCCACTGTATTTCAGGCACTGACTCAGGCTCTAAGGATGCAGAAATGGATATGAATATCAGAATAAGATACAGAAGTATGGATAGAGGAGAAGGATATAGGAACGAATCTTGAACGGAAGGAACATTCCTTTTAAAACCAAGGGCAATTAGGGGTACCTGTGTGGCTCAGTTGGTTAACTGTCTGCCTTTGGCTTAGATCATGATCCCAGGGTCCTTGGATTGAGTCCTGCATCAGGCTCTCTGTTCACTGGGAACCCTGCTTCTCCCTTTGCCTGCTGCTTCTCCTGTTTATACTCTCTCTCTCTCTCTCTCTCTCTCCTCCTCCTCCTCTTCCTCTCTCTCTCTCTCTCTGTGTGTCAAATAAATAAATAAAATCTTTAGAAAAATGATGACAATTAGAAAACAGTGCCTCAGTTTGATGTTTATTCCCTTCCATACATCAAAGAAGACATACTACAGTCTATGGCTTGAACAAGATAGCCCTGTCACCCCCTGAAGGATGTTTGCTTACCAGCAGGCGAACTAGAGCTAACCAATAACTTTTTCTGATAATTATGCAAATACTATGGTACTGATAGCATTGGGTTTTGGTGGGATTAAATGAGTTAATATATATAAAAGGCACTTTGAATAGTGCCTGGTCTCTGGTAAGCAATATGAGTATCACAAATGAAAAGCATGGTGTGAACTGAGAGAAAAAACTAGGGACATAATCTGTTCTTGGGGATGAGAAAATTTCTCCTGGAGAAAATTACATTTAAGTAGGGATCTAAAGAATGTTCCAGGGTTAATCAGGCAAAGGTTGGTTGAAGACCAGGAAGGAGCCTTCCAGGCAAAGGAACTGGCATTGTGGAGACACCAGAAGACAAAGAGCATGGGGCAGGAAGGTTGGTTGGACTGCAGAAAAACAAGTGAACCGTGAGGGATGAAGCTGGAGAGGTCCTCAAGGAGCAGGTTGTGCAGAACCCTGCAGGGCTGGGTGGGGGGTGAGTCCAATCAGTCTCCCTGGAGCACTTCCAATCCCTTCTGTGCATCCGGCATCCTATAATTCTGAGGTCCACTTTGGCTCAGGCTTCTGTTGATATGCTTACAGGATGGGTCCTGGAAGCTGAGTAGAATCTGCCTGGGGCAAAGTCATATCTGAAAGCCATGCTGTACCCAGTGCAAGATCCCCAGTCAAATCATCCAGGGTCTTTCTTATTAAAACTTGTTTATTTCCATTACCTGCAGAATGAAACTCTCAGACAACTAGAGAATTGAAAGACCTTGAAGTCAAGATCCAAGGACTATCACCTCCCAGATGAAGATTGGAGGGATTAATACTGTGGGGGCCAGCACCTGAGGCACAGAAACAGTGCTTGAAGAGAAGGAAGTATTCAAATGCCTAATGTTAATGGGAACTTCCTGGGGAGATACCCGAAGCAGCCCGAAAATTGGTAGGAGACACAGTTTTGGGGATGTGGAATCTTTCTCACACTAGCAAAGCTTTCTCAAAGCTCCGATTACAAGTAGGAGATGGAGACCGAGTCTTCTGCTCTGGTTAATGCTGCCTTCCCTCTCATCCTTGCTAATGGGGCTCTTAGACCCTGCCAGACTTGTGTCCAAGGGGTCAGTGCCACTAGGACATCACTTTTCAGGTGACGTTTGTCCCACCCAGAGGGCACCAGCAGCAGGCCAGCTTCCAGTGCCCATATGCTTTTAAGCCAGGACAAGTCACCTCTCCACCCAGATGTTCAACATGCCCCAAGCAGGAGCACTTTGTTTTTTCCTCACAGGACATAAAAAGTTTGCTCATCCTTTCCTGAAGACAGACAGCACAGCCTCCCCTATTCCTGGACCTCATTCTTCTTCTTCTTCTTCTTCTCCTCCTCCTCCTCCTCCTTCTTCTTCTTTTTTAAGATTTTATTTATTTATTTGACAGAGATCACAAGTTGGCAGACAGGCAGGCAGAGAGAGAGGAGGAAGCAGGCTCCCTGCTGAACAGAGAGCCCAATGTGATGCGGGGCTTGATCCCAGGACCCTGAGATCATGACCTGAACCAAAGGCAGAGGCTTTAACCCACTGAGCCACCCAGGCGTCGCCCAGAGGGACTTCCTTCTAAAGGACTCACCCAAGCACTTGTTTGGTGTCTAAGAGTGGCCGCTCAGTGATTCAAAGAAGACTTTTCTGAATTTCCAGTATTTAAAGTAGCTGGCATTACCTCAGCAAAGAAGGAAAGTATCCACATCTATTCATCTATTTCATCTCAATGGCAGACCCTATGCAAAAGGTTTTAGAACAATCCTGGTCAAGAAGACTAGTTTTAGAACATTCACTTTCAGCCTTGGTAGACTAGCAAGGGCTGGATTTATCCTTCTGCCTTGAGGAACTAGAAACAAGCTGAATGGAGAACCCCAGATTTCAGTCATTGAATAATAAAGCCAAAGCATCATAGCACAGTCATCCCCAGGAGAAGGAAAATAAAGGGGTGAGGTTAGTGATCAACCCAGCTTACTCTTCAGAAAGAGTTCCCAGGCTTTCCTGCAGGGGAGCAGGGGCCCAACAGTCATTTCCTGAGCTAAGTTTAAAGGTCAGGGAGGCTGACACCGCTGGAATCACAGGTAAAGTATCAGAGAGAAGGAAGCGACACAGAGAAAGAAGGCTCTGGGGATGCACACAGGTTCCCATGGAGTCTTCCCTTGGAAAGTGACCCAGTGACCATGTGTGTGCATGTGAGACCAAGGCCCGGGAAGGGCTGCCAGCATGGAGCAGGCAGAGAAAAGGACCACACATCCCACAGGGATGGGGGTGGTTCCTGGCCCACCAGAGTGAAAAGTCCTCCTTACACAGAACTGCTTTTGAGAATAAAGAAAAAGATCTGCTGCTCAACACAGCAAGCTTGCGCTCCCTACTTAAGGAACAGCCCAACTCAGGTGTTTCCTGTCAACATCAGGACTGTCTATAATCAGTTGTGAACATTTGCTAAAGCAGGCCTTTCCACATTGGCTTCTAAGAATGCCCTGGAAAAAGTATACTTGTTTCTTAATGACTTTGTCCTGGAAGTCACACATTTATCATGTCATCTGTTATTGTTTGGGAAGGAACTGTCACATCGGCCCATCTACAACAAAGTCTTCCCAAGAAGCCTCTTCTTGGCATCAGTGAGTCCTGGTTTCTGCAACAGACAGTAAGAAAAGTTGGGCAGAATTCTCCCTTTGTTTCAGTGACTGATCCTAGAAAGAAAACTGAGGAGTAACAGGTAGAAATTATTATGGCTGCCATCTAAATATCTAATTGGGACTTTAGAAAGTCACCCCAAACTACAAGTACATCGCTTATTGTATTGACAGCCTACCATGCCATTGCCAACTTACCCATGCAAACCTAGTTTCATAAGCTCCAGCCAAACTCTGATGAACTGACATGGACCGTGGAGGATTCAGTTCTATGTTTGCTCTTGAAATCATCATGATCATTTTATCAGTAACTGACATTTGAGGAAAGAAGTGGCAAATTCATATTTAAATAAAGTAGCCAAAATTAGAGAAATGCTTACTTTTTTTTTTCTTTTGCTCGTAGACATGATGTGCCCCCTGTTGTCATTACCAAAGTGTTAAAGTTCAAAGAAATATGCATTTGAATCCTTATCTGCCACTTGTTCCTTTCTGCTCCATAGTTGTTTCCATCTGGCTACAGAATCTTTGGAGTAGGTCAGTGTCAGGAACAACTGGATGGCTTCATGATGACACACAAGTCAGATGAAGGCAACTTCCTTGATGGTCACCCCTCCAAAATCTTCCAGAGCAAACCAACAGAAATGTTAAAAACATTTTTGGTTCAGTCTCATGACCATTTTCCCTAATAGTCCTATAAGGCTAATCCTGGTGCAGCCATACACCTGGCCATACACCTGGTTTTAGACACATGAAAACAAGGGAGAGACTGCTGCAGCTAAAATTGAGGTTTGTGAACACAGAAAGAGTGAGTATAAACTGAAAGTGGGTGGTCCTAGCTCAGCCTACACTGACTGTGAAGAGGTAGGACTTGTAGCACCCCAGAGCTTTATTCGCATGAGAGGAAAATAGGACTCAAGAGGACCTTTGTGTCCTAAATCCTGGGCAAAAGATGAGAGACAAGTCATTGGCAGGCCCTGATGGTGTTGCTTCTACTCTGGCCTTGAATTTGGTCTGAGCCCCATGAGGGGGAGCAGTCTCCCCACTGTCTCTCTGTGCGCATGTGTGCGCGTATGTATGTGTGTGTGCGTGCGTGCGCGCGTGCACGTGTAATATAGCATGATGTTGTGGCCTCTCAGGGATTTTTTTGGTAGCCTGAGAGACAATGTTTTAAATATCACTGGACATTCTCACAAAGGCAACTAATAGCAGTAGAAATCGTGTGGGGCCTCACCATGCAAGATTGGTCACCAACACCATCAAGGAAGTTACTGTAGAAGGAAAAAGAAAACCAGGGGATCTTGGGTGGCAGAGATGGTTCAGGGAGTTGGGCATCAAGTTGTGCAATTACTCAGAGAGGAGGCTTGGCAAACCATGCTCATGTCTCAGAATCCCTGAGGCATAGGGTAAAGTCTGGGTCATTAGAGTTATGTAATTAGTGATCAGGTGTCATATTTGGGGGATTCTGGGTCAGCACCCCTTTGGGTAATGACTAATCACAATTTTTAGAATAGAGGACTAGAGCCAGAGGTACACTTTTGCCACAGTTGCCAAACTGTGGCTCCATTGAGCATAGATTTACCTTCAGCAGCTGGATCTTGGCATATCACACTACAGGAAAAGACAGGTTGTTGGAACTACTTTGATGTTGGAATGGGTGCCCCTAAGGAATGTACTATTAGGAACTAGATATATCAAACAGGGAGCAGGACCTATGTGATTTTTTATGAAGTCTCTAAAGTGGTAAAATATATTAAAATCTCTCAAAAGCATCAAGAGAGGAAAAGCCCTAGAGGGTAATGTGCATGTCAGTTTCTATGTACACCCAGTTTCTAAACCTTTAGGAGATATTGCTCAACCTATACAGGAGGTCTATGGCAGATGTTCCAAGAGGATGTGTGAAATTCAATCTTGGACAAATGCCATCTTGGAAAAATCTGACCTGATGACTGCCTTTTTGAGCAGGATACCAACTCCACTTCCACTCTTTGCTTTTTTTTTTAACCACACCCTTAATTACACATTCAGGGCACAATGTCCTTGATCTGCTCAGGAGATATGATTATCTTAAACATTTCCTGTCAGGTGGTCTACCAGCACACACTCCCCAGCCTCTAGGGCTATAAAAATAGGTCTTACAGGAAGTGGCGTTATAGAGATCTACTCATCCTGCAGCAACCCAAGACATGCTTCTGTCTGTAAGGCCTCTTAATAAACCATTTCTTATCAAATTGGGCTACATGGTGCTTTTCTTTGGTCTTATGGCTCCTCTGGCCTTTGGAGGTCATTTTGCATATACGTCTTTTGCATGAAACTGAGGACATCAGGCTGTGTCTATTGTGTATGGACACCCATGTAGGCAACGTGGCAGACAGTGAAGCCCAGAGCAAGGTCCCAAGAGTACCCACAACTACAGGAGATATTATGAAGTGCAATGACAGTGCCTAGAAAGGAATTTTTAAGCTGTGACTCTAAAAAGGCATTTAGATATTACAAGACTGGCAGGTCCCTGAGGCAAAGCAGGATAATAATATTAAAAGTCTTCAAGTTCCTGCACAAAAGGTCACCTGTGACCTTAAAACTGCTAATGCCTCAGTACCTGTCGCCAAGGGCTTAACTTCACTTAAACAGCAGCTAGTCTTGTAGAGGCTGTAAGAACGTGCATGTCAATTTTCTTGTCCATGAAACATGGGCAAAGAAGACCCTGCACGAGTGTTAAAATTAGAGAATCATCTCCAGGAGGCCATGCAGAAGTGGGTATGGGATGGAGTTGAACAAAGGGGTTCAAATGGATCTCTTGACATTAGACATGCCTTAACCTAAAATGGTGCTATGAAAGTCTGCATTTGGGGGTGGATGGTTGCTGTTAGTAAGGGTAATTCTTGAAGAGAAAGAGAAACAGTTAGTGACAGAGGCTCTCAAGTAAGGGGAGAAGTCAGGGAAAGCAGCAACTGAAGGCCCAACTCTGGCTTCAGGAATAAGAATTGATGTGGATGTTAGGACATCCTGGGGTGGATCCATAACCCTGAAGGCTTTGTGAGGGAGGGCAGCCAATTTTGTGGCCCACGTAGGGGTTTCTGGATATAAATCCCACTATTTTGCTAAGGAACATGAACATAAGCAAATCAGCCAAGGACACAACACCCCAGTCTCCTTGGAGACAGGTTTGAAGAAGAACATTGCATTTTAGAGGATTTAGACTTTCCAGAGGAGGTCCTTGCAGCTGCCTCTCTAGCAACCAAGTTCATAGGACATACCACCCAGTCCTTGAAGAGGAGCCTCCCAGAAAGCGCCCTAGGACTCTGAGTATAAACGCTTCTATTTTGTGCAAGGTAGATTCCTCGGTTTCCTGTTGCTGCTGTAATAAGTTCACACACACATAGTGACTTGAAACAATATAAACTTATGATCTTATCATTTTGCAAGTCAGAGGTCCAAAATCAGTCTTGCTAGGCTAAAGTTCAGGCGTCAGTGGGCTGGCTTCCTCTGGAAGCTCTGAAGTCAAAAACCCCCTCCTTGCCTCTTCCAGCTTACAGAAGATGTCTGCATACTGAAGATACTGTGGCCCCTTCCTCCAACTTCCCAGCCAGCACTGTAACATCTTTGACTCTCCCTGACCCTCAGGTGTCTGCTTCCTTTGTCACATGGCCTTCTTAGACTCTGACTTTCCTGCATCTTCTTCAGTGTGGTTACACTGAGCCTCCCCCAAATAATCTAGGGTGTTCTTTTCATATTAAGGTCTTTAATCACACTGGCAAAGTGCTTTTTTGTCAACTAAGGTAACATCTTTGCAAGTTCTGCTGATTAGGACTTGGAAATCTTTGGAGATGTGTGGGGGATGTCATACAACCTAGCACAGTAGGCAGAGTAGAAGGATGCTGACCATAAATCCTTGGTGATTCTGAAGTCATATCCTCCCGGAAGAATGATGGTAAACCAGAAGGACCCAAGGTGGAAGCCAGTATGTTACTTTCAAGTAAAGGAGTTCAGAAAACAGTTCTTTGAGTAGTGTCTTTCTTCTTTATGGATGAACAGGACCCTAGAGAGGTCATGAAAATGCAGCAACATGGGGCAGAGGGAAGTGCATTTCTGCCTATACCAGATATTGGTATTCAGTGGTAACTCAGCATTCTGTTTAGCACAGGGTTGGTAGAGTACTGCATTGTTTCCATTATGATGATAATTATTAAAAAAAAAAAACAAAGAAACAAAAAACAAACAAACAAAAACCACACACACACAAAAACCTCCTGAAGTGGGTGTATGGGGTGAGGGGCTTCCTCTAGTTATGTAGGATATAGATTAATGCTGGAATTAAAACCCACAATGGTGAATTTAAAACAAAACAAAACAAAACAAAAACCTGGAGCATAAATTGGGTCTAGGAAACCACACCCATCCACTGAGTCAAAACTAATTTCCAGACACTCTCTTTACTTAAACACACACACACACACACACAGACACACACAGACACACACAGACACACACACAAAACAAACAAACAAACAAACAAACTGCTAGCCAAGAGAGCTTGAAAACAGCCTCTCCAGCACAGGGACTAGTGGACAATGACTGTCGCATTCATTCTAGGAAGGCAGCGGTGCTGGGCTAGAAGAGCCTTGGGTAGGTGGCTCTGTTTAAGAAAGCCAAAACTCTGCTTTATGCTCAGAGTAATTTACAGTGTTTCTGGAGTGGTAGACAAGGAGGAGCAGTGCCAAGAACCCCTTCCAAACAGGACTGGCTGCTCAGCCGCAGGAGTGTGCCCAGCAGATATCCCAAAGCTATCAGCTACTTCAGGGTCAGTCATAAGAGCTAAGAGCCACCCCACTCAAGGCCATGCCCTTCCTGGAACAGTCCACATGCAGTGACAGTAAAAGGAGATGTAAAACCATAGCCACTTTAGATGGCAGTGAAACTCTCTGAAAGGCAGGGTTTTCTCCAGAGCTCCCTACCGTCTTGACCAAGGCTCTCTTGACCCCTCCTTCTGTCCTATTCTGCTTTGTCTCCCTTCTCTTCTTAGGTGTTGATCTCTAATAAATATCTTGTACCCAAAATAGTACATGGTTTAGTGCTGTTGAAATAAAGTCACCTTACCTCAGAGAAGCAGGTTCTGTAGGACCTGCTTAGTTATTGAAATTGGGAGCACAGATGTACCTGAGTGACCCGAGGCTCAGTGACAAGAAAGGGCATCATCCTGAGAGGAAAAAAATCTAGATGTGGAATGCTTATTCAAACCCAAGCATCCAGGGAAGATCTAGTTGTGGCAGGGTGTGCTATGATGGCAAGCTCCTTGGGACCAGCCACATGGCATTGCGGTATGCTTTGAAGGAAAGCAACTGAGCTTGTACTCATGAACGAAAAAAGTAGTAACCTTGGAGACCAGGCATGCAGCCCCACTGCAGTGCTAGCAGGATTTCATCTGGTGAAGCCTCTCAGCACAGACAAGAGCTGTTCTTAGCAGTGACAACACACTGCAGCGGAGGAATGGCAGAAGGCTGGGAGGGTACTCCTTTTCTCTCTCTCTTTGCCTGGCAGTTGAGAGAACTATTTCCTCCCCTCATTGCTCTGTTGGACAAAGTATGTTTCTAGGGTCTTGGATAATTCAGGAGGCTGGACCTTTTAGAGAGCAAGGCCCTACATCCTATTAAGGTTGGCATGAGGGTCCTTGGATCACTAATTTAAAATATGAGAGAGACGGGGATGTATTTGTAACCAAAAATGATAACACAGGTCATAAGGCTATATCATTTGATATTCAGATTGACACTATCACTAATGTATAATATGAAATTAATACTAACCCTTAGAGCCTTCATTTCCCATCTGTAGAAAAGAACGTGTCATTTGATTTTCTCTCAATATAAGAGCAATTCAAGGAATATGGGTCATGAGTACACAGAGTGGGGCAATGGGCACACTGGAGTTAAATTCTTCAGAACAGAGGGTTGGAGACTGAAGGAAGACAAACCTTTAGGTTCAGATGAATGTTCTGGAAGGCCCCTCCTCTCCTTTTCACATCCTGGCAGCAGGTTGATTACAGCAGACCATAAGGCATATGTTTCTCCATGCAATAAATTTAGGAGCTCAGAGATTTTGTGTAGACTGCTACTCTTGCTCATAAGTTGTAATTCACTAATCTCACAAGGAAGTTTGGGTATCATTAGCCCGCATCACTGTACTAATTTGCAGTGGCAGTCAGTTTTGAGACATGTCACAAACAATTTGTTGGTAATAGTAAAGTAACAAATATTGCCAATGATTGCTTTCTTTATAAATTAGATTAATGCATTAAGACTTCTTTAGCTGTAACTGAGAGATAGCCAAATTGAATTTGTTTGGGTAAGAAGAGGAATTCAAAGTCAGCTCTAAGTAACTGCAGGGTGTCAACCAGGACCTGAACCCAATGTCCCCAGGCATGCTCCTTCCACCTTTCAGATCTATTCCTTTCTGCCTGTTGGAGTCATTCTCACTGGAGGCAGTCCTCCTCATGGCAGAAAACTCAGCAACAGAGAGTTCAAAAACCTCATATGTCACACATTTTGCGAGAACATCATCTTGATCTCTGTTTCAAGTTTTATTTTGGACATCTCTAAGACATTATTTCTATCTGGGTGTATTTAGGTCATGCAGCCATGGTCAACTATGGCCAAGGTATGTCATATTCCTGTTTACCTTCCAACAAAAGTCCACACCTCCCAGATAATCTGCATCTATCAACCAGACCCAATCTCCAAGTTGTTTAAGGAGCCATTAGACTGGCCCAATCTTCCACCTCTCTCCAACACTCTCTATATTCTAGTCTGGAACTTACAGTCTGTCAGTAGAAATCCCCCTTCATCATGAACCATTCCCTAGAAGTGACTTTCAGATTCTAGAAACTCTAGAGGATACCACCTATCCAGTTCCTCTCAACTGGAGGCTGATTTTTGTCTCTCTCACTATTCCCCTATACCGCTGCATCTATACTACTTGCTCTCTCTGGCAGCCTCCAAACCACTTCTTTCTTACTCAAAATCTCTCCAAGCCTTGGAATTTGTCCATTAAACTATAACTACCATTGTCCATCTTTGTTCCCCTCATTCATTGACCTACTGGTCATTTCACCTCATTCATTAGAAATTTGAGCACTTGCTTCATTATCATCTTCTCTACCTTCATTATCCTAAACTTTGAGGCCAATTCATCAAACATCCTGCTGTTATATTTGGGTTATCTTTGAGCCAGAAGGAACCACATTGGATATAGAGGACAAAAGAGAAGGGAAAGTTTTAAAAGACATGGAGTCGTCAGCACAACCTTGAATTATGTATAATTGTTCTATAGATCATGTAGGGAAGGACATACAGAAAAAAGAACAGTATGGACAGCCTATCAGAGACTAGAAATAGCCTCATCTATTTTGAAAACAAAGTGATTTTGATTGGCCAATGAGGGGAAATAAAAGTGTGAGAGAACACAAGAGAGATTTAAATCAGGGAGGGCTATCTATGCCATATTTAAAGAGCATCATTTTTTGGTTGTTTTTACAATGGAGGGTAAGAGAATGGTTTAGCACCTGCACATGTCTTGATCACTGTGGTTTGCACATTATACAACAATTTGCTTCTCAGTCTCTCTCCTTTGACTATGAATTCATGAGGATGGAAACTGTCTTATCCATCGTTATAACTCCTTTATCTAGCAGTGCACACACAGTGGGTGCTTTGTGTTTACTAAATGAAAGAGTCAACTTGTGAGATACGTGAAAATTACTGTTCATGAAATTATTTATAAAGAAAAATATAATGAAAAACATGCAGCAAGTTCCAGATAATAACCTTATAAACAACTTTAGAAATGCAGCCAATCCACATCCCTAGGTTTAAGATTTTGTGACTTTGACAATTTTTAAGCCTACTCTAGAGAACGTGATTAAGCTGCCTTGTGTTGAGTTTGTGAACAGGGCTAATACCTTACATGGCTTTATTGGTTTACATTCTGCAAGGTGCTTTTCAGGTGCATTATTTTATTAAATCCTTTCCATCAAGTTGGAGAGAAGGAGAGGTAGGTCTTGTTATTATCCTTACAATGAAGAAAGTAAGACAAAGATTTTAAGCCATTTTGCCAAGATTATATATAATAAATAAGTGGTAGGGGCTGAACTTAAGCTGTAATCTCTGGTTTTGAGTACAGAGATTCCTCCATTGCTTTGCACTGCCTCTAGATTACAGCAAGGATGTCTGACATTGCAGACAGTATAGGTAACAAGTGAGGTTGTTAGATGGCACCACTATAAAAAATCCCAGGCAAAAGCCATCTGTGCTAATAAGTGTGTGGATTGCCTACAAAACCTGGCAATACTTTTATCCTTTCACTGTGTATGCTACTGGTCAGACACTTGTATAATGTCTGGTCTGAATCTGAGCCATTCAAGAGAGATGTGCAGAAATGTAAAAGGGATTCAGTCTATTGTATCTGATCTAGGAACGAATATTATAGGGAGCTTTACGTTCACCATCTCCACAGAGGGCATAGCCTCACAGGAAATTAGCAAGTTGCAGCAACACAAATATAGGCTAGACCAAAGAAAAAACTTACTGATTGTGAGGACTATGGGATGCAGGGAATGTGTTTTCAAAGCAGGATATGAAACGCTCTATCACTACAGATTTTAAGAATAGGAGAAATCTTGTTCAGAATACATTGAAAAGCCTGGAAACTGAAGAATGTACAAAATTGGCTCGGCTTCTCTCTCCGCTGGGGTAAAATTTGGCAATGGTAACCTTGGGGCTTACCCTGACCTTTACCTTTCCATCTCTCTCCCCCTCCCCACCTTATGTTATTTTGTAGTTGCCTTACTACAAGTAAATTTGTTTTGCTCTCTTGATATTTTAAAACACATGAAGTATGATCTGGGTTTATATTCCTAAAGAAAATCTGCCATCTGAAAGGTATCCCATGTCAATGATACCACAGGTGAAAACAGAAAGAAACTAACCATCTGTCTCTTTCCTATCTTGGTTCATCTCTTTCCTATCCAACCCATAACCATGTCAGAAATATCACACAATACACAATAGTTTTAATAGGGTGTCAGTTATCTTTTCACGTTTTAACAATTGCTTTATTCTATACTCTTTCCTAGACTCAAAGCGATTCTATTTTTCTTTCTTATTTAAAATATAAACATATACATATGCATATATGTATATCTATAGTTCTTTAATGCTTTTCTCCTTATATTATGTACACTGTTGTTAGTGTCTATATGACAGATATCCAAACTGACTCAACTTTTCATCTTCCTGCACCTATGCCCCCTTGAGATGTGTGACTCATAGACCTTCCACTTTCAGTCTTGACTCAGCTTTGGGACTCCATTAGCTTAATGTGATGCAAGCAGAGGCTTTAGGAGTGTTGGGACTGAAGTTTTTTCCTCTCTTGACATTCTCCTTGAAGAAGAGGTTGGCCTGCTGAAGAATGAGGGGCCATACACAGAGATTAGCAGAGATAAGCCACTCTACTGCCAGTCCCTTTAGAACAACTGGCTTGCCAATTGCCCAAGAGGGACTTGAGTCCACTCTAGATCATCCAAACCCTGGCCAACTCACCCACTGACCTCAGTCTTAGGAAAGTCCAGCAGAGATAAACCAAGACAAGTTAACCTAGACTAAAATAACCACCAGCTTATCTTCAGAATCATTAATTAAATATGTGGCTGTTTTAAGCCATGCAGCTTTTGGATGCTTTGTTACACAGCTATAGGTAACTGATAGAGTCTGTAAACTTAGAGATGGCAGGATTTGTTGTGAATCTCCCCCATTTTGAGTAGATATTGTTTATTTTAGGTGAAAAAACTAAAAATTAAAAATACATACAGAAACTAATGAATCAAACAGCCATGGCGAAACACCAAGGTTTTAATATTGCATATTTTTCAGGTAATTTAATATAGAAAAAGTTATAGATCTAAGTTGATCTCTCCCCAAGCCCATTCTCCTTCTAACTTCCTTTTAGCAGTTATTCTCATAAATTTGATATCTATTTATTTAGTCTGTCCAAGCTCTTATTAAAAATATATGCACGTGTGTCTATGCTTCCTTTAGGTAAGAATGTTTTCTTGATTCAATGAGACTAATGCATATTAAATTATATACAGATTTCCTTCATATATTGATTTTATTTTTTCATCCTCCATTAATGCACATTTGGTATTGCTTTCAACAATAAAACTATGTGTCTATAAAGATTCCTGTACATATTTCCTTGCATTTATATGAGGATATTAATTAGAAAGTCTTTGAGACTGGGGAGGAGTCAAATGGTGGAGAAGTAGCAGGCTGAGACTACTTCAGCTAGCAGGAGATCAGCTAGATAGCTTATCTAAAGATTGCAAACACCTGCAAATCCATCAGCAGATCGAAGAGAAGAAGAACAGCAATTCTGGAAACAGACAAACAACCACTTTCTGAAAGGTAGGACTGGTGGAGACGTGAATCCAAAGCAAAGGGAAGATAGACCCTGGGGGGGAGGGGCCGGCTCCCGGCAAGCGGCGGAGCAACGGAGCACAAAATCAGGATTTTTAAAAGTCTGTTCCACTGAGGGACATCGCTCCTGAGGCTAAACCAGGGCGAAGCCCACGCGGAGTCAGCATGGCCTCATCCCACAGGGTGACAGAAGGATCGGGGGTGTCTGAGTGTCACAGAGCTTGCGGGTATTGGAACGGGAACCCGGCTACAGAGACAGAGCCGACAGTAAGCTCACAGCTCGGTGTTACCTTGAACCAATCGCAGGCTTGGTGAGCTCGGAGCGCGGCCAGAGGTCAGGCAGACGGGAATTACTGGGCGCTGTTCTCTGAGGGCGCACTGAGGAGTGGGGCCCCGGGCTCTCGGCTCCTCCAGGCCGGAGACCAGGAGGCCGCCATTTGTATTCCTGTCCTCCAGAACTCTACGGAAAGTGCTCAGGGAACAAAAGCTCCTGAAAGCAAAGCCGAGCGGATTACTCAGCCCGGCTCCTGGTAAGGGCGGTGCAATTCCGCCTGGGGCATAGACACTTGAGAATAACTACACCAGGCCCCTCCCCCAGAAGATCAACAAGAAATCCAGCCAAGACCAAGTTCACCTACCAAGGAGTGCGGGTTCAATACCAAGGAGAGCAGCAGAATTCCAGAGGAGGAGAAAGCAAAGCACGGAACTCATGGCTTTCTCCCTGTGATTTTTTAGTCTTGCAGTTAATTTAATTTTTTTCTTTTTCATTTTTTTTCTCTTCTTCTGATAAAATTTTTTTAAACTTTTACCCTTTTCTTTTTTAACGTGTTTTAACTAGTTTAATATATATATTTTTTCTTTTTTATACTTTTCTTTATTCATTTTCATTTTTTTAATTCCTTTCGTTTTTTTTTTTCTTTTTTTCTTTCTTTCTTTTTGAACCTCTTTTTATCCTGTTTCTCCCCCCTCACAATTTGGGATGTCTTCTGATTTGGTTAAGCATATTTTCCTAGGGTTGTTGCCACCCTTTTAGTATTTTACTTACTGCTTCATATACTCTTATCTGGACAAAATGACAAGGCGGAAAAATGCACCACAAAAAAAAAAAAGAACAAGAGGCAGTACCGAAGGCTAGGGACCTAATCAATACAGACATTGGTAATATGTCAGATCTAGAGTTCAGAATGACAATTCTCAAGGTTCTAGCCAGCCTCGAAAAAGGCATGGAAGATATTAGAGAAACCCTCTCGGGAGGTATAAAAGCCCTTTCTGGAGAAATAAAAGAACTATAATCTAACCAAGTTGAAATCAAAAAAGCTATTAATGAGGTGCAAACAAAAATGGAGGCTCTCACTGCTAGGATAAATGAGGCAGAAGAAAGAATTAGCGATATAGAAGACCAAATGACAGAGAATAAGAAGCTGAGCAAAAGAGAGACAAAAGGCTACTGGACCATGAAGGGGAGAATTCAAGAGATAAATGACACCATAAGACGAAACAACATTAGAATAATTGGGATTCCAGAATAAGAAGAAAGAGAGAGGGGAGCAGAAGGTATACTGGAGAGAATTATTGGGGAGAATTTCCCCAATATGGCAAAGGGAACGAGCATTAAAATTCAGGAGGTTCAGAGAATGCCCCTCAAAATCAATAAGAATAGGCCAACACCCCATCACCTAATAGTAAAATTTACAAGTCTTAGTGACAAAGAGAAAATCTTGAAAGCAGCCCAGGAAAAGAAGTCTGTAACATACAATGGTAAAAATATTAGATTGGCAGCTGACTTATCCACAGAGACCTGGCAGGCCAGAAAGAGCTGGCATGATATTTTCAGAGCACTAAATGAGAAAAACGTGCAGCCAAGAATACTATATCCAGCTAGGCTATCATTGAAAATAGAAGGAGAGATTAAAAGCTCCCAGGACAAACAAAAACTGAAACAATTTGCAAACACCAAACCAACTCTACAGGAAATAGTGAAAGGAGTCCTCTAAGCAAAGAGAGAGCCTACAAGTGGTAGATCAGAAAGGAACAGAGACAATATACAGTAACAGCCACCTTACAGGCAATACAATGGCACTAAATTCATATCTCTCAGTAGTTACCCTGAATGTTAATGGGCTAAATGCCCCAATCAAAAGACACAGGGTATCAGAATGGATAAAAAAACAAAACCCATCTATATGTTGCCTCCAAGAAACTCATTTTAAGCCCAAAGACACCTCCAGATTTAAAGTGAGGGGGTGGAAAAGAATTTACCATGCTAATAGACATCAGAAGAAAGCAGGAGTGGCAATCCTTATATCAGATCAATTAGATTTTAATCCAAAGACTATAATAAGAGATGAGGAAGGATACTATATCATACTCAAAGGGTCTGTTCAACAAGAAGATCTAACAATTTTAAATATCTATGCCCCCAACGTGGGAGCAGCCAACTATATAAACCAATTAATAACAAAATCAAAGAAACACATCAACAATAATACAATGATAGTAGGGGACTTTAAAACTCCCCTCACTGAAATGGATAGATTATCCAAGCAAAAGATCAACAAGGAAATAAAGGTCTTAAATGACACACTGGACCAGATGGACATCACAGATATATTCAGAACATTTCATCCCAAAGCAACAGAATACACATTCTTCTCTAGTGCACATGGAACATTCTCCAGAATAGAGCACATGCTCGGTCCTAAATCAAATCTCAACCGGTATCAAAAGACTGGGATCATTCCCTGCATATTTTCAGACCACAATGGTCTGAAGCTAGAACTCAACCACAAGAGGAAGTTTGGAAAGAACCCAAAGACATGGAGACTAAACAGCATCCTTCTAAAGAATGAATGGGTCAACCGGGAAATTAAAGAAGAATTGAAAAAAATCATGGAAACAAATGATAATGAAAAAACAATGGTACAAAATCTGTGGGACACAACAAAGGCAGTCCTGAGAGGAAAATATATAGTGCTACAAGCCTTTCTCAAGAAACAAGAAAGGTCTCAGGTACACAACCTAACCCTACACCTAAAGGAGCTGGAGAAAGAATAAGAAAGAAACCCTAAGCCCAGCTGGAGAAGAGAAATCATAAAGATCAGAGCAGAAATCAATGAAATGGAAACCAAAAAAACAATAGAACAAATCAACGAAACTAGGAGCTGGTTCTTTGAAAGAATTAATAAAATTGATAAACCCCTGGCCAGACTTACCAAAAAGAAAAGAGAAAGGACCCAAATAAATAAAATCATGAATGAAAGAGGAGAGATCACAACTAACACCAAAGAAATAGAAACTATTATAAGAACATACTATGAGAAACTCTATGCCAACAAATTTGACAATCTGGAAGAAATGGATGCATTCCTAGAAACATATAAACTACCACAACTGAACCAGGAAGAAATAGAAAGCCTGAACAGACCTATAACCAGTAAGGAGATTGAAACAGTCATTAAAATTCTCCAAACAAACAAAAACCCAGGGCCAGACGACTTCCCGGGGGAATTCTACCAAACATTTAAAGAAGAACTAATTCCTATTCTCCTGAAACTGTTCCAAAAAATAGAAATGGAAGGAAAACTTCCAAACTCATTTTATGAGGCCAGCATCACCTTGATCCCAAAACCAGACAAGGATCCCATCAAAAAAGAGAGCTATAGACCAATATCCTTGATGAACACAGATGCGAAAATTCTCACCATAATACTAGCCAATAGGATTCAACAGTACATTAAAAGGATCATTCACCACGACCAAGTGGGATTTATTCCAGGGCTGCAAGGTTGGTTCAACATCCGCAAATCAGTCAATGTGATACAACACATCAATAAAAGAGAGAACAAGAACCATATGATACTCTCAATAGATGATGAAAAAGCATTTGATAAAGTACAGCATCCTTCCTGATCAAAACTCTTCAAAGTGTAGGGATAGAGGGCACATACCTCAATATTATCAAAGCCATTTATGAAAAACCCACCGCTAATATCATTCTCAATGGAGGAAAACTGAAAGCTTTTCCGCTAAGGTCAGGAACATGGCAGGGATGTCCATTATCACCATTGCTATTCAACATAGTACTAGAAGTCCTAGCCTCAGCAATCAGACAACAAAAGGAAATTAAAGGCATCCAAATTGGCAAAGAAGAAGTCAAATTATCACTCTTCGCAGATATATGTGGAAAACCCAAATGACTCCACTCCAAAACTGATAGAACTTGTACAGGAATTCAGTAAAGTGTCAGGATATAAAATCAATGCACAGAAATCAGTTGCATTTCTCTACGCCAACAACAAGACAGAAGAAAGAGAAATTAAGGAGTCAATCCCATTTACAATTGGATCCCAAAACATAAGATACTTAGGAATAAACCTAACCAAAGAGACACAGAATCTATACTCAGAAAACTATAAAGTACTCATGAAAGAAATCGAGGAAGACACAAAGAAATGGAAAAATGTTCCATGCTCCTGGATTGGAAGAATAAATATTGTGAAAATGTCTATGAACCTAAAGCAATCTACACTTTTAATGCAATTCCTATCAAAGTACCATCCATCTTTTTCAAAGAAATGGAACAAATAATTCTAAAATTTATATGGAACCAGAAAAGACCTCGAATAGCCAAAGGGATATTGAAAAAGAAAGCCAAAGTTGGTGGCATCACAATTCTGGACTTCAAGCTCTATTACAAAGCTGTCATCATCAAGACAGCATGGTACTGGCACAAAAACAGACACATAGATCAATGGAACAGAATAGAGAGCCCAGAAATAGACCCTCAACTCTATGGTCAACTAATCTTCGACAAAGCAGGAAAGAATGTCCAATGGAAAAAAGACAGCCTCTTCAATAAGTGGTGTTGGGAAAATTGGACAGCCACATGCAGAAAAATGAAATTGGACCATTTCCTTACACCACACATGAAAACAGACTCAAAATGGATGAAGGACCTCAATGTGCGAAAGGAATCCATCAATATCCTTGAGGAGAACACAGGCAGCAACCTCTTCGACCTCAGCTTCAGCAACATCTTCCTAGGAACATCGCCAAAGGCAAGGGAAGCAAGGGCAAAAATGAACTATTGGGATTTCATCAAGATCAAAAGCTTTTGCACAGCAAAGGAAACAGTGAACAAAATCAAAAGACAACTGACAGAATGGGAGAAGATATTTGCAAACGACATATCAGATAAAGGACTAGTGTCCAGAATCTATAAAGAACTTAGCAAACTCAACACCCAAAGAACATATAATCCAATCAAGAAATGGGCAGAGGACATGAACAGACATTTCTGCAAAGAAGACATCCAGATGGCCAACAGACACATGAAAAAGTGCTCCATATCACTCGGCATCAGGGAAATACAAATCCAAACCACAATGAGATATCACCTCACACCAGTCAGAATGGCTAAAATCAACAAGTCAGGAAATGACAGATGCTGGCGAGGATGCAGAAAAAGGGGAACCCTCCTACACTGTTGGTGGGAATGCAAGCTGGTGCAGCCACTCTGGAAAACAGCATGGAGGTTCCTCAAAATGTTGAAAATAGAACTGCCCTATGACCCAGCAATTGCACTACTGGGTATTTACCCTAAAGATACAAACGTAGTGATCCAAAAGGGCACGTGCACCCGAATGTTTATAGCAGCAATGTCCACAATAGCCAAACTATGGAAAGAACCTAGATGTCCATCAGCAGATGAATGGATCAAGAAGATGTGGTATATATACACAATGGAATACTATGCAGCCATCAAAAGAAATGAAATCTTGCCATTTGCGACAACATGGATGGAACTAGAGCGTATCATGCTTAGCAAAATAAGTCAAGCAGAGAAAGACAACTATCATATGATCTCCCTGATATGAGGAAGTGGTGATGCAACATGGGGGCTTAAGTGGGTAGGAGAAGAATCAATGAAACAAGATGGAATTGGGAGGGAGACAAACCATAAGTGACTCTTAATCTCACAAAACAAACTGAGGGTTCCTGGGGAGAGGGGGGTTACGAGAAGGGGGGTGGGGTAATGGACACTGGGGAGGGTATGTGCTTTGGTGAGTGCTGTGAAGTGTGTAAACCTGGTGATTCACAGACCTGTACCTCGGGGATAAAAATATATGTTTATAAAAAATAAAAAATTTTAAAAAAAAGAAAGTCATTGAATCACATATTGGTATTTAGTGATATTGAATTTCCTTTCATTTTAAAGTATCATTCTTAACAGGATAATCACATGGTATAGAATTCAAATGGTACAAAAGGATATGAGGAGAAAAAAAATAAATAAAAACTTCCTTTCTCTCCTATCCACTAACTATCCTTGTTACCTCCTTGAAGCAAACTATTACCAGTTTCTTATATATCATGTAAAAAGTTTTCTTTGAATGTATGAACCTGCAAGTTCCCATATTCTATCAGTCAGTCTACAGAACTTTAACCAGATTCTTCTAGGTTTAGGTGTGAACTCTTTAATTTTATGAGTAACACTTGTACCAGTTATCATGTACTTGCTTCTTATGTCCAAAACCAGCCTTCATTATCTCCTCTGCAGTAATGGATCCAGACCTTGTAAATACCTCTCCCCTCTCAGCAGGCACAATGTTTCTCAATTTTACAAGAAATTGCCAACCCTCCACAATACTAAAAAATAATTTAAATTTAATTAGCACTACATGAGTATCAATTTCTTTACATGAAACAGGTACTTGATTTTCTTTTTTTCAGGCAAAGATGGGTTTGAGGATTAATCAAAAAATTATATAAGGACAACTGTGTGCAAAAGACTTATATATAATAAATGTTCATATATTTTTATACCAGACAGGTGAAACTAGTATTGGGGGGGGTCACTGAAAAGAGGTGACCAGTAGATTTTGAGCTGGTTTTGACTTCTGCCCACAAGGGCAGGTTTCAGATTTCATGTGTTTTGTTTTACTTGCATTTTATTGGTTACTGATGAGATAGAGCATTTCTCTATATGTTTATTAGTCAAACAGATTTTTCTTTCCTTTGAATTTCCTGTATGTATCATTTGCACATTTTTTAATTGTGTTTGTCTCATTCTTATTGCTTTTTAAAAATTCTTTATATGGACATTTATGTCTCATTTTTTATAAATCTTGCAAATATTTCCTTCAGCTTGGTTTTTCCCTTTCTTTTTCTTTTCTTTTTTTTTTTTTTTTTATGGTCTGGAGCACATTAGTCATACAGAAATCTGCATTGTGATGTAAATTAGTGTAATCAATCTTTTTATTTAATACATAGACTTCTTTTTTGTTTCACTGTTTGTTTAAAAGATTATTTCCTCTATCAAGTTTATATGATATTTACATATGTATTCTTTAATAATTTTATGCATTTGCATTAAATCCATGTGGAATTGAGTTTTGGGTTGAATGAAGAAGAGATCATGCATTATTCTATATGGAACAAAATTATTTTTATGCATTTTAAACTGTTTCTGCTTTCCATATTGATTTTCAAAACCTTCTCAATTAAAACTTGTAAAATGTTTGACTCTAGTTCCAGATTTTCTGTTCTGCTCTTTTGATTTTTTTGTCTCTTCCTGCATCAGTACCACATTCTCTTAATCATTATAACTTTAAAGTAAATGTTGACAAATGGTAATATGAATCTTTCCCCTTTGTTCTTATTTTGTAAAGCTGTCTTGGTTATTCCTATTCATTTAGTATCTTATTTTAGGTACAATGTTTTAAATCTCACAAAAAGTCCTTTGATATTATGATTATAATTTCATTGCATTTAATGATTTAACTAGAAGGATTATTTATTTATGATATTGAATTTTCCTATCAGAATAATAGCTATCTTTCTAGTTACTTAGGTCTTCTTTAATGCTCCTCATGAGTTTTGTATTCCTTTCCATAATAGTTTGCACATCTTTTGTTAAATTTTCCTAAAGGACCTTTTATAATTTTTTGTTCTTATTGTAAACAAGATTTTTCTTCTATGTTACATTTTTTATGATCATTCCTGGGAAAGATGAATAGTCTTTAAAATACTTAGATTATGTCCGGCAACTCCACTTTATTGTACTTTTTGTTTATGAATCATTTTGGGATTTCTATATTTGCAATCACATTTTAAATAAATTAGCAAGAATTTCAACTCCTATTTTTCTAGTTTTAAAACATCTTTTCCCTTTCTTTCTTGTTTTGTTATTGCTTAAGATCTCTAATAAAATGTTTAATACTCATTCATATACCAAATAAGTATTGAGAACCTATGATATGATAGATTCTGTTAGATGCTTGTAATACACAGTATACAGAACAGAAAAATATTTCTCTTATGTTGCCCGCATACTAATAAGAGAAAAAGATTTACACACACACACACACACACACACACACGTGTATATATATATATACATATATATATATTACATTATATATATATATATGAATAAAATACACACACACACACATATCATCTTAAACAATCATAAGTGGTATAAGAAAAATGTAAACCAGGGTTATAGGGTACTGGCTACAGAAGGCATAAGCTGCAATTTTAAATGGGAATATCAAGGCAGGACTTAATTAAGTGATATTTGAGGAAAGGCTTGAAAGGGGTAAAGGGGTTCACCTTGCAAACATTTGTGGGGAGAACAATCTAGGTACAGGGAAATTCTCAGACAAGGCTCAAAGCAATGGAGAAGGTGAGAAATAAGAAGTAATTGAATTTTGGGTTTTCTGTTTGATTAAATGTGATTTTTGAAAGAAAGCAAGCTATCAAAAAAAAAAAAAAATTCTAAAGTTTGCAGCCTAAACAACCAGAAATATAAATGTCCTCTCAACAAGGAAGGGAAAGACAGAGGTTAAATAAGTGAGAAGGAAGATCAAGACTCTAACTTCAGACTAGGAAAGCTTGAGATGTAGATTAGACATCCAAGAAGAGATGTCAAAATAAGAATATGATATTCGTTCTGAAGTTTATAAGAGGGTTCTGGCTGAAGATATTGGCAAATAGAAATTATTTAAAGTCAGGGGACTATATAAAATCATTAAAACTGAGGACTGAGGCCTCAGGATCTTTAAATTTGAAGACTGTAGAGAAGATGAGGAACCAGGAAAGGTGAGGGAGAAAGAACAGCCAGCTAAAGAGAAAACAGATGCTAAGCCATTCTAGAAGTGCAATGAAGAATGTATGACAAGGAGAAGAGAGTGTTGAGTAGTGTCAAATTCTGTATAGACAAGTGAAATATGATAGAGCAAATAAATCACCATTGAGTGTAATAATATGGAGGTCATCAGTAACCTTGATGAGTTCATTTTCAATAGAGACAAAACATTCTTCGAGAGACTTAGAGAAAATGGAGAGAGAAATCTGACATAGTGAGTATAGATAATTCTTCTGAGTTTTGTTATAAAAGAGAGCAGAAAACTGAGCCCGTAGCCAGAAGAAAAAGAAGGAGGAGAGACAGAAAGAGGGGGCACACTTGTGAGAGACAGTTATAGAGGGAAAGAAAAAGAGAAACAGAGAGACACAGAAACAGGACAAATAGCATCCTTATATGCTGATGGAAAATATCCAATAGCAAGAAAAAAATAAATGATGTTGGAGACAAAGAGAATCATAGAAGTGCTGTCCTTGAGCAAGTGAAAGGTAATGAGTTTGAGTATGTAGCTGCAGAGATTAGTTTTGATAGTGTTAATAAGGAATTTCTAATCAAGTCATGGATATGCCCTTCCATTCTACTTTGCTAAGAGCTTGTTTTAATCATAACTGAGCATTAAATTGCATATTATTCTCAAAGACCTATTTAGATGTCCACAGTATTTTCCTTCTTTTATTAATGTGGTATATTACTAGCTTGCTTTATGTTGAATATTTTTGCATACATGGGATTAATATTACTTAGTCATGATGTATCTTCATGCACTTTATTTTCAATATTTTAAGAATATTATTTCTATGCCTATATGGTATATAAGCTTATTATTTTCATATGGTCACTGTTTAAGTTATGGTCAATATTATACTAATATTTAAAGCGATTTGTTTAAGACAGGGATTTCTTAAAACAATTTCTTAAAAGACAGAGATTATCTCTTTCTTGCGGATTTGTTGATATCTATAAAATTATCTACAACTGATGCCTTTTTAGGGAGAAAATTTAGATTATCAACCCAATTCCTTCACATTATTGGTATATTCACATTTTCTACTTCTTCTGTAGTTAATTTTTTTTTAAATTATTTCTCTATGCTTCATATTTTTCTTCTTTTAGTGGTGGAGATAGTTGTACATAGTATTGTCCTAACTGCACCTGTAAGTATGTCACTTTTACCCATCTATGTTGTCTTGGAAGATCCACATTTGTATATACTATTTTAAGACTTAATCTTCTCATGAAAATTTATTTTTACTAGATATATGCATGAAGAAATAACATGCAAATGACTTTTTCTAAGTCCAAGAAAATCGTATACATTTAATTCTTAAAGGTCTTTGAACACTTAATCAGTATACATGAATTACAAGATTTATGAGTAAATTCAACCTTTGTAGCAAACACCAATAGAGTCAATAAGATTTCTCATAACTGACAACTGAAATAAACATTCTTCTGATCATAAAATTGAAGTTATAAAGATGAACCATTTGGTGAGAATCTCTTAGGAGAATTTCTTATAAATAAACTAACCAAGAAAAGCAATTTCATGTCAAAATAAAATAATATATATAACATTATATATTATATATTAATATATATTCATTAAATATTTGTGAAATAATATTGTATATTATATATAAATATATATTAAAATTTATAATTATATATATAAATTTTTAAAAGCCTTACACCAGCTAGCTAAAAAACAGTTGTATTTACAATCACTCTACTTGAAATTTCTCATTATTTAACATTGAAACTAGTAACCTATGATTTATTCAAATTTTAACTAAGGCTTTAGCAAGGTATTAGAGGTTCAGAATTTTCTATTTCTACTGTCCCTCTTTCTTGATGTTTTGCAGTAAGTTTTCTGTTGTGTTATTATAATTTATAGAATCAGCTTTTGGTTTTGTTGAAAATCTCTGTAACCTTATTTAAGTTTTTTCTGTATTAATCATGTTTACTTTTATTTTTATTTTTATTATTTCCTTCATTTGTTCTGTGTTTTATTTTTCTAGTGCAGATTTGTGATTGAATTCATAACTCATCAATGAATAACTCAAGTTTCAGATTTTCTTATTTTTTAAATTTGTGTGTTTAAAGCTATAAAATTGCATTTAAAGCTATAAAGTTTCCTCCAATTACTACTTTAGCTGTAACCTGCAATTGGGATATATAAAGTTTTCTTTGTCGCTCATTTTTGGTATTTTATAGACCTACTGTGACTTATTTTTTTTAATTCATGAGTTACATAGAAATATGTTTTATGTTACCAAATACATGGTGAGAGGTAATTGAGAATGTATTTGGTTGATATATTGCATCGTGGTCAAGAAACTCCGTCTGCATATCTTATAAATTTGCGATAAATATACAACTATACATACAAAACTCCATGATAATGGTGGCCTGATATAACATGATTTCAGCTCTAAACATATGTGTGTGTGTGTGTGTGTGTGTGTGTGTGTGTACACACACACACATATATATACAGTCATTCTTTGCTTCTGCCCTCTGCCCCGGTGTTTTCTTATAAGGCTCTTATCTTGAGTTGTGGAGGGGAAATGAAGAGTAACATAAGGCCCCCCTAGGGAAAGCAAGGGGTGGGGGGGTGGGCTTCAGATCTCAGCCAAAGAACCCAGGGTTGTCTCCAGGAATATTTCAGGCTGACCTTCAACTGTTACCAGGTGACTCAAAAATGAAACTGGGACTAAGTTTGATTTGGATCATGCCAGCAAGACCCATGGACCTCCCAAGTCCTATTTTTTCAGTGTTCTTTCTTTTTTCTTTAAGGCTATTCCACTGAATTTTTCCCTGTAAACAATCCAAGAAGTGCCACATGCTGAGCCAATTCACCTGTTAAATAACAGGCTGTCTCTTTCTCCTGCTTCATTGCAAAATGGAAGCCAGCTCAGTAAAGCATTATTTCCATTTCTTTGCATCTCTCCTCATTTCACTTTCCTTTACCTTTCCCTCACTGACTTGGGTTTGTAACACTTAAATAGAAAGCAACCACTTTCTTAATGCTTAATTCAGGTTCTGTTGTCTAGGAATACCAGACAAAGGCAATTGATACTGCAAGTGAAATCTGTAAAGCATGTCCTTCAGATTGTTTCTGATTTGGAATGTCTACCTGTCTGGAAGCAATGTAGGTTTTATTGCTTGTAGTTACTGGGATGATGCACTCTGGTATGCAGTAGCTTTGCGACTGATCTAAGCTTTTATTGCTGTTGATTGGGATAAAATGAAGTTACAACTCAAGGCATTGGAAGGGCACATTTCAAGGTCACATGTAATGGGAACCATGAGCATTACAAGTCTTGTGGAGTAGGTGGATGATTGTGATGCTGCTAGAGACTTTGAAAAAAATAACAGGCTGAGGACAATATCTTAGCACATAGTAGGTCCTAAAACTAGAGGGTTTCTTTGGTAGCTTTAAAGGAGACTCTTATATTCTGAAGTCTCAGAATAGACTAAGTTGAAAATCAGACCCTAAGTCTGAATGTTAAGTAACAAAGGTGTAAAGAAGACTAAACTTGCAGCCACAGAAGTCTTCCACTGTTAGTGCTGTGACAACATCAGTGCTGTGACAGTAAGAGATGGGGTCTAGAGATGTCAGATAAGGCATTTTTACACATAAACCTAAAAATACTGAATTCACATTGTTTCCTGAACATTCTTTACAGGAAAATTAAGAGGAAAACAATCCCCTTTCTCCTTAAAAACATATCCTACCTTTACTGGGAAAGATACTCTTGTATAAATGAGTTTCATTGGATGCTTTTACTTCCCATTAAGATAACTCCTCATTGTGTTCTCCAGACTGGTAATAAAAGCACATACTAAAGAAAAACAGGGAGACAACTTTTCTCTAGGAGGATGTAGTCCACATACCAAAAAGCCTTCAGAATCTGGCAATGTGTATGGCAGTAATCTTAGGAACACACACTAGAGTAGTAGATCTTGAAGGTATAAGAACAAGACTGATAAACAATCAAGGAGGATAGTGGAAAATTCACTAAACTAAGGCTATTCTCCCACAATTCAGTAGTCAATATTTTGACAAAGTCTTCTGGAATAAAACCTACTGTGATGGCTGGATTAGCTTCTGGAAACCTGGACTCAATAACAACTTTCACAAAAATATGTCGATATATCAGTTTTAAAGAAGTAAGGACACAGGGAGATAAGATGTTGGGGTGAATTAATTATGTGTGGCTGTAGATCCTACCATCTGACTACACTTCCAATGGAGGGTCAGGAAGACAGATACTTCGCTAGGCAGTAAGGAATACATTGGTGATGGGTGCATGGACATTGCTGAGAAGCTAAGTCATAATATCTTCTCAAGGCTATTGTAGATTGTGAGTGTTGTTGCTACCTTTCAACTGGCTTTTTCCCTATCAACATCAATAATGGGAAGATGAAATGACAAAAGCCTCATAGAAGCACATAACCATCATAAACAAGGTAAATGTAACTGCTGCAATAGGCAGTAAGCCTGCCTTAACCCACAGTATAGGGAAGTAGCTCATAGAGCATGGTGTTTTAAGGGTAACTAACACAGAAGGACAGGAGACTAGCATACTACTCCGGAGAGAGAGAGCAAGTAGCAGATTGATAGTAACTGCCACAATAGGAATTCATAGCCCCTTACCTCCTTATCAGATCCAAGCTTGTTCTCCGGAATTCCCTGATTAAAGACAAGGCTGTGTCTCCATCAAAAATACCCCCGCTACTCTGTTTTAAGTACCTTCAGTAACTACTTCTCCAATTCATTCTTTTCCCCAAAAAAGCTTTAAGGAAAGCCCTCTTCATGCAGTGTGGAAATAAATATTTCTAGAATTGTTAGCATCTAGCAGAACCTTTGATATCGTTTCCTGATCTGTGGGTATTATGGTATGTGCTATTAAATGGAAACATCTGAAATGGTTTCCCCATCATTCCTCCCAAACCCATTGCCAAGAAGAAATATTGCATTCCTTGAGAAAATAGATATATTCATATCACAACTGAAGACATAAAAGGATGCAAGGGTGCTTGTCACTCTCATACCTTTTAATCTGCATGACCCTGAAAAATGGATTGTGGCAGAAGGTTGCAGAATAAAAGATAACTTACTGAGATGGTAGTCAAATCCCAGCTGTCTCATATGTCATCTTTCCTGAGACGATTAACGCAATTTCTGCCACTTGGTATGTGGGTAATAATTTGGAAAATGCATGAAAAGGATCAAAAGCAGCTATCTTTTACGTGGCAAGGAAAGCAGTATACCTTACTGTTCTGCTTCTGTTAAATAGCATGCTGTATATCACGATACAGTCAGCTCACAGAGACCTCCATTGTCCTGACATCCTGTGAAGTATCAAGCTTGTGAACAAGGAGTCACACAGAGAGCCCTATAGACATGCTTCTCATATTATCTGTGGCAAAAGTCAGCTTAAAAAGCCTTTGCTTTGGGGGTGCCTGTGTTGCTCAGTGAGTTAAAGCCTCTACCTTCGGCTTGGGTCATGATTTCAGGGTCCTAGGATCAAGCCCTGCATCAGGCTCTCTGCTCGGCAGGGAGCCTGCTTCCCTTCCTCTTTCTCTGCCTGCCTCTCTGCCTACTTGTGATCTCTGTCTGTCAAATAAATAAATAAAATCTTTAAAAAAAAAAAAAAGCCTTTGTTTTCTTTTTGTTTTGCCTTTAATTTCTAATTATTCATAAACCGGTAGTTTTGTAAAACACAGAACCAAAAACTTACATGTTGTAGAAATGTCTGTCACAGTGATATATAAAATGATCCAATCACTCTCACTTTCTGGACTTACGAAGTTATCTTCTAGATTGGTTAATTTATCTTTTGGGTCATTCAATAGTTCTTAAATTTACAGCAGTTGGAGGATCGTATTTAGAGTAGCACTGCTCTAAGTAAGACGTGTGCGTAAGACACACACACACACATCCATGTACACATGTAATATATATGTTTTGATTTCTCTATTTATATATGCATGTGCATGTATGTATATGTATACTCTTAAATGCATGCACAAATCATATAAAAAAGAAATAAATAATTAAAGAAAATCAGAAGCATGGCATATCAAAGAATATCTCAGCTATCCTGTGGTCCAGGATATGCTGTGACATTGTAAAATACAAATTGCTGCATTTCATACTTCCTTCAACCAAATAAGAGGCATAACATTCGGTTGTTCTCTTTGGATTTTGAAAGTAAAATATACATGATTTGGGAATATTTCTTCAGAGTATTTACGAGTCATCCATAGACTGTCACGGATAAAAGGGGTTTCAGTAGTTTTCAGACTTTAGTACATGCTGGTCTTCCCCCTGGGCCATATAATTCAGGTGCTAGAAGACCCATAATGGATAAGGATACTATATGAATTTCTTGCTGAACTTCAATGGAAGTCATAGAGAAGACAGCCAAATTTCTGGTGTAAAGCCATGACTTCTCTATCAGAGAACAATTTTCAAATTGAATAACAGCTTCTAGTGAGACACTGGATCAGAGTAGATTCTGAGCACTTGATTATAGAGAAAGAATGACTGTAACCTGTAATGCTGATGGAGCAAGAGGGTAAGCCCAAACATAGAGGCACATTTCAATATTTTCTTGTGTTACATCTGCTAGCATCGTACTGGCCATAGAAAGCCATAAAACTAAAGGCGAGGGGCAGGAAACTATATTCTGCTTACCCAGAGGTCAAAGAAAGTCACACAAGAAGATAAAACTTCAGTGGAACCGGGATGTATGGAGGTGGAGTTGGAGAGTGATTTCTTAACAATAACACAATCTGTCACACCCAGTAAACTATTAAGCTGGGCAGGCTGATCAGATATCCATCATGGAATGGAAGAAGCACATTTGAGAATAAGTTCAAACAGATCCAGAAAGTAAAACTACGTTATGGGAACATATGTTGTCCGCATTTGCTATCCTCCTTTCCCTCTACCTATGCTTAAAACCTCCTCCTGAGATAAGCAGTTTCCTTTGACCAACTGACTAAAAGGGAAAGAAATTTGACCTGATTCCCAGATGTGTCAGCACAAAATGTTAACACTTAAAGGAAATTAACTACTGCCTTATGGTCTCGAGGGGGTGATGGACAGTAGTAAAAGCAAATCCTTTTGGGACAGATCTAATCATCCATCTTATATAGTGGGAGAAGAAAAGATATAGACTGACTTCTGACAAAATGGCTTGACTGATCCACCAGTGGCTTGAAAGGAGTAAGACCAGGAGAATACAGATGAGGAGATCTGAGGAAGAATTATGCGGTTGGATCTCTTGGGATAGGACAAAGTGTGGAGGTCTTTTTGTCTCATGTCAGTGCTCTGTAGGCAGTTTGCATTGTGGAGTAGCTGCTCAATAACCAGGTGAAAATGGTGACTTTTTAGCAGATGTCAGTCAGCTTCTCTCAGCTACCGGATACATGGCCAGTGTGCTATCGTGGCAGAGATGAGATCTTGAATGCATTGAACAATCTAAGCTTGTCTTCACCAAGACCTTTCTGGGTAATGCCACTGAGAGTAGCAGAAATGGACATGCGACACTATTCCTTGGAGTACCCACCAGCCATTCAGCAGAATCTATTTCACTGGACTGTTTGATCATGAAGGAACATAAATTTGCCTTTTTGAGAATAAATACCAATATGTATGTGTGCCTCTACCATTATGACCATCGAGGGCTTACAGAATACCTCATTAGCACAGTGCTTCACACTGAAGGACACATTTGACAATAGTCCTGTGAGCACAATGTCCACTGTTCTTATCAATAACATTACCTCGAAGCAGCCAGCCTGAACTAAAGTGAGCAGCTGCCCATTGAAGTCTCAGCTGGGGAACAGCAGCTTGGCTTATGTCTCTAGGACTTAGCATGTGTGTTCAACCAGCCACCAGTACATGGTTCTGCGTTTCCAAAAGCTAGAATGCAAGGGTATAGGAAATAAGATTGGAAGTAGAAATGGTCCATCTTATGGTCACACCTAGCAGCTCAGTCACGGAGTTTCAGCTTTTTGTTTCATTAACCTTGAGCTATCCTGAGGTGGAAGTCCCAGCTCACAGGGTGTAGAGAAGGCTGCCAGGGGATACATTAAATGTTCCACTGAATTAGAAGCTACAACTGTCACCTTGTTAATTTGGGCTTCTCATGTGAGTGGATAAACAGGCAAAGAAGGAGTTAATGTAACTGGTGGGATTAATAGGTCTTATTTGTCATGAGGAGCTAGAATTATTAATACATAAGGCAAATGAGCAGTTACTTCACTGGGTGTCTCTTAGAACTTCCAGACTCGATAATAACTGTCAAGGAGTGATTAAGCAACCACAAACTGAAAAGTAGAGGGAAACACTTGGTTTAGATACCCATGGGATCAGTCTGGATCACCCTACCAGACATGTAATACTGACCCACCTAACTGCTTTCCAAGAATGAAAGAAATGTAGAACTGCTGGCAGAGGAGAGAGAAGATGGACATCAGCTGCAGGCTCAGGGCCAGGTACTGCAGCATCAGCACTGTTCTTTATATCATTAACCCTATTTGCTTAAATGTTGCAAGAGCTCTCAGTTGGCTATAACCTTGAGAGTGTCATTTTCTCCCAACACACACATGCATACATGTACGTACAGTAGAGGTCCCATATTGTAGGGAATAAGATGAATATATTGGGTAGGCAACTTTCCTGTCTCTACTGCTGCGCTCCTACATCCTACCAAGCCTTGTTCCCCAGCCACTGCCACACAGCCCCGCTTCCTTCTGTAGTTCATAACTACTAGTAACACTTCCAAACTTGGGTGAAACTCCGCACTGAATGGAGTAGGATTCCATATCCCAAGTGGCTGCCAAAGAGATCAGATGATACAACCCAGAGGCACAGGAGACATTACACCACACAGAACACTTTAACTAATGGAAAGCAGGGGATGAAATGCAGCTGGGGAAATGACTCCCCTCTTCTCTATCTCCCATGGACTATCTCAAGGCATAGTTCTTCCATGTAAACCATCTAGAGAAAGCCCACATGGTGAGCAGCAGCAACTGCTAACTGACCTGCTTTGCCTCCTCCCTGCTGGGCTCACTGGGAAATGGTAGCCGGTGTGGTAAAACATCCTCTTGTTTTGTTTTTGAGGTCTCTTATCGTTGCACTTCCCCTCTCCTCATCCATGCTACCCTGCACCTGCACTACCCAAATGAAGCATCAGCAGTTCTTCCCTTCTAAGGAATCCTGACTAGGAGATGAGCCTTCCTCTATACATACACACTCTATTTTTTTCTCTTCTCCCAGTGAGTAAGATACCCCTCTTTCTATTTGGAGGCATCTTTCCTGGAGCCGTAAAATCCATCCCTTATTTGCCCCTTTAGGCTCAAATCCTGGTTTTACAACTCTTCCGACTATCTCCTGCATGACCTTCCCTGCTCTCTCCTGAGTCCTTCCTCAGACCACAGACATGCCAATATTTCTCATCTTCAAAAATCTGTCCCTTGTTCTCACTGCCTCCTCTAGCTACTACTTATTTCTCATAAAGATGTGGCAAAACTCACTGAAGTAATTCTATTGTCTCAGCTTCCTCTTCAGCTGTTGTTTCTTTAAAATACACCAGGATTTTTCCTTACTGCTTCACTATTCAAACTGCACTTCAGTACTCTTCCTTTTAAAAACAAATCCTCCCCCACAAACATACCCGTCCAGCCTCAACCTGAATCTTGTTACACCTTTTGGCAACATTTGACCCAGGTGATCACTGCTTCTCTGAAAAACATTTTTGATTTGGTTTCTGTCCCTCTCTGTTCCCTTCCGACCTTAGTGGCAGCTGATTCTCATTCTCCTTTACTTGATGATGCCCTTGTTCCCCATCTCTTTTCTTTTCTAGCTGTAATTTCTTCTTAGTGATTTTTTTTTTTTTCAGACTCTGTCTTTAAATCTCCTCTATATCCTGATGGCTGCCAAATTTGTGTCTCAAGCTCCAATTTCCCCTGAAGCTCTAGACTCATATATTCAGCAACTTGACATCTTGTTGTCCAAAAGAAACCTCAAATGCATCACACATGCACATGGACACATGTGCACACGTACACACACACACACACACACACACACACACACACACACAGCATATCACCCATCTTCCAGTTGTTCCAAAAGGACAGTTGGAGGCATTTTTGATTTCTTGATTAGTCTTTCTCTGGCATACCAACACGTCAGCAAATGCTACCAGACTTTTCTTAAACCTGAATCCTAGATCCAGTGTTTCTCATTATCTTCACAGATGGCACCCAGGAGAAGCCACAGGCATGTCTAGCCAGGATGACTGCAATAGTCTTCCAACCAGCCTTTCTTCTTCCTCCCTTCCTTTCTTATAATCTACTCTTCACATAGCATCCAAAAATGTTGCTTTAAAATGTGAATCAGAGCATGTCATTCCTAGTTTACAAACTTCCAGTGATTTCTCAACCCACTTAGGCAAAAATAAATAAATAAATAAATAAATTTTTTAAAATCACATTTATAAGGTCTATATAACCAGGCCCTGGCTATCTCTGTGATTTCATCTGCTACCTCTCTGTCTTACTCAGACAGATCTAGCTTGACTTCTGTGCTATTTCTCCAACACCCAACCATGTGCTTACCTCAGGACCTTTGCACCAGCTATTTCAGCTATCTGGAGTGCTCTTTTCTAATACCTTTATGGCTTCCTCCTTCACAACATACACATCTCTGCTTGGTCTATCTCCTTTAGGCTATTTTATGTCTCCTCGTAACAGTTATCACTAACTGACAATTTATTGCATATTTACTTAAATATTTTCTGTCTTTCCCAGAAGAAATGAGGTCCACAAAGGTTAGGATAATATTTTATTCATCATTGCATCACAGCATTTAAAAGACTATTTGGCTCATAGTTGGTATTCAGTAAGTATCTGTTGAATAAACAGATGAGTAAATACAATGACTTAATTGTTCTTTACCATTAATACTCAAACATACATTCATATTTACATTTATTTATTTAAACCACTTTCTTTTTTTATTTTGTGTGTGCTTACAGTGTATTTTTACTTTAGGAATTTTAGATGTCTCCCATTCATTATATTTTTTACTTTAAATATTGTGATATTGGATTTTTATATATTTTATTTTTTTAAGATAGAAGTATCTCTTTTTTTAAAGATTTTTATTTATGTATTTGACAGAGAGAAAGAGAGAGATGGAACACAAGCTGGGGGAGTCGGAGAGGGAGAAGCAGGCTTCCCACAGAGCAGGGAACGTGACAAGGGGCTTGATCCCAGGACCCTGGGATGATGAATCTGAACCAAAGGCAGACACTTAATGACTGAGCCACCCAGGTGCCCCTACATATGTATTTTTGAATTATGAGCTCATTATTCCAGATATTTTCTTCTGTGAGGACTCTGTATATTCTGTGGACTATGAAAGCATCTGTAATAGGTGGTTTCCTAGTTGCCGCTGTCAAATTGTTGTTAACTTTGTGGTATTAGACCAATTTTATTTCATATAAAAATTGGGGTCTGACACCCTTGTAGAGTTCAGACTCGAGTCTCTGATTTCTTGCAGCTCAATCATTTCCCCCCCTGTGGTCTAGGTGGAGATATTGCTTCCTTATTTTCTTCAGGCCAGGAAGTGAAGTTTTTCTAATGGGCACATTTTCAGCCCCCTGGCTTTATTCAGGGAGTGTATTTTCAGCTGCCCTGCACACACAGGACTGAAGCTGATGCTCATCCTACACAGACATTAAGACACCAATGTTATATATCCTGCCCATTTTCCTTCATAGATTCTATGATCTCAGCAGCTTCTTTCTACCATGTGTTCCATCATTCTTCTGAAAAATGCAGTTATACCCTTTTTGATTTCCATGCTTGGTTACATTTTTTTTTTTTGAAGTATAGATTTTGTGTAATGTCTTTGTGTGTCTGAAGTGGTAGGTGGCTTCCTATCGTTCAGTATACTCTGGATTAGAAATCTCTAACTTTATTTAAAAAAATACCTGAGATAATATCATCAGCTCAGAGAACCACAATTATGGTAGTGGTGGTGGTATAAATATGCTGTATCATTTAGAAATGTGGTGAGACTAAAAAGGTAATTTGTATTGAGAAACATGACTAGTTGTCCAAAAAGAAGTAATAGGTTCTATATTTATTTCCTATGGTTGCTATAACAAATTATCACAAACTTGGCCATTTTAAACCACACATACTTATTCTCTTACAATTCTGAAGGACAGAAGTTAGAGTTCAGTATCGCTGAGCTGAAATCATGGTGTTGGCAGGTCCATGCTCCTCCCAGCAACTCTAGGGGAGAATCAATTCTTTGTCTCCTCCAGCTTGGGGATATCAGTATTGCTTGACTTAGGGCTCCATAACTCCAACCTTCAAGGGCAGAATCTTCAAGTTTCCCTCTTGAGTATCAAATTTCCCTCTGCTTCTCTCTTATAAGCATACATGTGATAGCACTTAGAGCTCATTGGATAATCTCCCCATCTCAAGATCCTTAACTCTTTGGTCATATCTGTAAATACATCACCCCCGCCCCCTTTTTTTTCTATACATGGGTAGATTCACAGACTTCAGATATTGGAATGTGAATATCTTTTAGGGAACATACCACAACCTACCACAGGTAAGTGTAAATAGGAAAAGTCATCCATCTTTTACCAGCACCCTACAGCCACAATTTCAGAGGGAGAAACCAAGGCTCATAGAGAGAAGGTAAGCCAAGATCAGGAGAACTGATTTATATGGAGGAAGCTGAAAAGAAGTTGAGCCAAATCACAATAGGAAGTATACATCAGGGAGATGCTAGTTTGAAATGATTCTGTTCCATGGTAAATTCCAGGGAGAAGACTAGTACAAGGAACCTGGCAGATCTTTGACACTCCCAATTCCCCACTGCTCAATTGAATTTTAGGCAACAGTTTTCACTTTGGAATTAAAATAGTTCATGATAGCTATGAATGGTTAATGGACTAAAACTCCAAACTTGTTGTGTCATGCTCTCCTTCTTCAGTAATGCCAGAAGCACAAGGAGTATGTGGCTCCTGAGGAATGGGGTCAGATGGTAATCAATAGATTCATTTCCAGTTCACCGAGGTCAACCAAAGGTCAATGAAAATCCCCCAAAATACACAGAGATATTTTCTGCAGAAAGAGTATGTTTCCTAATTTTGGGGAGAGGCAGTGGGAAATACCCTGGTCTACAAGTCATCACATAAAAAGAAGGGTGGGTTTGCTCAAAGTTCAATAAACTAAAAAGTTCATTCTGGTCAAAAGAAATCATTAGGGGTCACTCATGTCAAGTTAGAATCTAACTGAATGCTGTTTTCTCTTCAAAATTAAGCACAACAGGAATGTTCTCTGAAGACAGAAGAGGTCAGAGAAAAGAAGCATTTTTCCACAAATGGATTAAAGATTCCTGTGATTCAATATAAAGAGGAGACAAGCTACCTTTTAGACATGAGGATCCAGATAATTGGTCCACTCTCTTCCTTCTGACACCGGAACAATAGTGGAGAGTCAGGCAGTCTAGGACTTTGATCCACAGTGATGGAAACTTCCAATTCAACTGGATCCTTGAATACATGCCTCACCTTAGAGAGTCATTAGGTTAGCAGAGCTCATTTGTCTTAAGTGCAAATGAGCCCCCAAAGAACAAGCATACTGGTCATTCACCGACCTCAGTGTATCTTCCATGGATTAATCTCGGTGCCTTTTCTGTGTTCCAGTTCTCAGGATTGGTATAAAAACTTTTTTTTTAAATTTTATTTATTTATTTGACAGAGAGAGATCACAAGTAGGCAGAGAGGCAGGCAGAGAGAGAGAAAGGGAAGCAGGCCGCCTGTTGAGCAGAGAACCTGATGTGGGACTCGATCCCAGGACCCTGAGATCATGACCTGAGCTTAACCCACTGAGCCACCCAGGTGCCCCAGTATAAAAACTTTTGATCAGAGTGCCTGTGAGGAACTTAGAAGAAAGTGGAGGGACATTGAGACTCCTTGCACCAAAGAAGGGGAAATCATAGATGCTGCTAGAGCTGTGAACTCTGGTCCTCCTTAGAAAAGGGAAAGGAAACTGACAAGCGTTTCTTTTCAGTCACTGCTTTGCATATTAGGAGTGTACCTCATTGAAATTTTTTCAACAAGTCTGAGGAGGGGAGGGCTGTCTCTTGTTACAGAGCTAAGAGAGAGCCTCAGGGAGACACCACTCAGGGTCAGAGGCAGGGCAAGAAGTTCGCCCTGTATTTCTTTGTCTTACTTTATTGCCAGCAGCATGCTGGGGGCCCAGAGGCCTGGGGATGGAAAACAACAGAAGAGTAATGTGGACACATTCGTTACTTGCATTTTAGTTACCTTAGTTCTAGGGGGAAGGGGTAGTGAAAATTCTCTTCTGCCCTCCTATGTATCTTCCAAGTGGATACAGACACCTCCCTCCCTTGGTTTCTCTTAGTATCCTCACCCTAGCAAGATGACTTTACATTTAGTTCCCCCATTCCAATTGTCCCCATTGGGCTTCTTGAGAGCAGGAACTGGGTCTTCTTTAAGGAACTTATCTGGTGCCCTGCATAGGGCTGGCTATAAATAAATGGCACAGAAACTGCACAGTGTCCTCGATGCAGAGTGAGGACATGCTGGCATTACCTGGATCTAGGGAATCTTTGTGCTCAGCCCCCCTGCAAACACACACATACTTTTCACTTAGTGGTTCTCAAACAGCCCTTGAGACACTATGATTAATTCCACAGACAGAGAAACTGAGGCTTTTGGAGAGGTGAGAGGACTTGCCTGAGGTTACATGCCAATGGAGAGTGTCAGGATTATGCTTCCCTCACACCACATTTACTGACTGTCACACCATGGACACCGCTCTCTATTGGGACCAACAGGAGGAAACATGGTCTTTGCACAAAGGGAGCTTAAGATAAAAGAAGACAAAGAGAAATATCTAGGGATACTTTAAAAAGCAGCGTGTTTGATATAGAGGTAAAAGGCCAACTGACCAGGAGACTGGGGAGACAGGAGAATTAGGAGGGACCCTGGGGAAATGGGTTAACCAGAGAAGGCCAGGTTTTCTATAAGAGGTGACATTTGAGCCTGCGTAGCCAGCACGTCTGCAACGCAGAGCCGGCTGGCTGAACAGCGAGCTCAGCTCACTGGGAAGTGGGTGTAATTAAGTCCTTCCCCAGCAGCTGCAGAGCCTGAGGTTCTGGGGCTGCCGCTGGTGTATTGCTAGTGCCCCCCTGTGCACAAAGTAAGAAGTGGAGCACTTTCCAGGGTGAAGGGGGGAGGCACTGCAGCTACCTGCGCCCTCCACCAGGAGCGTGCAGTTCGATGCTGACTTCCCCAAAGCAAATTTTTGAAGGAGGTTCTTAAGTATAAGTAACAAATAACTAAGCATGTCTCCCGGCCCTAAGTGAGACTTTTTCCCTTTTCACATCCCACTTCAGTGAGGGCCTTTGGTCCTGGCACAATCTACTGGATCTCAAGAGATCCTCAGAAGGCATGCTCTAGATGAGGAGTTGCTGAGAATAGATCTAGAGGAAGAAGAAGGGTTTGGGTCCCTGACCACAGCTCCGAACAAGGCCTGCCTGGTCTGGGCAAAAGAGCCACGGGGCTAGAAAGTGTGAGCTCAGTATGTCAGTTGTTGCCTAGCTTTGTGTAATTGGGACTTTTTTTTTTTTCCTTTGGACTTCAGTTTCTTCATCTGCAAGGTAAGTACTGACTCATACTGGAGTTGACCTGCGTGTCGAGTGTCATTGCGTCAGCCTGGTCCTTCCTCAGCTCTGCAGCACAGTGGGAATTTGCTCACCTCCTCTTGCTGACTGCTCCTCCTTCTTGTCTTTCCTTTGGAGTCAGTTGTAGAGAATTAAGAAAGTTTAGTGAGTTAGTTTGTTTAGATTAGAAAACTGAAGGGGACATGTACTGAGGTTCCTCTGGCTCCAGCCTTAGATTCTACGTAGGAATATTCTGCTCCTATCCAGAAGGTGAGCAGGACTCTTGTTCCTTTAATTTAATTCAACTTACATGTATTTTTTAGTGGCCATTCTTTGTCACGCAAAGTGCCGTCTGACTCACTGCCACCCCACCCCGGCCAGATGAACCATCTGGAGAAGATATCCACTTGCATCTGAGTTGACTGTACTGCAGAATTCTGTCTTTGCTATGCTTACATCCCAGCTTACATCCCTTACATCCCTGCACACACATACCCATGTGTGCAGACAGAACTGGAGAGAGATAGAAAATACAAAAGCAAGACAATAGTTGATTTAATAGGGTATTGGGAAAGGTGGGAGTAGGTAGTTTGCCTTGTATGTTGTCTGTGTAAACACCCGTACAGATTATCACAAGTAGGGATAGACAGAATGAGTTCATTAGATACAGGGTACCTACCGCAAGACAGGGGGCAGCACAGAGTCACACTCATAATGGCATCCAGAAAGTCTTGATAGGGCTGTCATTCTAATGTGCACATTAAAGGAGGAAGTTCATGCACCCAGGCAAGCAAGCTATGGAATAAAAATTTAATAAATAGATTCATTCATTCAGTCAGTCAGTCAGTCATTCACAGCTGAGGATACACAGATAATTAATACACAGTTCATGCCCCGGAGGAAAACACAGGGAGAACAAGCAGGAAAGAGTCAAGAAATGTTCTTTATCAGATGAGTACAAACCCAAGAGAAGTGTTTTCTTAATTATCAATTAATGATAACTTCTCATCTTCACAGCTTACTGTTTATAAGCAATCTGTCAGTGATAAGGGGTAGGATTATTATTAATATTAGTATTTACTCTCTTTCGATAGGCCTTTCTGGGAGAAGTAGGAAGGAGAAAAGAGAGTAAGGACATGGTGGGGAGGATTTTTTTTTTTTAATGGAGGTCTGGATTAGAATTCTATCAATAGAAAAATGAAGAAATCAAAACCTCTAAAATAGGGTTTGTGAAGATTTGAAAGGAATCCTCAACATATGATTTAACACTAAACTTCATGCATGGATATTGTACCCTCCTTCCGGCTGCCATACCCATGGCAGTCTACATCAGGAGGGTATGTTTTGTTTGGCTGACATTTCTTTCTCCCCCAACAGAATGTGTATGTGTATGCCGGCCCTCCCTGCTCCCTGTGGTACTGTGCTGATACCAAGCAGGTTTCACCTAGCAGGCCAGAGGCAGGTGCAATCTCATCACCTCCTCTCCACATGCACTCCTTTTTCACCTGTGATACAGAAGCAAGGCCAGCCAGAGGGGAAGAAGATGGGGATTCGCCTTGTCATCTAGTGAAATGTCAGGACAGTCTGGGGAAAGACAGACCCCAACCCTGTCTGCATTGCTGCACCTTGACACCACTGAATGGAGGAGAGCTTGTTGACCCTTGCAAAGAGGGACAGCCACTTGCTAGCTAGCTATATTCTGCTTCAGGAGCAGAACAGAGCTCTGGCTAGATGAGCTCTCAGTTTCCTGGCCTGTTCCCTTCTTGTTTTCCTACTGGATGACAAGTGATTTAGCTCATCAAAAAAACAAAGAAAACCCCCAAACCTTACCCCATCTCCACCATTATCACCGAAATGTGCCAATCTGCAAAGAACTCTAGGCTTGAGTTCATGTGAATAAAATCATCCCCTTTGCCCTCACCCCCTCACCCCAGCCTAACAGTAAGCACTCCTATTAAAACAAAAAACAACAAACAAACAAACATAAAAGTATGTCTTATAAGAAAGGCTTTGGAGAGCCCATGGATTTTGTTGTTTATATGGGTCTTCTAAAACAAGTTGCCATCTTTAATAGCCTCTCCTCAAGCTCAATTCAAAAGCAGTCTCTATGACTAAAATAAATGAGCAAAACAATTTGATAAAAATCAGACCTCTTCTCTTTTAATGACTGTATTGAGGCTAAAATTAAAGAAAACAAATTTAAAAACAAAACAATAACAACAACAACAGCAATGTAACAACAACAAAACAGCCTCTGCAGGAGAAAGTACATCAGAGAAGGCCTTGCGTATTTCTGTTCATTTGTTAAATGATCCTTTCTCCCCATCAAAACCCAGCAAGGGGAGATGAATGAGGGACAGATGCTGGGGCTGGGAAGGGTTAAACCCCTTTCTCTTTGTCAACAGTATGCTCTGGGGACGTGAGAAGAACCCTGGTCAATAGACAGATATATTGACTTGTTATTATTTAAAGTTGTTTAACCAGGTAGAGATAAACGAAAGCTTTCAGCAGCTGAACTATCACACAAATCACAATTAAGGTGGCATATGTGTTTGGAAGACGTAAAATCAATTCCCGCGAAGATAATGTTTTAGTCTCTATTTGAACTTGAAAACAGAAGTAAATTTTCCGCAGCAACAGCTGGGCTTGTTCCATCCAGGAGGCTCTCTATTAACTGTACAAGAAGGCCCTTTATTACCTCTTCTAATGGGTTTCCTCTATGGTTTTGTCTTCATCAAAAAAGCCAAATTGATTGCCGTGGTGCTGTTTACTGATGTGGTGTTGAGGGCAGCGGCAGCTGGGTGCTCACCCACCCCAGTATTTGGACCTCCCTCTGCTCTGTGAGTGCTATTTAATGTTAGTGGAGGGAACAATGGAGCCTTGAGAGCTTCTGCTTGGACTAGGTGGGGGAGGGAGGGAGACTAGGCCTCCTTCTTAGCTTCACTCTCTAAGGTAGCCTTCCCTGGGCTTGCTTGGGTGAGAGAGCCTGTGTACAGGAAAGTGAGGCCTTTATTCATCTAAAGGACTCTCTGTGATTTAATCATCCTTCAAAGTTTCTCCCACTTGAACATCTTAATCATGTGTATTTGTGCCTATGTTTGTGCGGTTCTCCTAATTCTACCCTATGCTCCCAGGAGGCAGGGACCACATTTAATGCAAAGGTGCTGTGGTAGCTGAATGGAATGCAGGTGGAGCATAGGTTACCCTTTGGGGGATCACCGGGCTTGACTGTGATTATGAAGAAAAATCCATTGAGGAAATAGAAGTTTGACTTCCCCTGAGCAGGAGGTAGGGTACGGTACGAGGACACCACGATTCTAGAGTGACAACAGAAACAGATCAGGGGAGGAAAGATGACCAGTAAAGGGCTTGTAGCCAGGGAACCTTGACTCCAGGTCTCATCCGGGTGCTAACTAGTGGTGAGGCCTGACCTTAGTGTTGTGGGTACTTCATCGGAAAAATACAGAACCTGAGTTTCTTAAAACATGAACACTTACAGGGATGCCTGGGTGGCTCAGTGGGTTAAGCCTTTGCCTTCGGCTCAGGTCATGATCCCAGGGTCCTGGCATGGAGCCCTGCATCAGGTTCTCTGCTTGGCAGGGAGCCCGCTTCCTCCTCTCTCTTTCTCTCTCTCTGCCTGCCTCTCTGCCTATTTGTGATCTCTGTCTGTCAAATAAATAAATAAATAAATAAATAAATAAATAAATCTTTAAAAGAAAACAAACAAACAAAAAACCATGAACACTTATAAAAATATAAGCTTAGTTATTACCATTGAAGACAGACAAAACATACAAAAAAGAAAAAAGTATATATATATTGCAAGAGATTACCTGTTCTATTCACTCCTATATCCTTTTAGAGGAAAGAGACAAGAAGTAGTATAGGCTAAAATCTTTTTCCTTCTCAATATATTTATATCTGTAAAGTCTCTTTCCAACCCATGACCACCCCCTACATCAGGCACTCACGATCACAAATATGGACCACACAGAGCTCTCTACCTCCCTGACTTCCTGCTCTACTGGTGCCGATGTTCTTTCTTTTACTCTGTCCAGTATATCTCTACAAGGTTCCTGCTCCCATTTTGATCATGTTCTTTCTCAGCTCAAGTTCCACAGATGCACTCACTCAGTAGATACTGAGGTTTACTGTGTAGGTGTTTGGGAAATAGAAAACACACAGATGACCTGCTGTCATTGAGTTAGGTTCATGGAGGATGATGGAGGATAGATGATAGATAGATGAGGAGATGAGTGAAGAGAGAGAGACATTTTGACATAAAGACACACACTTATATTTATTTAAAATCAATGTTTCCCATTTTCTTGAATGGAGTCACATTTGACTGAACAGAGTCTATATCCCATTGTCTATCATCTACTTTCCTAGATCGTGATTTTGTGGATCTCTTTTGTTTTATCCGAACTAGAAAGCCAAGAAAAAGTATTCCTCCTTACTTATATGATACTGTATTGTGTACTTGGAACCTGGAATTAAATTCTTTGCTAAGTTCTTTGCACAATTGACAATTCCCTCCTCGATGTTGCTTTTCCAAGTCTCTCAGACTTGCGCATGGTTAAGGGTCAGACACACTTAAGCCAATACTACCAAATACTACCGGGTGTTTTTTCCTCAGTGGGAAAGTGGGAAGGGTCAGGGCTGAAAAGTACAGCCATTTCTAGACCTGATCCTTTGAGCCGGGACATTATCTAGGGACCTGGTGCCATTTTTCCCAAGAGTGAGAATTTTGATCACCGAAACTCACAAAGAAGGCAGACTTGCAAAAGACTTAATTGACCTTCTCTTTTGTTCAGCAACAGAACCCAGTGGGTTTTTGGAACATGAGGTCAACCCCAAGAACAGGGAGCAATTTGGTGTTGAACACAGGAAAGAGCATGCAGTATAGAATCAGATGGAGCTGCATGGCATTCCAAACCCTGCTGACCTCTACATTGTGCCTCTGAACTACAGAGAGGATAATACATCATTCCTGAGGTCGTTTTGGATATTATATGAATTAGTACATGTGAAAGCTCCCAGCAACTTGTGTGAGTTCAATAAACACATCAGTGTTAGAAGCTTTTGGCCCTTGCTCTGCCTCCCCACCCCTGGCCTTATGCACACATTGCTGCCGTTGTGATGCTACTGTAGTAGGAATGCATCTGCTAAAATATCATTAACCTGTGGACACTGTGTGAAAACAAAAAGCATATTCACAAGACAGTTGTCTTCGCCACCCCTGGGAAATAGAAAACACACAGATGTGTGTTCGACTTCCTATCTTACTCTCTTCCTCAGCAGTTTCAAGTTCCTTGAGGTAAGAATTAAGAGGAGGGAGGGGGCAGGTTGAGCAGCGCTGAAACTGCCCACAGAACAGATCAGTACAGGAAAGAGCGAGGCCGGGACAATAGAGAATTCTGTAAGTAACTCAACAAGGAATTGACATCAAAGGGGACACATTCAAACAAGCAGACGGACTCAGGTACTGGAGCCACTGGCACACGAAGTGGGAAATAACAGACAGGGAGAAGTCACAAATGGGTGTCCATGCTGCCTGCCTCAGCTCTGAGACTGGGACCCTGGCTTCATCAAGAGAAGAACAGCGCCTTTGTATCTCAGAACCTCCAATGAGTCCCTTTACCGTCCTCGCTGACTCAACCATGCAGCTCTTTCTCTAATAAGCTGATTCCCCTGAGACCTTTACCCATAAAGAGACAGAAACTAAAGTAATCTGGTCTTGTAACCAGAGCAACCGTCTTTGCAGGGAACAAGAGAGAGAAGGGTGCCAGAGCAGGCTCCCTGGGTACAGCCAGACTGCCTTCTTCCTCAGACAGACAACCAACCCAGAGAGCACACCATGCAGGGCCGAGGCATCAGAGAATTAAAAGACATCCTCTGTGCATTTGTAGTTAGTTTGTTCATGCTCTAGCCACTGCATGGAGGCAAGGGAAAAAAGGGAAAAGGAACCCTTAGGAGCCGGTCATTTTTCTAGGTACTTTACATGTTTTATTTCATGTGATCTTAACAAATAATCAGAGAACATGGTATTTAAGCAGAACCATCCATAACATTTCTCCCTCTGGACCATCGTGTGTGGTAGATGTGGTAAGACAGCCAGAAAGTGAATGAAATAAATTGATTTATCAGCTACCTGTTTGAGCTAAGTACCTACAGGCCAGGAATGTGCTAGCTACTTCCCTGCTGCACCCTCTCTTACACATCTCACAGTAGTGTCACGGTGTAAGTATTGCTAGAGCTACTTTGCAGATGAGCAAACAGAGGCTGCAAGCGATTATACTCTAAACTCACAGGCAATTAGTGTATGGGAGAATCAAGATTTGAACCAAGTTCTTTCTCACTTGCAGATCTTGTTACCTCACACCAAAGCAGCATAAATGTACAGGCACAAACTCACATGGCTCTATGTTGACAAAGACTGATAGACCCTCCTGTCACCAGACACTGAAAGTTTTTTGATGAGATGCAGCCTTCCCTAGTCTTAGGAGGGCCACTCTGGGCAAAAAAATAGAACAGAGGTAGAATTATATCTATATCCTCAAGTCATTCAAATGGAATGTATTCCTCTTAGTGGTAGCTATCTGATGAGGTTTAGAAGCTTAAGCACCTTTCTGAAATTTGTTTACAAGCAAGTGAGCATCAGATAATATGATAACACAAAAAGGATTTGCCTCACTGGGACATAACAAATGAATTGTAATAAAACACATTCAAACATTCTCAGTACCCAACTATTCTCTCATCCTGCAGGGAAGAGTGGTTTGGCTCTTTGCAATTGACTTGAGAAGTGCCAAATCCCATCTGGGTGGTGGGACAGCTGTGCCATTTCCCCCCTTCCTCTCTTAAATCATCTGTTACTTTCTGGATGCCTAATCAGAGAACTGCTCCTCTGCCCTTCTATCACAACAAGCAATAAAAACAGTACCTTTGTAAGACAAAATCAAGATACAGGGGAAATGGAGCATGAGACATGAATTGCAGATGATCCGAGGAGCTAGAGTTCCTATGGAATTAAAGTGGAAGGCACAGGAAGGAAATCAGGCCTCCTTGTTGATGATGATGGATATGATTAGATGACTCAGGAAAATGCTGATGGTGCTTAAACCTCTCCACCTGGAAGTTCTAAGGATGCTTGAAAACACATGTATCAAAAAATGGTTGGGACATCCTCCTCCTCCTAATTTTTAGAATCATAGAATGATACTATCTTCTACCCTGTTGGCTAAGTTGGAAACATGGATTATTCCCCATATTCACATTCCCTGTCACCTCGTGCATCTAATCCTTCCCATTTACCCCTGAAAATCATCCTGGCTTGCCTGCTTCTTCTTAATATTCCTCGTGATTTCTCACCTAAGTTATTTAAATTGCTTCTAACATGTGTCTCCCTTGCCACTTAGGCCAATGTCCATTAATCCACCCTCTGTCGCAGTGATCTTTCCAAATTACAATCCGATCTAGCCACTCTTCTGATGAAATCCTTCTATGTCTATACTTTCTCTTTTAGGACAAATCCCAACAACTCATAATTTCTTATAAAATTTTTAAGGTCCTCACCCCTGCATACCCATTCTGCCTTGACTCCTGCCATTCTGCCTTTGCCCTCACCTCTCTTGGGATAATCTACACTTGAGTTTCTCGACCTTGATGTGCTTCTCATGCCTGCATGTGTACATCAGTGATGATCCTCTGCATCACTCACTTGTTCCTCTTCCCTCCATTTTTTTTTTTTTTAAAGTAATTTCTTCTTCTTTTTGACACTTCTGAAAGGGTTCCTTGAGCTCTAGTTTCTGGTCATGAGCCCTCTGCTGGGCACCTCTAGCACTTGAACAACACCTAGTATGTTGTGCTATAGTTTTATATCCTCCACTAGACTGAGACCTCGTAGAATACAGATACTTTGTCTTTCCTGTATCTATCCTCAAGTAATTGTCAGATATTACCTATCTAATACACATTTATTAGATTGGGATTTAAATATTTCTTTTTTTTTTTTTTTTTTTTTTTTGCAAAATTCCTTTGGGAGTCTACCAAAAATCTTCCCACTTTCCAGTTTTGCATCCTTAAATAATCTAGACTCAGAGATTTATTTCTCATTTTTAAAACTTCAGCTAATAAATAATATATCTTTTCTTCTTTTTTAAAGAAGCAAACACAGTGAAAATTATGTTTTGTAGCAGCTCAGGAAAGTGAAGACATTGAAGGAAAGCTGAAGGAAGAAACAGAAGAAAAAAGGTAATGTTTACTTTGCAACTAATATGTGCCACTTAATTTGTTAAACATCCTTACCTATTCACATCCAATAAGGTCATGGTCAGTCTTCTAACGTAGATATTATGACCAGTGTTTTAATGAAGATAAGACTGAAGTCCAGAGTGCATAAAAAATTGGTCCAAGGCAACATAACTTGTAACTTGGTGACATCAGAGTGTAAAGATTAGTTTCCTCAAACTACATCACACTATGTCCCTGAAGAGAAAATATGTGGTTTGAGTACATAAACTAAACAAAATAAAACGTGTCTTACAGGATATAGAAAATAGTGAAGAGGCAAAAACTGTAAATATTCTTACTTTTGAAATAAGAGATGCTGCTAAACATTTAAATGCAAATGAGCCAGATATCCCATCCTAAATCCTTAAATTATAGGTAAATCTAGTCTAGAGAAACTCAGTTTAGAGGAAACTATTCAGCAAGTTCACATTTAATCTCCACCTCTCCCTCTTTAAGTCTCTGATATGTCCATATTTGCAGTCATTGTTTTCTCTTCCTCTCAGGTAAAAGTCTCCTGGAGCTTTGAGATCCATAGAAGTCAACATGTTCTATAATCCCATATGGAAATGAAAGTTTATATTCTAACCAGAGTTGACATTCTAGGTGGTACATCTCCCTCTCTGGAACATTGTATGTCAAATTTATCTCCAGTTGGGTAGTGTGGTCCGTTGGACATTTACAGTTGAACTCTTGTCATGGTACTCATTCATCCAACAGATATCTTTCACACTATCAATAAATACTTGAACACTGAATGTGCCCTGGTCCTGGTATCCCACTTATTTTTGTAGTAAGTCTGTTCACCACATCCACTGTCTATATTAGCTGCCTATTTTCCAGCTTTTCATCCCTAGGGGATAAAAGTAGCTTCCTAATCATTTCCCAATATTTGCTTCCACTGTACTCATTTTTTCGTATCTGTATCATAATACTTGCAATATTATACTGTAATTTTCTTTTTATATAGCTGTTTTCACATCTTAGATATGAGCTCCTTAAGGGGAGTTCCTCACTAAATGCAATGCATGAGCAAATGAATAAATGGAAAAAATAAAGAAGAAAAGAAGGATTTCCTACTGATCAAATGAACATGTTCCACAAAAGTAGCATCTTTGTAGTTTGAAGGTTTTCGTTTTCAAAACTGATCATAAGATTTGGTACTAGTTAACACCCCCAAATTTTTATTAAAATAATTTATGCAACAGAAAATCAAAGAGAAAAGGCAGCATGGTTGCCAGTTGAGGTCTCTCCTGCCTGTTTCTTCAACCATTTGTTTTGTTCATTGAAGACTGCATTCCCACTGTTAGAAAATTAAACATCGACATCTGCTCATCTGGGTGTTTCCACTCTGCTCCCAATTCTCCATCCTTTTCCTACTGTAACACATCCTGATAGGAACAAGTATGCCCTTCATATATTTCCTAAAGCCTTTCTCTCTATAGATGTTTTAATGGGGTGTATTTTGGGTGAAGATAACAAAAATGTATCCAATCATTTAGCTCCTGTGCTTAAGAATAACTAGATAGAGCCTCACTTGCAGAATGAAGAGATAACAGCAAAGATTTTCATTACTTGGAAGTGGCTTGGTAAATAGGTATGTCTGCTGAAGGCTAGTTGGGGATGCTTGGTGGATGGATTGACAGGTAAGGGAAAGATAGATGGTTTAAATAAGTAGATGGGAACAGTAATATGACGGAAGTGCGAGTATATAGATAGAATAAAGGTTAGATAAATGGGGAAATAATATGTGAATGAAGAGGTGAGTGGTTCGCTGATGGAAGAATAAATTGGTACACAGAAGACTGATGGAGCTGACTGGCCAGATGGAATGAAAGACCAATGAATGCCTATGCCAGCAGGAGAGCTACTAGGTGTGTAAATGCTGTGGTATGAACAGAAGCAGGAGACTGTCAGGTGTGCATGGGAAGAGGATGAGTAAAAGGAAGGAAGAAGAGACAGGAAAGAGGAGCATTAAAGGTATTACGATGATAAGGGGACCTGGAATTTGTTTCCCTGATAAGTCATAATTTTACACCGTGTCTGAGGAAATTGGAAACTCTCAATCATTGATACCACCATTTCCTTGGTATTTTAATTTACAAAAAACATGACCTAGTCTATCAAGTTCTCCATGCTTCATCTGCTGTGGGGGAAACTGAGTTTTAAAAGGTTGGGAATGAGCCCTTGTCTACCAGGAACTCAATAAGAAATAAGCCTCACAAATCAAGCTCAGGGTCTTCGTCAGAAGAGCTAGATATACCTGTAAAGTCAACGGAAGAATTTTAACTCAGTTTCTCTGATTTCCAAAACTATAATTAACCATTGGTCCTAGGCTTTATTAGGGGGTAGTCATGATAAATCCCATAATTGAAAGAGAAACAAAAACTGTCCTGAGAGTTTTGAACTAGAACATACCAAAAGTATAAATCCACAAATAATGCAGATGAGGAATCAAAAAGAAGCAAGGTCAAGTGTCCAGCCCAAGGTGACATATTTAGTTAATGGCAGAACTAGGAAGTGTTAGCTGATGTATAAAGATGAGCTAGGTGAGTTGTAAGAAACAGGTTAATATCCATTCCTTCAGAAAAGCAGATGGGCGTATGATGAAGGTAGAGGTGTTGGAGTTTTCTTGAAAGATAAGTCTGTTTCAGAAAAGGCAATCAGAGGAAGTTTCTTCTCCAGGTCCCTTTTTTAGGCTATTTCCCATATGTATACAACAATAAACCTAAGATGGAGAAACAATACAATGACATACACTTTTAAGAATAAATGTAAAGCATAGTCACCATATTTTCTCATACTTACTCTTGCCAGTGTGTTTCTTAATTCAGTGGATTCAAGCCACAGGAACTGTTAAGGAAAGTCTAAACTAAGCAGAATCTGGTCATTATTTTTCTGAAACTTTTAATCGCATTTTCTCTTAAGTTATTAAATAATTTACACTTTGAGGTTGCAGCTACATTTTGTATTACTTGTAAATGGCCTAGATATTTGATATATAGGTATAACATGGAAAATACCTAGACTGCCTTTGCACGCACATGCGTGTGTGTGTGTGTGTGTGTGTGTATGAGAGAGAGAGAGAGAACCACTCAGTTTTCTGACTACATCTACTCCCCAAAGCCTAAAACACACATATAAAAGTAGCATGTGGGAAATATGTAGCCTGCTTTTCTCCATTCCTGGATACTCAGTAAGATGTCCTAATAAACAGCCCCCTGAAAGTTACAAATTTCTTTGAACTTTATTGATACACTGCACAATCACAACCATCTTGTATTCATCCTGAATTAGAAAAGGTTACAACTACAATGTAACATGCACAAAATTCAGGTAGTATATTCACCCTTAATACAATTATTGACAGAAATCAAGTCTTCATTGATTTTTGAAGGAAAAAATAAGAAAGAAAATAAAAGAAAAAAAACTCTAGAAGTTATACTCTTCTATCATGTGATAATTTTTTAAAGCATTTGAACATAGATTTGTTTTAAGGATGATTGTGAGAATGGGCACACCCATTGTCTGACACAGCTATAACGGCACCATTGATAAGTCATATTTTTTTTTTTAATCTAGAGGACTCTGAAATTGACAGATACATTTTCGTACACCCACACATTCCTCACAACTGCACTTTACATGTCACAAAAATTTTTGAATGTTTAAAAATGCTCCCTTTAACTAACACAAGGGCAGCTATTATTACTTATCATTGCTATTATTGATAACCTTATAAATCTGCCAATAATGTAGAATGTGGCCCTAGAAGGATAGTAGAGGGTTCACAATCTTTCTTTCTTCACTCAGTGGCATGGAACAACTGTATGCCTTTTAAAGGGCACCATTGAAAGAAACAAAAAGGAAGCTATTTCAAAATACTGGAAATGAGGCTTAGCTGCTTACTTTCAGGATGAAGACAATGGTGCCTAATTAAGTCCACTCCACATTCCTTTGGACTCAAGGATCCTGCACCTGAAGGCTAAATTACACTGGTTCAGCTCTGTCTTGCTGCCCCATCTTTTAATTGCAAATCTATTTCTTCCTCCTTTCATTTACTTCTCTTCTCTTAAGTAAGAAATGAGGGAAATGAGACTGACATTTTTATTTGTTTGTTTTTAGTGATCATTAGGAGTTCTCATCATATGGTATCTTTTGAAAATGTTGCTTTCCTAGTTACACACCTGTGAAGTTTTACTGCAACTGCTCAAACTTATTTGTCTTAAAATCAAAAGGGAAGCTTTGGATAGTAGAAGAGGCTGTTGGGTATAAGTTCTGAGGAATAGAGCTTGTGTGAAATTAAAAAAAAAAATCTCACTATTGGAGTAAAAGATTAAAAGGTGAATTTGCAAATGAATTTTATGCCCCTTCCCCCAATTCCAAATAGATTAAACTTTAAAAGCCTTTTTGAGGGGAGGAAATGGGGAGGGGAGATGGGCTGGTTCTAATTGAGGACTCAGGGTCAAATTGGAAAAGATGACCCCAACCCCTACATCCCACCTCAACCTCAGCCATCACCCACCTCCTTTTACTGATGGGGCTTAGGACATCCATATACAACTCCAGAGGAGAAGACATTCCCTTTGGCACTGGAAGCACCGACCACCACTAGAGCTTTCCATTTACAGTCACTCCTGATGCAATGGCTGCAATAAGCTTTCTTTGAGACTAACTGCTCACTTTGAGGTTCTCTGCTCTTTCACATAAGAGTCCTTCCAACATAAGTAGAACTTGCTAACACCTCCATGTTGAGTTCAAATTGACTGGATCCATACAGAAACAGTTTGTTACAGATAGCCTCAGTTGTGAAGTTTCTGGAGTCCCAAAGCGCCCTTCCTTCCCAGACTTTGAGAAGGAACTGCCCAACCTGTGGAATGTATCAACTAATATGAGGCACAGGTTTCAGGAGACAAAGACTAAGGCCTCTTTTTGATACAAAGCCTTACCTCTCCTTCCATCCCACCTAGCACAGTTGCAGAACAGCCATGTACAACACCCTCTGCATAACATAAATATGTGTTTTGACCACTGCTCACCCATATGTCCCCTCTCCCCCACTTAAAACAAAAATGAGAAAAACTGAACACACTTGCTTAGATTTGCAAATGACTATATCAGGCACTTAACATTAAACTACCAAAAAACGATCTTGGCCATAGCCTTAACACTAGCACTTTCATTGGCATTACTTTGGTGGAAATATATATTAATTGTGTTTTGGGAAGGGGGGAGGTTTCAGAGTAACTACATTGCTGAATTTCTCTCACCTAATCTCCTGGTAAGTCTTATTTGGTTTCCTTCCCATGTGGAAAGCCTATGAAGAGTTAATGGTTGTTCAGAGTTTTGTTCATCTTCTTTTTTCCCAGGCCCCAATCCCTACCATTGTCACCTTGAAGGAAAAAAAAAAAAAAATCTATCCAGCAGGGTATTGATATACCCTCCATATGGGAATTGAAAATGCATATGTGAGTGTGGATATTGTCTTTTGTAAGCATTTAATGCTCTATGTGCTTCAAATGTTGGGTGACGGCTACTATTCTACAGAGCCATCTCCATGAAAATAACCCAAACAACACAGAGGCTGGAGTTGGTCTAAAGTGAAGAAGAGCCATTTTCTTTCCTAATGCCCAGTTTCCTTGGTCTTATTTACTTGATTTTCTTTATCTCAGACAGATGAGGGTTGACTATAGGATTTTTTTCCCTCTGAAACATTGCTGTAATATGCAATCACCAGAATTTTTTCCTGGTATCCAGTGGAAGAGGGCAGCAGAGAGTTCCATAATTACTCTGAGACCCAACCTCAATATTGTGTTCAAAAGGTTCTGATGATCTTCCTGGTCAAAGAAGGATGGGTCCCTTCCTCAAGAACAAGTCTTGGCCTGAAGAACGTATTTAGCTTATCCATTATAAGCACTGTGTTCTCCAAAACCATCCACTCCCCAGAGCCTCCACGTTTATTTTACTCGAAAGTAACACATTTATTATCAGTAGAACACTCAAATGACACATTTAATTCCCATACCAATGTCTGACACCAACCCGACTCCAGGTGCTGAAAGTGATGACAGATCTGAAACATTGATGTCCGACCTTTAATTCTGACTTTGCGTCTGCTCATGATTGTCCCTGGAACTTGGAATCAATACACTGCTTTTGGCACATCATTTATGTTTCCAGAATCTGGCTCCTGGCAACTCACTAGGAAATGCAGATGTCTGTTTACAGCTGGCAAATGTAATATTAATTCCACTCATACTAGTTCCAACTCTTACAAAAGTGCCTAGCTTTCTGTATGCCAAGACTACCTACATTTGTATTTATGTATCTATTTATGCATGTATTTATATCTAAGTATATATTCCCCCACTGTGTATGTCATGTTCATGTGCCATTATGGACAAAACAAAGAGATCATTTATATTGGAGGAAGAAGATCAATTAAGCATTAAGGGAATGGAGCTCTATAAAGCTCATATTTATTTAGACTGTGGATCTGAATGTTTTTCAACTGAGGCAGGGCAGGTCTGTTAGACAGTCACCATTGATGCTTCTTTCTCATGCTCTTAGTAGGTCAGCCCTTGCGGCACAGGTAAAAAGGGGCGCAACCTTGCATGGTTTTCAATATCATTCTTCTGGATTACGGGCACCCTTGCTCGTCGAGTCCTTCTGGTCCCAGGAGATGATGCAGAAAAGTCCGGTCAGCTTTTGTTTGTCTTCTGGAACTGCTTTGGACATGGACCACTGAGGGTATTCTTCCCCAAAGCTACTAGAGAAGCAGCCTGTATCAGAGGAAATTGTATGTCATTTACACGTTCCCCTCCTGTTTGCAGTGTTGTGTTAATCAAGTGCTTGGAAATTAAGTCAGTTGCTCAAGTGCCCTCAGCTCAGAAGAGCTTCCTGAAACAAATACCAGAGTTGTCAACACACCCGCCATGTAATTGGCTTCCATCAGCTTTTTACAGGATAGTTTTCAAACAGATTAAACCAAAACTGGAGCAGGGAGGAGACAATAGCTGAAATCATTGCACTCAGGTGGACTTCTCTCCTCACACTGCAGGGACAGACATGTGTTTCCTCTCTATGTTCTTGCTATTAAGAAAAGCCATCCATGGAGTAAGTCCCGTAGGTTCCCGACATACACTTTCTTGAAAGGCTGAGAAAAACATGAAGGTTGCCCCCTTGGTCCTTCAAGTGTGAAAGGAAAAAAACGAAAACAAAAACAAAAATAAAAACAAAACAAAAAACCACAGTATTGATCAAGGCTTTTCCAGGGCTGATATGTTTCCCAAGAAGATGTTTTTGGAAACATAGTCTCTTCTGGGAATAGTGAGTGACTGATCCTTAGATTGCTACTTTGGTCCAACTGTTAATAGCATCTACTTTGGATGATAGGATACCACGTTCTAAAGAGTCCTTGACATATTGCTTGTCTATGTTGTTAGCCTGTAAGACCACTGGCTTTCATAAGAAAGTTGATAGGTATTTTTGAAGTTGCAATGTCTGCTGAAGATAGAGTACAAACAAATAAAATGGAAGAGAGCTGATATGATTAGAAATTAATATGGTGATGAACTGATAGTGAGTAGTAGGGAAAGAAATAGAAAGTGTTAGATAATTACATTGATAGATTGATACATGGAGTAAATAGATTGCTACAGAGGAAGATGGGTGGGTAGATAATTGGAGGGAGAGATAAATCAAATAATTGAGTAGATGGATAATCATATAATTACTTCAATAGCTTGATAAACCCTAAATAATCAGCCATCTGTGGATTTTATTTTTTAACGAGTTAGACAACAGTTTTTAAAGAGAAGTACTATCCTCAAAATGCTTTCCCCTTTTTTGGTCAAGTGACTTCTAATTTTTAACTTTTAGGTTGTGTGCAGAGCCCCAAACCTCTAATCTCTATAGCTGATAGAGAAAGCAAATAGGGCAAAATTGCTAGAGAAGGAGACAAGAAAATAAAATACATATATGTATGGACATGGGTATATTGAGATACCTTCCCAGAAAGAAAGGATGTGAACCCGAATGTAATTAGATAATAATAAGCATGGAGAGAGGGATATGTACACTATAATAAGAAAAATGATCCAAAGCTTAAAAGACACTGATAATAGGACACTTGGATATAACTCTTGCTGTGCACTACATTATAAGTCAAGTTGTGTCTTCAGGGTGTTTATCATGAGGCACATTTTTGCCCAAATGGAGCTTATGGTTTGGTGTGTTGGGGAGGTTGATAGTGATGATGATGGGGAGAGGAGCAGAGGAAAGGGAAGGGCCAAGGTAGCAGGGGCAGATTCTATTTTTGGACACACCAATGAATGATTATCCTACACATGGTAGAACCCTGCCCACCCCTCCTCCCCACCCCACTCATTCAAACTAGAGGAAAAAAATCAAATAAATCAAACTCCCCCAAAAGAAATCAAGAAGAAGAACAGAAGCAAACAAAGAAAAAGCCCAAACTGGTTTGCCCTCCGCAGTGTAGATTAAAGTCTGTGATATGGAGAAGCAGGCGTTGCTCAGAGGACCTATGATTTCTTATCAAAACTTGATGAAGAAGTGGGCAAAGAGGGTCCCTGATAGCCAGAGACAAGCCAGTGCTCTAGAAGCCGAGTTTACACCATCAATGACTGCTCCAGGCCCTGTGTAGGGGAAAGAGAGACAGATCCATTAGCATGCACCCAAAGGGTACCATAATTATTCCCTGACAAGCATATATATATAGACATGCTTCTCTGTGAGCATTCCCCCATCTCCCACGTCCCACCATTGATCCTTCCAAATCTGGACAAATTAAAAACACCCATTGGGAGTATTTAGAAACCCAAAGGGGTAACTCACTGAAGTACCTTAAGCACTATAGCCTGCTCTCAAAGACAGGTTTAAAAACTAAAAGGGGTAGAGGGAGGCATTGGCATTCAGATAGGCCTATGGGCTAAAAAGTTAGGGCAGCAGATAGGGCTAAATGGCATGGCATGACTGTTACTTTGCAAGTAGTACTGTGCTCTAACTGTGGAGGTGGTGTCAACGACAGATAGGAATAGGAAGAGGAGGGCAAGCATGGGGCATGGGGACAGCTCATGGTGGAGAGAAGTAGGTAAGGGAAAGAAAGCAAAAGGAAAGGAAACACATTGTGAGCAACAGGATTCTAGGTGTTTGTGTGGCCAACTTTTCATCCTTTGTAACAGGTATCGTGAAGGCTCTTCCTGAGGTAGCTGAGGAAGAATCAATAATTATACTCAAGAGTTTTAGAGACTATGAATGGGCTTATTGCATCAGTCAGCAGTGACTCTCTGGAGGCCACAAAGAAGACTCTGTGTTCTTTCCAAATGGACCCCTAATGGTGCAACCTGATAGAGTTCTCCCTTCACCCTTTCTTCTGGTCTCTCTGGCCCTTTTACATGCCATAGTGAACCACCCATGCTCCATTATAAAACAAGACCTTTGAGTCACAAGTGTTGCTCCTTTCACTTCACCTACCACCCTCGAGAAGACAAATCACATGAAGTGGGATTGCCGAACCTGTGCTAAGGACCCAGGCAAGTGTATCAGGGTCTAATTCAAATTTGCATTCCTCCATCATCTTTATTTGAAGGCCATAAGAAATTGGAGTGATAAGCAAGACCAGTAGCTAGCAAGCAGAGAGTAGGGAACATGGAAACAAGTATGACACAAGGGGTGAGAAGCCATCAAGAGACATTCCTGTAGAGCCAGTGACAAAGAAAAGGAGTTGCAAACAAGACAAGCATGCCTCTTTGCCTTCTCAAGCCAGGACTTCCTTTGCTTTGAGAAGCAAACTGGCTTATTGGAAATAAGCATGATTAATTTAAGAAGAAAAATTGGTGCAGGGTTCTCCTCAAGACAGAACTGTAGTTATTCTGCTTGCTTGTCAGTGTGATGGTGTGGATCCCTGCCTTGCCTAGAAATAGACTGATGCTAACCTTTTTCTTGGGGAACTATAAGCTTCTCACTTCAGCAATGAGCACAGAACTGTTCCAAGTCCAGGAATTTCCACATGGATACCTTTTCTTCCTCAGATTTCCAGTGTACACAATTCTCCTATTGACTAAAATTTCACATTTACTTAATGGCTTGAGAGTCTGGCTCATTGTCCTCTGCATTTTCGTTATAGAATATTCACAGACAAGGGCAGGATCCAGGCACAAGCCCAGTGCTATCATCCCCATGAAGGCTTCATACATATTTATGAAAGTAGCCTGACTCTGGGGCCTCCACCAGTCAAGACATATATCTTAAGGAACCATACTGGCTTATAGAATGTACTGAGTTGAAAAATGCCCAAGCTGGAGCTCAAGGTAATTCTCTATATTATCTTCTTTGAAAGATAAATGATTTAGATATTCTAATGAGTTCATAAAGAAATGACCAATGCAGACTGGTAAAGCATATATGTTTCCTTTAAAGTATCTAGCTAACTCTGTCAGTAAATAGATATTGATATAGATAAATAGATACTTTTATAGAAACATACATGTCTAACAAATCTGCATTGCTCATTTCTTTATGAACTCATTAGAACATCTAAATCCTTACCTTTTAAAGAAGATAGATAGATTTTAAAAAAGAGAATATACATTAAACTAATTATATGTATGTCTTTGTCTAATTCATGATGTTGATATTATTAAGAAACAACTGAAGGCCTAATAAGTTTCACTCCAGAGAGGCAGAGAAAAAAAAAACAGTGTAGGCATCACTTTTTCCCAAGTTCTACCAGTGTATTTAAGCATTTCTTTGGATGTCATGCTACCAGCAGAAGGTTTGATATTGCTAAAACAAAGAAGAAAAAAAGCAGTGTATGGGGAAGGCAAAGCATGAAGGGTGAGGTACAGAGAGAGAAGGAGGCAGAATCATAAAGAGAAATGAGTCTTTTTGGTGGTGTGTGGCAGTTGCAATAAGAAGTTCATTACTGATCAGGCAGAGGTTTATAGCCACAGTTAAACTTCAGTTCTGGAGTGTTTGATAGAGTAGAAACCGTGAGGGTGACTTAGCAGGCATAAAGGCTGCTCGGCTTGCTTAGGATGGTAACATGCATTTACATTGTGCTCTCTCTGTGGCAAGTGTGATTCTAAATGTTAAACATATATTAACTCATTTAATCTTCACAAAATGTTATGAGCTGTGTACTACTGGCATTCTCATTTTATAAATGGAGAAACTAAAGACCAGAAAAGTTAAGTGCTTTGCTATGGCCACCCAATTTATCTGGGGGCTGGATTAGAACTGAGTGACTCTGTCTACAAAGTCTATACCATGGATTGCTACAACTTGACTTCCTTTCTGTGGAAAATGACCATTTGTGCATGTTTTCCAAAGACACAACACCACCTAGTGAGAAGAATAATTGGCTAGGAATCTAGAGACCCAATTTCTCTGTGATTCTGCTGCTCCCTAGATGAATGGTATCCCCTCTCTGGCCTTGGTTCTCCCATCTACAAAAGGAGAGGAGGTTGGGATTGATGACCCCTAAGGCTCTTCTCCTATTAGCATTTTGAGTTATTGTAGGAATGGAAACTACATCTGGTACTATAAGGGACAGCTGGTGAGCAGCCAGATGGCCCTTTCCAGTTGGTGCAAAACCACCACCACTCTGGGTTTTTGCATCTCAGCATGTCATCTCCTGAGAGCAAGAGGGCACCAAGCATTTCTGGGCCCCAAATTCCTTTTTCTGTGGTCACTCTTTCTGTGCAGCTTTAAGGAGCTTTATTCTTTAGCCAATATGAGAAGCCCTGCTTTAATGTATCAGACAATATGGCAATTTAATGCCAAAGTGCCTTTAGTCAGTCAGTCTATGAGCAATGTCTGAGCTAGTCTGACCAACGAGGTAATGTAATCCAATATAACAGAGATTAAAGTGAACATCGCTTTCCTCATATGGATCCTGCACACATTTGAGATTTGGCAGCTGGGCTAAATGCCAGGACACCAAGGGACCTATAAGAGGGTTCTTGGATTTTGTTCAGCACAGGAAGTGAGGCTCACATCTGTGTACCATTCTCTAGGTTGGAGGAATGTGAGATAAAAACTGTCAGCTATGAACTGATTTTTTAATTACATCATTGCAGTAACCCTGATGGTTCTATTAATGAGGAAAAAAAAGCATTTAGTTTGTGTCTCTCCCTTAGGGTTTCTGTATTGTAAGGTCACTCACCTGATTGGTCATATGCTTCTTTGTGCTTTAATATAGATTACCACTGTTCAGCTAATTGGTGTGTTTCCACAAACACTTGGGGCTCACTTTTGGTCCCTCGGGCTGGTAGGAGGCTTTTGCAAATGTTAGCTCAATGAATCTGTTAAAGGAAGGACATGCTACTGGAGGAACAGTGGCTGAGCTGAACAGTGGTAGTCCTAAAGCTTGAACACACATATCCTCAAGATATCAAGCTGACTGTGGTTTTCCTATACCTTGGTTTCTTCAAGTAACAACAGCGACATTAACTTGGTACCCAAGATAATACTAGCTTTAATTTCAATAAACATGGTCAGGAATTCAAGTGGTGCTTTCCTCTTCTTCCTCCTCCCCCACACCTTACTTTTCCTCTTCCCCCTCCTTCTTGGTGGAAATAGGGAGAAAGTTAGTTCTTATCTTAAATTTAGAATCCAGAACTTGGAAACACGAAGTGAATTTTCAATTGTGTGTTATACTGTGGAACACTAACCCTGAAATGCATCTAGATGAAGGACAAGGGTGTGAAGGAAAGATAAGACGGAATGTCTAAGAAGTCATGTCCCTGAATGAACAGGTAGAGTGTAGGTCTCCTATGAACCTTAAGGAAGGTTTTGGATGCATCTGTACCCCTTGTGTTGCTCTCTTGCCTTTGCAGCCCAAAGATCCTTTAAGATAAAGTCCATGACCACTGCAAAAGCGTACTAATCTTGGCAACTTTGGAGTCAGACCAATATGGGTTTAGATCTTGACTCTGTGGCCTGCCAGCTATGTGATCTCATACAAAGTACTTTCAGTTTTCTTACCGAAAATAGAGGCAATAATACTGATTTTATAGGATAAAGAGTCAGAGTGATTAGTATAGTACCTGGTAGTCATGTGATCATGGGAAACAACTCTGTGGAGCTTCCACACCCTCCACCTTCCACTTCTTAGTTAAAGCTAATGTATGCTTATTTTAATCTTTTCCAAATATTTTGAACCCTAGGTGAGGTTTTGCTGGTGATAGAATGAAGAAGTGAGATCATGAGATAAGGGGTTTGTTGCTGAGTGATGCTGTTGACCGTTAGGTGAGACTGGGAAGATATTGCGCATTCCATAGAGTGATGGAGACATCCATATCTAAGCTCCATGGTCCAAGGATAAAGGACCAGTCTTGCAAGGGTAAGGGACCCTACACTAGCCTCAGAGACCCAGGGTCATTCACTCCGCAAGTATTGTTGGGAAGCTGTTGTGGCCAGTCTGTTTTCAGAGAGAAAGGGCTACACAGTCTCTGCTTTCACAGAGCTTATACTTTAATAGAACCTGGAATAACATTTCTTCTAGTCTAAATCAGTTAACAAACAATGGAAGGAAGTGAAGGACAGAGAAGGAAGGAAGGACGGAAGGAAGGAAGGAAGGAAGGAAGGAAGGAAGGAAGGAAGGAAGGAAATTTTTTAAATGCTCCCAGATTCTGAAAAGAAAGCCATTTGGAACAAATCCTCAGCATCCTTTTCATCTCAGGAACACCCTTCTTATTTTGTGTGTTAGGAGAATTAAATTCAAGTCAGAGCTTCAAGTCAGAGCAGACTGAACTTGAATTCTGGCTCTGGGATTCACTAGCAGTATGACTTTGGACAAGACTTTCGACTCTGAAACAGCTTTTTTTTTTCTTTCTTTCTTTTTTTTAATGTATAAAATGGGGAGGGGTAGTTTCATTTCCTCTTGTAGGATTGCCTTGAAGATAGTTAAGATGATGTGTAAGATCACTGAGTAGAAGTAAAGGATGAATAAATAGGAGGTAAATTAGAACCAGGGCAATAACTCCTGATCCTTCAAAGGATCTTCTGTGAACATCCTGCTTTAAACAGAGACCCTGTGGAATACTAGGTCCTCAAGGAAAAGTGCCAAACACCAGCTGAAAGCAAACTTGGCTATGGTGAGCAAGCAAGTGACCTGGTCACTCCTTAAAAGACCTGAAGTAGCTACTAACCACAGGCCATAGCTTCCTAAGGAAGAAAGTGTATTTAGAGGCCCAACTCTTTCTCTGGGCAATTGCCACATTTAAGGAATCATTTTTACTGTTAACAGTGACTCAGTTCAATTAGAATGGCCAGTACAAATATCAGGTTTAATTAGAGATTTGGCAGGGATAAACTGGAAGTGAGAATGTGTGTTTTTGCCCATTTCCTCGATCCAGTCGCTCCTCCACCCTTTCAGTGCTGCACACTGTTTCCTTCATGCCTGACGTGGAGCATCCCTGACAGTAAAAGCTGAAATGATGATCCAAAGCCACAAAACAAACCGTAAATGACAACAATGACAACAACAAAATGCCTTGGGGACAGGTACGCAGACAAAAACATTTTTGATCTTCAACATATAGAAAGAAAAGAGAGATCAAGAGATAAATTCCAGAAATGGTAAATGGCATGAAGGTCAATTGGTGTGTGTACTCTGGGCCAGAGGGAAGATTTATGGCCAGGTGGCTTAGCAGGGTTAAGAGAAGGAAATAAGAAACAAACAAATAAATAAAATAAAGTCCATTGTGGAGAGGCGACTTATTTCGCTAAATTAAATATACTAAACATCAGATTTTTAAGAAGCAATTTGATGGAGGGCTTAACCTAGAAGCAGCCTGTCATTGTAGCTACCCTGGAAGTAAGACTATGCTGCTGCATCTGAGGGGTGGCAGATCACCCTTGGAGGGGGCACGTATTGAAGATCAGAGTACCCAGACCCAGAACAAAGCTCCCCCCAAATATATTTGAGCTTACTGATGAAATTTTGTCTTGCAAGAGATTTGAAGCTTAAAAATGGCAATGCATGTATTGAAATGTGTCATGGCTTTTCCTTTCCATGATTGCATGAAAATACGGCATGGTTCTTCAGCAACATTAGAGTATACCACTGTAATTCTACTCAAATAGCAGGTGTTAGGGTGATCACATTAAAAAAGAAAAGAAAGAAAAACCCCACAGGCAAGTTGAACTTGGTGATAGCATAGCAAGATCAATGAAATATCTGAAGTGTAAGAAGATACAGTTTTGTTCTGAAATTTGGATAGGTTTTATAAGTATGCATATGAACTATGTAACCTCCCTAATGAGGAACCAAAAGGATAATGATGTTCTTGGTGATTAAAAGAGGAGCAAGAAATCTAATTAGAGGATGCACGCGTTACACTTGTTGGTGAAACATAAACCTATTTTCAGCAGTGCTGGCTGATGAAGGCGCTTCATTCCCCTTCAAAGGGAACTTTCCCTCCATTGTCTTTAATTACAGTGGAAAACATGGCACTGTGTTGTTTTACAAGGAAGATTAACCTGGCTTTGCAGCAAGAAGACTTGTGAATAAAGAGGCCAAAAAAGGCAGCCATCTTTGTTTTCTTCTCTTTAGCACTCCCTGTTGTGTATTTACCACAAAGACAAAAGCTGAAGAAGTTAATATCAGAAGTTAATTCAAATCTGTCAGCTCATCAGAAACTTGAAAGAGACAAGACTTTGGTCTATGCCGAACCACAAGCTCTGGTATGTGTGCTGACATCAGCACACCCTGAATGCTCAGTGTTACATTCTAAATGCTTAGACTAATAGCCAGATGTCAATGATTCAGATAGAGGAGGTGGGGTGCGAGGGAACGACAAGGAACCTCATCAGGAATGGAATGTGAAATGTCTGCATTTTTTTTTTTTCTAATGTGTTGACATTTTGCAGGTTGGGGAAAATACAAATGATTACGCTGCTGTCATCAGCCAAAAGCAATGGTATTTCTCTCTGATTCATTCCCTCCCACCTGGATTTAAATGGTGGATTTGGAAAATAAAAATCATATACATTATCAGCAGGAAATGGACAGATATGTGCGGCTTTTGATGTCTCTGCAAGAAGAAATCATCTGATGAACGTCTTCCTAAACAGTGAATTGGAATGTTTGATAGAGTCTTGCTCAGACGAAAGGCTCAGGGTGAGTGGAACCCTAAAGTCCAGATAGGACATAGGGAAGCTGGATTGCAAGGGAGAGTATCAGAGAAATAGTAATTTGGCTTCCCTGGGGGGAGAAGACCACAAGTTCTTTCGAGTATTTGGCTTTTCTTTGGTTCGTGGAGAAGTTCGCTCTGCATGAGGGCTATCTATCTCTGATAACCCCATTGATTGGAAATTACATTTATTAACTTGACAGATGTTTGCTGGGCAAAAACCACTGTAACTTACAGGGCTAATCCTTCAAGTGCAGAAACAAATACAAACAAAATAAAAGCTACCCTGAAAGCCGGAAAGTTGAATGCTTCTTCAGTGGAGCTCAGAATCACTTTATGGACAAGGTAACATTGAGTAGAACCTTAATGGATAAGTACCATTTTATCAGACAGGGAAGAGGTCAAAAGCCTCCATCTGTGACCCTACAACATACTGTAAGACATAGGATACATATGGGTTAGAAAGAAACCTGCACTTAAGATCAGACTGACCTGGATGCAAAACCTGGTGTTGTTACTTCCGTGGGTGGTAGAATGCCTGTCATGGGAATTCAGTCCTGCCACCTGAATTCTGTGGGCTCCAGGATCTTCTTCTTGGAAGGGGCAATAATAATGGTACCAACCTCCAAGTGCTCTTAGCTGCTGAAACCGCGTATGGCTGATACTTAATAGCTAATGGATTTTTCACTTACTATATTCTATTATTCTACTGTAGTTCCCTATCTACTTGTTAGTAGAGGGTTAGGAACTTTAACTCAATCTGAATGGATGGAGAGGCGAAAAGACCTGAAGCAACATGGTCAGAAGCTGACATCTGTCATAGAATTGCTGCTCTGGGTCTAGCATGGTGCATAGAAGGCAGTGGGAGAACCTTGTGTATAAAGGGGTGTGGATCTCAGAGCAAGAAGAACCTTCAAAGCAATGCTTTCCTGGTAGGCAATTTCCTACAGGGTATGAACAGGTTCTTTCTGAGTTCTGGAAAGGTCACATGGTTACACAGTGACAAAAGGATTAGAGAGAAATCACCAAACATGCAGCAATCGGTAAAAGACTGACATTACTGTTCCGGGAAGGCACAAACCCAGTGTAAGTGAGAATGGAATGGTTAGCCGGCAGTCCAGGCCTGCTGGCTAGGACTCATTGGCCACCAGGTAGAAGAGGAAGGGAGAGGAAAAAGTCAGAATGACCAGACAGATTCTAATGAGAGTGTGGAGGGGAAAAGATAAAGTATATGTCTGAGTGAGAAGCATGCCTGAGAGAAAAAGACTGAGTCCGAAATTCCCATGGAACATTCGGGTAGGGATAGTGGTTTGTAGCTCAGAATTCAGGAGAGTGCTAGAGGTGCTCAGAGACCATCAGTCTTCAGTGTGCAAAAGATTCCCCTGGAGAACTTGTTTTAAAAGCATGTTCTTGGGGCGCCTGGGTGGCTCAGTGGGTTAAAGCCTCTGCCTTTGGCTCACGTCATGATCTCAGGGTCCTGGGATCGAGCCCCGCACCGGGCTCTCTGCTCAGCAGGGAGCCGGGTTCCTCCTCTCTCTCTACCTGCTTCTCTGCCTACTTGTGATCTCTGCCTGTCAAATTAATAAATAAATAATCTTTAAAAAAAATTAAAAAAATAAAAGCACATTATCAGAATGGCAAAGATTAACAAGGCAGGAAACAGCAAATGTTGGAGAGGATGTGGAGAAAGGGGAACCTCATACACTGTTGGTGGGAAGAGAAGTTGATGCAGCCACTTTGGAAAACAAAAAATTAAAAATAGAGCTACCCTATGACTCGGTGATTGCACTACTGGGTATTTACCCCAGAGATACAGAGGTAGTGAAAAGAAGGACCATATATAGCCCAATGTTCATAGCAGCAGTATTTACAATAGCCAAACTGTGGAAAGAGCCAAGATGCCCTTCAACAGACGAATGGAGAAAGATGTGGTCCATATATACAATGGAATATTACTCAGTCATCAGAAAGGATGAATACCCAACTTTTGCATCAACATGGATGGGACTGGAGGAGATTATGCGGAGTGAAATAAGTCAAGCAGAGAGAGCCAATTACATGGTTTCACTTACTTGTGGAACATAAAGAGTAACACGGAGGTCATTAGGAGAAGGAAAAGAAAAGTGAATTGGAGGAAATTGGAGGGGGAGACAAACCATGAGAGACGGTGAACTCTGAGAAACAAACTGAGGATTTCAGAGGAGGGGGTGGGGGGATGAGTGAGCCTGGTGGTGGGTATTAAGGAAGACACGTATTGCATGGAGCACTCGGTGTTGTACAGAAACAATGAATCTTGGAACACTGCATCAAAAACTAATGATGTATTTTATGGTAATTAATGTAACACAATAAAAAATTTAAAAAATAAAATAAAAGCCCTTTCTTGGGACCTTTCCTGGAAACTATGCTTGAATGGGTCTGGGCAAGACCCATGAATCTGCATTTTTAAAACACCCAAAGCAAATGTAAAACAAACTAAGATATTGTTCTGCAGGATGCGGAAAAACATAGAAGTCCGCTTCTCTCATTGTGATACACTCCCTGGGCAGACTGATGGGGCAGAAGGTGGAGAGGCCAGCAGCAGCCTAACAAAGAAAGGTTAAGAAAGTCACTACCCGGGTGTATCACAGGAGCCAGAAGGAGGCGCCAGGGGCCAAAGGGAGATCTGGAGCTGGGTTGGGGGAGGCCGAGAAAGGCAGACTGAGACGTGCTGGTGCTAGAGGAGAAGGGGATGGGAACACGGACTTGTCCTGTCAGGGGTTTGGAGGAGAAGGCAAGAGAAGATGTGGGACGGTATACAGAGGGCACACTGAACACAACCTTCAGACTCCTCGCACCCACTCCTCAGGGCTCCACTGGAGGCACCGGGAAATGGTGTGTTCTTAGTAAAAGAGTAGGAAAGGATAGCGGAGGCAAGTGTGTTGGGGTGGGGTTGGGTAGGAGACAAAGGTGAGGGCTCTGAGGCTCTGCCTACAAGTACCAGGGCGCTGCGTGGCGTTGGGGGTGCGGGCAGCAAAGGGTGGATGCTGAGAGGAGGTGATTGGTGCTGCCTGTCGTTGAAGAAAAGCCAGTTTGAAGAGCAGCCTGATATGTATATTTATTCTAGAGAAAAGGCCATTAGCAAAAGAAAATATAGATTCTGTCCTTATGGCTTGCAGGGACCGCTGAGGTAGGCTTGAGTCCTGGCTGCTCTGAGGGGGGCTGAGGCATTGCCTGAGGAAAAAATCCAGAGCCCAGATGTTGCCTTAACTGGAATATTTTGCCATTTCCATTTGCAATGACAAGATTCCTATCAGTTGTCCCTGTTCCTGATACTTAACTCTTAATGTAACTAATTTGTGTCTCTACAATTTCACAGATAAAATGTGAGAAATCTGTTTTTCTCTCTGCAGCACCCCCCTCCTTCCTGGCATTGTTTGCACTCTCTGTCCCTCTCCCCTGCCAGTTCCAGTAATCCAGGCGTTTATACGGCTCATTAAGCCCATCGTACTTTCCACAGTGCCGGATGTCATCAAGTTCAGAATCTTCGCTCTTTGCACTCTAAGGACAGGGGGATGGTGCCTCTTGCTCAGGACCCAGTGGAGGCCAAGTGGGTTGGCAAGCTGAGAGAGTGAGTGGCTTCCTGGGTGTCAGAGCTGGGGCTAGCAGGCTGAGCCTGGCCTTCTCTCTGCTATGTGCAGGCCTGGCGGGACTTCAAGGTGCTGGCACTCCAGGTGGTCCTGCAAATGGCAGCTTCCCCTCGGTAAAACTTACTTATACTTAGAGCGGGTTGCTTTTCCATCGAAAAAGCATTTTAACTGCCACCATTTCCGAGGTTATGGAGACCTGCCTTTAATACGGTTTCTCCACTGTTGCTTAAATTTAGAACACTTAGCTGGAAGTCAGCTGAGAGTCCATCTTGTTCTGTTCTTACATTTAACAGACAACCAGGGAACAGAACAGAGAGCATCCGTTCGTTTGAACGAGGGTCGAGACCAGAACACCGTTTTCCTTGCTCCTGGTCTCTCGATGTTCTGCTACCTTTCCAGGGTCTGCAGTTGCCCGGCACTAAGGAACATGCAGGCAGTCTAAAATGCCACTTTGAGCTGCACTCTGCCTGCCTGACCTATCCTGTCAGTGTGGCTTTTGAAGGGGCGGCAACTGGCATGCAGGGAAGAAACACCTCATGTCAGTGCCAACCACTGATTTGTCTCTGCATGTCGCCCACCCACCTGTGTTCACTCTCACCACTGCCCCATCACTTCCTGCTTCAACCCGCTCACCAGCCCACTGTCTCACTGGTTTTGTCTTATGTGTTCTTTTGAAACTGCTTTCATCCCACTTCCCCTTGTTCTTTGCATGCAGGTAGGAAATAGATAAAGATGTGTTTGTGTGAGACTCCTATTATGAGTATGTGTTGTGATGGGGTCACAGTGCTGAGTCAAAAAGGTCTCCAAAAACAATCGTGTACAGTCTTTGAGAGCAAACACCAACGTATGCCTGGGAATGTGGGGCATGGGGGTGGTGTGTATTCAGGAAGTATGAATTTATGGGTTGTAAATGTAAAAATCATCCTTTAAAAGAATGGGTTCAGATTTATTTTTTCCTTTTTAAACTATGTTAAAGCACCCTCATGAACTGTTGGTGGAAATGCAAATTGGAATAGCCACTGTGGAAAACAGTATGGAGGTTCCTCAAAAAATTAAAAATAGAATTACCATATGATCCATTAATTCCACTACTGAGTATTTACCCAACAAAAATGAAAACACTAATTCAAATAGATAGATAGATAGATAGATAGATAGATATAGAAAAATACAGATATAGATAGATAAATATAGAAAGCTCCTTGTGTTTTCTACCGAACGTGTTCAGATTCAGATGGAACAGGGGAGATGTTGGTGTGGGAAATGGGTCCAAGCAGGCTAATTGTCAAAATGGATTTCCACCTGTAGGCTGTCCACCAACGTCCATGATGGGCTGCCAAGTATGATAAGTTGGACTGAAGTAGGAAACAGAGCTCAGACACTGGAACCAGCATACATAGGTTTAAATCTCAGCTCAAGCATTTGTATGCTACTGAGTTGAGTAACCTGCCTAATGTCTCAATTTCATCCTCTGTAAAATTGGGATAAATATAGTACTTGCTTCCTACAGTCATTAAATGAGACAAAACATGTGGAACACTTAGTGCAGTGCCTCTGCACATAGTAAGTGGTTGGTAACACTAGTTAACCGAAATTACAGGAATACTGAGGATTAGAAGGAACACTCATAGCCAGCAGAAGGGGGTGGTCAACTGGACAATGTCACTCTGGTCTTGGGTTAAGCTATTTCTACTCAGGCTTAGCGTCAGACAATTACAGGACATCTTTTCTAAAATGCCTGCACTGATGGGAAGGAAAAAAAAAGAAAGAAAGAAAGAAAAAGGCAAGTTGAGATTGACTTTCCCAGAGCCATTCAACCAGTGAGCAGCACAGTCTGGCTTCAAAGAAGCTCTGAGTTTATAGACCCTACTCCATGCTGCCATATTTCATCCCTGACAGCTGAATTCCTGCGGCTGACATCACCAACACACCTTTCCCATCTCTCTATACCTGTTCACTCATTCAGCAAGATTTTTCTGACCCACGTATGAAACTCTGTCCTAGGTTCTAAGGATCAAACCAGACATGGTCCCTTTGTTTATGGAGCATACAGGCTGAAGGGGAGGGAAGACTTTAATCAAACAAACTAAATAAATGAAATGGAAGTAAAATTGCAAGTAGCAGGGGGAGGTTATAGGGACAAGGACTGTAGCTGCTATGCACGCCTGTGTCCTCTTTACTGAGAACAGTGCACTACTTGTGGCAAGCCCTAGCATGCACTTGCTGAATAAATGCTAGCAAGTACACCTTGGTGAGAGTGGCCTTCCAAAGTAGTATGTGGGAGACTGCAGTGGAGGACTGGCTTTCTCAGAGAGGTCTGGGAAGGCTTCCCTCAGGAAGGGAGCCTGGGAGGGGAGTGGTTACTAACCAGGTAGAGCAGGCTGGGTGGATTACAGGGATTGGAGATGCTGTAGTAAAGGGCACAAGAGACCCTGGAAGAAAGGAACGCACAGTTCAGTTGAGCAACAGTCTTGGCAGCCGTACCAGGGAAAGCAGCAACAAGAGGGCTGTGTCCCCAGGTATTGGCAGAAGTGACTGCAATACCTTGCATTTACACAAGTTTCAGTGTGTCACACCTCTGCGGTAAACACTGTCCTATGGACCATTCCTGATGACAGGCAATAGGCCAGGAAACATCATCCACATTTTAACTGGGTAAACTGAGGCCTGTAGATTTGGCATATTGTCGAAGTCAGGCATCTAAACATAGCACCTGTGGGGCTCTCTCTCTCTCTCTGTAAAACCTACCCAATCCTCTCACCAGGCTTTTAAAGAAGGTATTGATATCCCAGTAGCACACAGGAGGAAAGTAAGGCTCAGCAAGATGAGATGGCTGACGTGTGACTGGCTGGATTGGGATAGGAAGCTGTGTCTTTCCTGTGGACCAGATTTTATCTCCCTGTATTCATGTGTTGAAGACCTAATACCCAATGTGTATTTGGAGATGGAGCCTAGAAGGAAGTAATTAAGATTACATGACGTTATAACGGGAGGGCCCTGATTCCACAGTATTGGGGTCACAATAAGAAGCCATGCCAGAGAGCCCTGTTTTTCTCCTCCTGCCTCTGCCATTGCTATCTGTGTCTCTCCACATTCCACACCTACTTAGAAAAAATGCCATGTGAGCTCAAAGTGGTCATCTACAAGCCAGGAAGAGAGCCCTCATCAAAAACAGATGGCAGCTCTTCGTGGCTTGATGCTGGACTCCTGGCCTCCAGAATTCTGAGGAAAAGCATTTCCATTGTTGAAGCCATCCAGTCAATGATACCTTGTTAGGTCAGCCCTATAAGGCTAGGCTAGTCCAGTCTTAGTACACATTTGCTGTCAAAAATGCTGTGGCATGCCTCTTTCTTTAGTGGTAGGGAGGCACAAGAAACTAGATTATCTGGTTTCAGTCCTAGGTTCCCTTTCTTGGCCATATTCAGTACCCTTGTGACCCCACTGAGTGGGGAATGGCAGGGTAAGGGTCAGAGCACCACACCCATCCCACCTTATCCCCTCAGTTTTATCAAAAACCAAGAGATGACAGTCAAAGAGCTCAAGGTGTGGGCAGTGCAAGTGGCCCATGATCCTCCTAGATCCAGAGCTAAGAAAACTAACAGTTACAGAGCTGATGCAGGGTCTGGAAAATTCAGATGTTACCACTTTGTATGTAACTGAGATCAAGCATAGGGATGTAGGGCTGTGAGACAGCTGTGTGTGGAAGTGCAGTGAGGCACCTGCCGCTGCTTCATCTAACATGCATGACTGTGTGAGTGTGCACACATGCCCATCACTCTCGTTATCCATGATCTGATGAGAGCCCAGTCCAGCACCTACCCATTGGTATGTGTACTTCAGTGTTACTTAACCTTACTGGTCCTCCTTTTACTCATCTTTAAAATAGAGTTAATAATTAGCTATGTACAGTACTAACAAAATGCCTTGAATCCAGTAAATATTTGGTAAATGGTAGATATTATTACTGTTATTATGAATAATGACTCCCAAGTACTTCTATTTTAAAATGAAGTTTATAGAATTAAGTCATTATCTCTTTTTTGCCTTGAGCTAAAAGAATAAGACATTCGCACTAAGGTGACTTCCCCATAGAGACAATCATTTGATAATCCATTTCATCTCTGGGCTGGGTTCCTTTTGGTGCTGTTGCGTGCAGAAACAGCAGATACTCATCTATTTGAGAGGTCACCAAGTCCAAGTGTATTGCTTTGGGGGCAAATCCTTTCCCCCAAAATATATAATGATGTGTGTACGTGAAAGCCATCATATTCTACATGCTTGTTACCTAAACTATGCAAACCAAACCCACCGAAGTCTGTCTACTAAGAATACATAAGTCAAGGAGGAGGAGCAGGCAAGCCTATCTTTGAAGTAGGTTTTAATTCAAAAGCATAGGCATTCAGGCAGGCAGAGGAAGGAAGGAACATGCTGTACCCACCTGCCACTGCTGATGAGGGGCTTATTTCTAAGACACACACAGCACAATGCACACACAATGCAGAGAGAAAACAAAAGACATAGATCACACATTTCAGATGGTTGGTGGACAAATTTTAGTTAATGTCAATGCTGAAAGCTCGTTCAGGGTCTGAAATACACATAGGAAAAGGAACACCTTTCCATCCCACTCACCACTAACCAAATTTCAGCAAATAAACAAATAGATACACACACGAAATATCACAACAAGCTGACTCTGGCCCATGATGTGAAATGTGGTACAAGGAGATGGACACATCAATGTGGGAAGGCTGAGTGAGGGAAAGAGAAGGGCTTCCAAGGGAGCCAGTCAGGGCTATGGAGACCTCTCCATCCATACAGGAGGAAAAGACCTTCAGAGAAGGGTTTGATTCTCCAGCTGTGGACAGAACAGTTGTCTTGATGAGGACACAGACTACTGCTCTATCCACTCCAATGAATGAGAATATGACATGGCAATCAACATGAGAATCATGATGGCAGCAGTTGACTTGGTTCAAATCTATAAACATAACCCCCGGAATTATAGACTCTTCCTATAGAAGGCATCTTATTTTATTTTATTTTATTTTTTCTAACCCCTCAGAATGTTGGTACTACATTTGGAACTGTTCCATGGTGCTATGTTCTTTATGGCAACCACTATTCAACTCAGTTCAGAATTGGGTTTACTCCTTTTGTAAGGTGCAAACCTTCTCTTTCAATGGACCAGGAGATATCAATTACCTTGCAAACATCACTATATCACATGCTTAAGAGAATGACAGGGAGAATTACTTCATCTCTAAGGATGGTGGATTGAGCAGTATGGATGGACACAGGCCAAGCAGATCAAGCCTTCCTCCCTCTATAGTCCCACAGCTCTCCCTTATAGCTGAGCCCACTGCACCCAGGCTTCCTGCACTCACCATACAGTGTGATGCTAGCGTTGGTGTTCCCAAGCTTGTTTGTGGCCACACAAGTATAGTTCCCGTAATCCTTTTCTGAAACATTGAAGAAAGTCAGAGTGGATATGCGGCCTTTGTTCTCAATCCTCACGCTGCCCAGGCCGGTGGGTAGCCTGCAATAAGAGAAGGTATTTCTGGTCCGGTTCTACAAATAGAATGAAATAGCAGACAGAGATACTGGGGGGAACTGAAACATACCAGAGATTAATTCTATCAGGAACCTCTGCCCACAGACACCTTTTCGCAATCTGAACCAGTCCCTCTGACCCAAAACATGAGTACCACAGCCTCCACAGGAGGAAAAATGAAAGGATCCTCATGTTCCAAAGGTGAGATTCACTGGATTCTAGTCACTAAGGGCTGCCATGTCTACAACTAATATCAGATTCTGAAATGAGGTCAGTTCATTTTCCCAGTGGCCAGCTTCCTTGATTTTTGTGTTTGTTTGTTTCTGGCTCTAGAAGGGGACTCTATTATAAAGGGGACTAATACATTTTGGTTTTGCCATCTTTCCCCTTTACTTTATCATTCTCTTCCCAAGAGGAGAATGATCCATCAGCTCTGCTTCAGATATGCCTGATTTCTGTTTTCAAGGTACCTGGTGTCTTCCTTGAACCACTGGAATTCAGCCATAGGCACTGCAGAGGCTTCACAGCTCAAGATACCTTTCTGACCAACGGACACACCAGTGTTCTTGGCTTTTGAGATATAGGGAGGGTCTGTGGGAGGAAAATGCAGAGGGATTTCATGAAACAGATGAAAGGCACATTTAGTCACCTGCTGTGCAAATGGATTTCTTGTGCCACCCCACCTTCCTAGTTAAATAACCATTTATTTCAGGAAAAGAGTTTCCTGCTCAAGGTTATTGCATTTATACCAGCATCTTCTTAAGCCTTGAAACCAATTCAAAGTTAGCAATTCTCCCCATTAGCTAAAAGCTCTGATAGGTACAGGTAAACTGCAGGGGCAAAATGGCATTGGGGACAGTCCTGGTGCAAAGCAATCTGAGACAATATTTTCCTGTTGGAAACAATTTGGGATGATCAGAAAATGACGTTGCTATGAACAGCTCGCTCCCTCCGTCCCTATATTCTCTTTCCCCCTGAAACTTCCTGACGATGGGTCAACTCACAGTTTACAGTGATTTTTACTTTCCGCACATCAGGTGCGGCGACATCATTCAGGGCACTGCATTCATACTCCCCAGACTGGTCACGTTTGATGTCAGAGATTTCCAGGTATTCATCCTCACTCACAAAGCCCTGGCCTTCTGGAAGAAAGAAAGAAAGAAAGAAAGAAAGAAAGAGAAAGAAATAATCAAGAAGCTGTGAAACCAGGGACAGAACTATAGTCACATCATAAGCATGTACAGGAAAGAAGACCAAAAGCTGTAAAAATGAGGTTTGAACATTGAGTCAAAGATTATAAGGTACCATGTTGACCAAATAGTATAGCATTTGGGGAAAGAAATTCTTTGCTTGAGTCTTGGGTCACTGTGTTTTTGTCTAACTCACTTTAACTTTTCAGATCATTTGAAAAGAACAGATTTTCATTATTTTTCTGATATGACTATGATGAGGATTAACTACTAGAAGACATGGAGTACCTAGCACATTACTAAACTTCATTGTTTTAAAGAGAATTGTCATGATCAATAATACAATAAAAAATGTGGGAGTAACTTAAGAGTATGTTAGCATGAGCATCTTAATTTTTCATTATGTAGAAATCCCTTCATGGGACACCTGGGTGGCTCAGTCCATTAAAAAATCTGGCTCTTGATCTTGGCTCAGGTCATGATCTCAGGGTCATGAGATTGAGCCCCTAGTTGGACTCCATGCTGAGCGTGGGGTCTGCTTGAAATTCTCTCTCCCTCTCCCTCTGCCCCCCACCTCACTGTCTCAAAAAAAAAAAATTCCTTTGGATACAGAACACAAACAACTAACTACTGGTAGAACAAATAAGTAACCATTTAATAGTTTAATACAGATAGATGCAAAGCAGTTGATTCGGTTTCAAACTGTCCTAGAGAAGATGAACAAGATGAACTGGAGAAAAAATGAATATGGAAGCATTTTGTAACTGCTCTGCATTAGGCGCTCAATAAATGATAGACAACATAAGATAAACATCATAGCCCCATATGATGGACCTGTGGTCACCAGAACAGCCTTGTGGATTTAATACCCAACTTTGAGAGACATTCTGGAGGTTTTATTCCTAGGCACCTGTGAAGCTTGGAATTCATGATCAAAATATTGTAGGGTTGCAAAATATGTGTTGTTTACAACCCTCATGATGTGTCTTACAACAGTCTGGCTCCTCTGTCTTATCCCTTACCACTCTCCCTGTGGTTCAGTGCAAAGAGAACAGACCGTCTGTCTTGAACCCCAGATGTTTTCCCTTTTGTCAAAGCACCAGACTCCTGTGAAAACCCAGCCAACACAAAGGCCAGGGATGAAGTAGAGCCATTTGGATTTCTTGTAGGCCTGCTGCCTGATTCTTTTTTGTATTCCAGGCATTCGAGTAAAAATAGTTTTCAGGAGGATAAAAACACATTATAACTTCCCTCACACCCCCCCTATAAACATATTCCTATCCAATGGGTGTTCCATCAACTAAGTCTAAGTCCACCATGGATGAGGAACAGCAGGAAACTGAGGTGTAGGATGATGGGAAAGGGGTAGGGAGTCAGGTGCTTTAACATCCCGACTTTGCTCTAAGTTTCACCTCTTAGGAGTTTCCACCCATCCTGCCCATTTCCTCAGACCACTTGCTTTTCAGCTCCCCACCCCAAGTCCTAACTACTCACGTTCTGCCATCAGTTACCAAGTACATCCCAAGCAGGTGTGGGTCCCCTGGCAAAATATTTTTCACACAGCCCCTCTCTATATAAACATTCAGATTCATCCAACATAAGCACTATCCTGGTAGCCCAATCTCATTCAATTACATGAAAGAAATCTGGCACTGTCAGGAGGAGCAATCCTTTGCCAACCTCCTAGAACCTGGACCTGTGGACTGTGTCCCCAAACAAGCCCACAGGTGTGAGTTTGGGGATCTTAGGGAATCTGGTTGAATACATGTAAAGAATGGCCAAGAGTAGAAGTTGGAAACGCACCCTGAAGAGGAGAAACGGGGCTCAGGACAGGACACACACTCCCAGTTTAGAATCTGAGTGTCTCTCCTTAATAATATTGCTGGTGTTGGCTGCTCCTAGGCACCAGAGGAGGACTTAGAAAATGTCAAGGAAGACACTCTAGAGCATGGCGCCCACTGGGGTTGGGGTAGGGCCCTATTCACTGGGATCTCAAGGCAGTGGTGCTGGTCATAAGCCTGCCACCACAGCAGACACTTAATCATTCAGGCTAGTTCATATCTTAGTTCCTCAAGATTTGTTAGAGGGGTAGAAACATCTTCTCATTCTTTTTTCTTTACTTCTCTCAGATTTAACAGAATCTCATAATTGAAGAAGGTTTGGGGATCACTTATTTCAGGAAGTCTATGAGGGTAAAAATTGCCTTACTTGTTGAAATGATGTTGGTTAGCCAATCTAAGTATATAGCAATGAAATCAAACACACCAAAACAACTTCCCAAATTCACTTCGCCTTTTCTGCAATGAACAAGTATGGAAGAATCAAAAGGGTGCCTCCTTACTACTAAGATGCCATGATTTGTTCAAAATGTGCTACAGTGCATTTGCCACAAGTAATTAAACCCCACTGCATCTGACCAAACAAAAGAGCCACCTGCACCAGGCCTGGCGGGAGCCTCAGGCAGGGTCACTGAGCCCATTTCTGTGCAAAGAATAAGATAGAACCATACCATGCTACATAGTAACACTGGGCACACGTCTTAAAGATCCTGATAAGGCAGGTTTATAGATGCTATTCTCTTTGGAAGTGCTGGCTTGTGCAAAGGGACAGGATCACCTTAAAGAAGATGGAAGCCAGTGTGCTGGGACCCTAAGGTAGAAGGAGGGCAGATCCTGGGTCCTTCATGGAGGAATTACTGGATGATACAACCACCGTCTTGAAAGTGGGAATGTATTTTTCCTATTTGTAATGTTGTTTTTATGGGACACTTATATGACAGCAAAAAGGGAGGAAGGAAGAGAAGATTTCGTGTAAAATGGGGATCGTTACAATAATACTACCTCATTAAGTGAGAAAATGAATTTTGTCAAGTCTGTACTATAAAGTAAATGCTTTCCAGATTTTAATTTGCATATATATCCCTCTGGAATCTAAAAGATACATAGGTTCTGACTCAGTAGGTCTAGAGTGGGGCTGGGATTCTGCATTTCTAACCAGTATCCAAGGATCTCCATGTTGCTGCTCTGGGACCCACGCACTGGGCTGCGAAGCTACAAGGCACCAAAACATGCTCTTCTCAGCTCACTCTTGTCACCCATTTGTAATGATGTGGGTCTGCGAAGTGGCCGCTTGGTCATCAAAGCTTACTGAGCACCTCTCACGCTGAGATCCTTGTGGTGCCTGCATCTCAAGAGATACCCTCTTCGGAGTATAGCACTCAGTCAAGTGCACTGAGGTCAAGGATCTGGACCCCTGAAGATACCTGAGTGTTTACAGTCTTACTAGGAAGTGTGCATGCTCTCAGTTTTCTTTGCTAAGAAATGGGAAGAGGACATTGAAGCCACTCCCCATCTTAGGCCCACTGGAAGTGATGGAGATGTCATTTTTGTTACTGCTTTGAATACTAGGTAAACAAACTGAAGTTGCTAAATGCCTACAGACCTAAGAAACTGCAGGGTCGAGCGCTTTCCCTGACCTCTTCTGTTCCAGTCGCAGTGTCAAATTCTGACTCCATCCTACAGCAAAAGGGGCAGAAGGCAACAAACGTTTTAATCCTCTTGTGTTTGCCAGGAAGAAAAACTGCTGATGTGGAGGGAGAGGAAAGAAGACAGGCAGGAAGAAACTTGAGGGAAGAACAGGAGAGGAAGGAGGAGGAGAAAGAAGAGGATACTGGTACGAGGAAGGAAAGAAAGATGGGGGGGAGTGCCAACAAGATGGCTTGGGTGTCACTGGAAAGACTCTGAAGACACATTCAAAAGGGATTAAAGGAAAAACACAGGCTAAAAGACTACAATATTTTCTCTGACGAAATGTATGAAAATGGGAGTCCCAAATCGGCTTCACAGTTTTGCTCTGTGGTGAGATGTCCCTTAATAAGCCAATAACCCAAAGCCTGCCCTATGCATTCAGACATCCTCATATAACGTGATTGGAAGCAAAAGAAAGTGAATTCTGAATCATTGGCAGAAATATATTTTTAGAAAGGGGTTATTTCTTCCCACAGACAAGTACTTGTGAGAAGGTAAGTTCAATTCACTGTATCAGTGAGATTAAGATCTGCAAGAATACAAATGGGGCCATTTATCAGGGGATGAAGGAGGTCCCTAGGCCAGGACCCCTCAGATGCAGGACGCGTGAGTGAGCCCCATGGTTCTGCGTGCACAGGGGGGCTTCTTCTGCGGGGAGGCAGATTCTGACCCAGCCACAGACTGTAAAGAGCAAGCCATGGCCACAAGCAGGGCCTGCCATCTTAGAAACGAAGTAGCAGACTGAGAAACTGCTTCAGGAAAGGACCTCTGGTATGACCTGCTGTCCCCGACATCACCTGCAGTCATTTTACTCACATGTACCATGAGAGAAGCTCTGGGTTAGATGCTGGGTGTTGGGTGGAGACAATGTAGAAGACAAGGCCCTTGACCTTGGGTAGTCTACAATCTCGTGAGCCTAGAACTCGGCAGTGTATATTTTTCTATCCCTAGACTCATTTTTTCAGTTCCTAATTGTTTTTACATCCCTCTAGTAAATATGGTGGGCTAGAAAGATTTTTTAGAGCTGGAAGCAACTTAAGCATTCAGGGATGAAGAGACCAAATAGGAAAACTGGACGAAAATCTGGATGCATCCTGACCTGGTTCTTCTTCTTTCTGTCCCCCTTCCCATGCTGTCCTTCTCAGCCACCACTTTTATGCTTGATTTTTTTTTTTTTTTTCCTCACACAGGCCCTTAGAATTTTACAGTTCTAAGCACCAAAGGGCTCAAAGATTTTAGTTTTCTATGTTTGTTTTTTTTTTTTTTTTTGATTATTGTCCCTGATGGAATATCTTCACCTATTCTGCATAAATATCCCCAGGGATGATTTCAGAGGGAGGCCCATTCCTTTGTTAGATTATTTGCATCATCCAAAAAAAAGTCATCCTCATATGACGCCAGAGCAGAGCCTGCCTGGCATCTCCCTTTGAAATGATTAAAAGTAGCCTTCCGGGTGTCCCAGCCTCACTGTCCCTCCTCATATGCCACGGAAAGCTGCCACTCTATCCAGGGAAGGTTAAGTGTCAGCACCTGTCACAGCTTTTTCCGTGAGGCCTGTCAGGAGGTAGCTCACAGTGGCACATGCCTGGGGGCAGGTGCCTTGAAGGAAATGAACATGAGGAGGATGAGAGTAGGGAAGAGGGGTAAGAATTTAAGGGCTCATCCACACAGAGCAAATGGTTTTCTGAAGACACGGCCAGTAGAAAGAGAACTCCAGTGGGAAAGAAAGGAAGAGAAAGCCATTGGGAGTGGAAAGCGCATGAGCACTTGTGGCTCACACAGAAGGATTTCTAGAAAAGCAAGAACAGACATTTCTCTGCTCCTCAGCAACAGGGGTTATTACAGATGTTCCATAATAACACTGGACTTGGAAATTGGGAATCCATTGTCCAGATGATCATATGAACTCTTCTAACCCTTTTGATCCATCTTGGACCATAGCTTCTTGCCTATTCACTAACACTAAGTATTCATTCAAGCTATCAAGGAACTGAGATTTTACCCCTGTAAGAAATGCTTAGTACCATTCTTCAAAAAAGGTGTGAGTTGGCTGTCATTGACCATATGCTAGAAATCCTGCCCAGAGGTCTGGAGCAAGATAAGTCCAAGGAAAGGAACTGTCTGGAGTAGTCCCCTCCCAGTGGCTTCTGTGCCCTTGCCATGTGTAGGGCAAGGTAGATGTCAGAAGTGCTTGAGGGGTTGTGTTCTGAAAGCTTGTCACTCATCCATCTCTCTTGAGGATTCTGGCCAGTAGAACATAATCATATCAAGTGAGCTACAAACAGATCAAAATACGAGCTTTACTGCTATCAGGCTGACCCACAATCTGGGCTTGGCATCCAAAGATGACACAGGTTCTTGCTTTTCTCCCTGTGAACTAAGGACATCCAGACTTGCTCAGTAGGAGTACTTGTCTTGGGTATTCACCTACAGGACAAATGTTGGACCTGGGAATAAAGGCTATATTGGAATAGAGAGTCCAGAGTTTATGGAGAACACTTTGACCCAAGCAGAGGTAGATCAGGAAGGTGATGGAGAATCAGGAGTGCCATCTCACTTCTAGGTGGTCTTATTCTGGCATGACAAGGTCCCGTGGATGCTTAACAAATCACCTTATCAATGACATTACTCACCATCCATGAAGGAGACAAAGAGTAACTGAGGTGGAAGAAGGGACTATTACTCCCAGAGATTATAGGAGATGCTGCCTTCTGGAAACCTATAGGCTAAGGAGTGGGTTTCTCCCTCCTTCCCAGAGATCTCATGATATCATTCTCAATCACAAACCTCCTGACACAAGAGCTTCCTTCTCCTGAAGGACAGAAACATTAGAAACATGCTTGAGTAGGAACAAGGATAAAGTCTCAGAATTTGGGACAATATGGCTCATGTGACCTTGGTTTTGTACTGTTTTCACTTGCTTCCTATATGGTAGCCATCCCATTGTCTAAACTGCAAGTAGACTGAGAAGGGATTACAGCTTCAACTTCCTTGAACCCTGTGTTTATCTCATGTAGGATGAACATACAGCATCTCTTCATTCTATGTGCGATGGGCAAGGGTTTGGAAACTGAATCCCCTCTAAATTCCCCCTCTCTGCATAATCTTCTCTCTCTCTCTGCCAGGCCCATCTCTACCCTCTCTATCCTCTCTAACCCCGTGACTCTCCTTAGAATGCTGTTGGGAAAAAGCAATTGTGGGCTCCCCCTCTTTAATTAAACCAGGGCATGTGGATAGCAGTACATTCCATCCTTGCTTGCTCCCAACTCCCAGATACATCCCTTTGCTGCTGGAGTTAATGAAAAGTGTGATAAACCTACTGTTTCATTTTCCCTTAATTAATACAAGCAATTGAATTGTGCTAAAGTCATTTTGGTTTGGAGACTGAGCCTCTGGTTCAATGTCTCACTTGCTGGCGGTGACAAAAACTCTTTGTCTTGGGCTCAGATAACCTTTCTCAGGCTATGGCCACCAGGACCTTGCCCAAGGGAGGGGTGGCTTGCTCCTGTCCAGGGCTGCCTTGCTGGCTACCTTCCCTGAGGTAGACAGCAAGTTGGCTAATGACAAGATCAATATGTGACTGTGAAAGTCAGGTGAGCTTCTAGTGGGGGAAAGAGTACATTAATAATGCTCCTGGGAAATGGGGCTCAAAGGAATTGCCTGGAAGTGGTGAATTTCCTAAGTCTTTGTCATTTTCTGATGGGACAGCTGGGATGACACAATAAGAGAAGGGCTCAAATGACTCTTCAGTGGGACTAAACAGAAAGATCAATTCTGGTACAGGGGCTCTCTTTATCGGAGGTGGAAAGCCAGAAGCAGGGGATTTGAAGGGGTTTTCCTGGTAAGTGGGGTCAGGAGAATGCAAAATTAAGAAGCCTCTGTACAACGAGGTCGAGGAGGGAGGGCCTAGAGATCTTGTCTGAGGTGACACATGATATCATTCAAGGAGCACTTTAAAAACAGACTCTTGAGCCCATGCTTACAGACTGATTGAACTAGCCCATCACTGCCATCCTCTAAACACTGTCCAGGGCACTCAAATGTATAACCAGAAATGACACCCCCAGTTAATACATGGAGAACTCCCATGGCCTTTACTTGCCAAGTGCCAGCTAGTTCTACTTATTGACTCCCAGGCATCCTCTGACATGAAGACATTCAGAACCTACCAGTCGATAAAGCTCTGCACATCTCATAGTGTGCTCAGGCCTTCTGCTGACAATCCACTGCCCCTTATGAGAGATAGTTGGGATGTCAGCAGGTGACTCAGGGAGAGCGGGGCCTTGCAAGGTAATGGCAGCCAGGCCTTCATCAACCCACAGTGGATGGGGATGCCCAGATCCACAGATGAAGAGAATCAGGACAAGAGTCAGTCTTTCCAAAGTGAAGACATGTAGTTAGTTTGGTCTTTGTGTTCTCTTTTCTGAGATGAATTCATTAGCTATAAGAAAAATCAGGACATGAGAGTTTTATAATCTAGATCACCCTGTTGACTCAGAGGGAGTAGTCCTGAGTGGTACAGAAAGAGCCAGGGTACTGGCACACATGTGGCACATTCCCTTTCAGTAGGAGTTCCAAGTGCATGCTGGATAAAGAAGAGCAGAGATGAACACACACACACACACACACACACACACACACACACACAGAGAGAGAGAGAGAGAGAGCTTGAGGGCACAGAATTCAGAAAACCAGAATTTCTCATATAGACAGACAAATGGCTGGAGGCAGAAACTTAAATCCATTTGGAGAACAGAATAGCTGAGTTATTGATGAAATGTTAAGGATATTTGGAAAATTTTTCTTTATTACAACTATTTTTTTTCCTTCACTACAACTATTTGCACTCTGAGCCAACAAGGTTATTTCATAACAAAACAACTAAAAAGTGAAGGAATTCTGTACTTTAGTTGAAATAAAATACTGTTTTAAAAAATAATCGACACTTTTTAAAAAACGAAATTAAGCCACTGAATGAGATACTACTTCCTCCGTGCATGTATTTCTTGTATATGTCTTAAGAAAGTTTGATTTGACCTTGCTTGCATTAGCCTAAGCAGAAATGACCAGTTACCTATGCCGTTTCTCAAAGAAAATAATATTGTGGAGGCACAGACATGTCCCATGCCACTACATGGTCATTAAGTATCCAACACCAGAGGGGGCTTGAAAACTTGGCTTCTTGAGCTCACAGCAAGTCTTTTTGTCAGAATCTGTTGGGGACCAAGTGGTGTCCCAATTCTTCAAATTATTTCTAATAACAGAGCAACATCAGACCAAAGGCTGTACCCCTTATGTGCTTTGGGAGGAATTAAAACTTTCCTTCCCTAGGTTTCCTTCCCTAGGTTTCCTTCCCTAGCTTGTCTTCCCTAGGGATTAATGTCTTCTACAGCAACACTAAGAAAGCCTGTGTTATTTTTCAAGTAGGGTGACCTACTATTAAGTCCATCCAGTACACTCTCAGTGGACACCTATTTTCCAACACTCATTAATTAATGGTCACTTCCACTCTCAACAGTGTGTTTCTCTGGATGACAATCTCTGTGGCCACTGTACTTCCAGCTTATGGAAACGCTGGCCATCAGGATCTGCCCAGGCTGCTGCTTGTACCTTATAAGCCTATGGGTCTTTTCCAATACTCACACTTTTAAATTCAATGAGAGACAGTGGTCTGGTCCCCAAGGAGATTGTGGATTTTCAGATGTAGAACTCTGCTGGATGAGGGTCCAGAATGACTGTGTGCTCTCTTCCTCAGAGCTTAAGAATCATGAGCTAACTACTTTTCTGTGGGGTTACAGGCTAGAGCAGCTGCTTGGAACATAGGTCCAACTAGAGTGAGGGCATGAGCACTGCAGCCTGCAGGATGAAACCAGCTGGAGTTCAACAGATGCTGGCTCAAAGTCCTGGCAGTTCAGATACAAGACCAGATCTGGCCTTCTGAAACGGTTAGGATGGCCCACAGCACTCACAGAATCAGCCGCAGGGCCTCTTCAGGCTACTGGGGAGATGCTCTTTTGAGGAAGAACAGCCCTGTGTCTGCGGATGAATCCTTGATGCAGCCTGACCTTTCCTGTGTTCTCTCTCCCTTCCTCTTCTCTTAATCTCTACATTTTAGCCTCTCCCCAGATGAACTGCCAATAGCACAACCGCATAACAATGGTGCTAATTATCAACGTTCATTAATATTTTTAAAATCCTTGTATTTGCTTCCAGGCAAAATACCCACTAAGCCAAGCAGCATACTTGGCATGCAGGCTGCAACTGAGACATTCTGCACACTTCATGGAGCTGGAGGGCCTGAGCTCTGAAGCATCACAGGGAGATAACTAGGCTCACGCACTCAGCTATAGCAGCCATTGAAAGGAAGAATTAGGAGCTGTGCACTCAATGGGACAATGTCTCTGCCCTTGGGGCCAAGAGCCCTTGATGTGATGTTGGGTCCCTTTGGAAACTTTCCAGTGAAGGGCCCTCTGTATCTGCACCTTGTGCTATTCTGGGCAAGTCTGCCTGCTTCTTATCATCCAACTTGCACACTTATTAAGCTGATCTCTCATGAAAGACAACTATCTTCCTAGACTCCTTTCTTAGCCTCATCCCCATAGAAGTCACAATACCTATGGTCTTTATAACTCTGCCAAGAGCAGGAGTAATTGGAGAAAAAGTACTGAACTGGAGACCAGAAGACCTGGATCTAATCCTAGGTTTGCCGCTAATATGCTATATGACTTTGCGTAAATGTTTTTAACACCCCAAGTCTTCGTTATTTCTTTTCCTATTAAATAAAAACATGTACTGGATGATTTATAAAGTCATTTCTAGTCTTTTGTAACTTAGCAATACAGTCCATGACCAGGAATCCTACCTAATTCCTTATGTTCTGGAAATATGACAACTGTGATGCTGATGGGCAGAGTTCCTACCCAGAAGCTCAGGGTCACTGACCTATATGGAAACATAAAAGGTTTCCTGCAGTCAAGCCTGCACACTGCAGAATTGACCTAGGCCACCCTACCTTTTTTTGGGGTCTTGACAATGCAGGCACAAGAATAAAGACACCACAGCAATTTCAAGGTGGCTCTCATCTGTCATTGTGCTGTCGCTGCTCGGTGACGGAGAGGAAAGAGGTTTTGACAATTATGAAGGACTGTGTGTGTCTGAGGGTAATGTCTTGTATTAATGGGGGAAATTAATTCTTTCCGTTCCCTTCTAAGAATCCTATTCATGCAGATTTTGACAAGTAGCTGTTCTTGTTTCCCTCGTCTCAGGTAGGTTGGAGTAATGTCTTATAGGTATCACTAATCATCCACTTATCTGATTTGAGACCCATCTTCATGGGTCTCAGGGTACACTCCAAATGCACGAAAATGATGCTTCTTTCTGCTTCCTGTCCTCCCCTGCCTTTGCTAAAAATATCCCTTCTTAGTTATGTGGCTCACCTCACTAATCCTTCCCAACCAGCAGACAGACACTGAAAGACAAAGGAAAGGGGACCTTGGCAGTAATAAAGGCTCAACACTCAGAACCACAGCCCAAATCTCTCCCACACCCCCACTATCAGAAATTACCTATGGCTATGCCAGAACAGAACCAACAAAATCTGAGAGGCCCTGTGACAGTTAGTGTTATGTGTCAACTTGACTGAGCAAATGGATGCCCAGGTAGCTGGTAAATACGATGCTGAGGTGTGTCTGTGAAGTGTCTCTAGGAGAGATGAGCATTTGCTTCGGTAGACTGAGTAGAACAGATTGTGCACACGATTGTGGGTAGGCATTATTCAGTCCACTGAGGACCTGAAGGGAACAAAAAGATGGAGGAAGGGTAAATTCTCTCTGCTTTTCTTGAGCTAGGATGTCTGTCTTTTCCTGCTCTTGGACACCATATCACCAGGTTCTCCTGGTCCTTATACCAATAGGCCTCCCCACCTTCTCCATTTATAAAGCCCTTGGCCTCAAGGCTGGGAGTTACCCCATCTGCTCACCTGGTTGTAGGACCTTGAGACTCTGACTGAATTATGCCACCAGCTTTCCTGATTGTGCAGCTTGAAGACGGCAGATCAGGGGGATTCCCGCCTCCACAACCACTCAAACCGATTCTTATAATGAATCTTGTCTTATCTGTCTCTCACTATATCCTCTTGGTTCTGCTTCTCTGGAGAACCCTCATGGACCTAATGGCCTAATGGACACCTAGGAGTCTTTACTCTGCCACCAATTCCCCAAGAATTCTGGACAATCCACTTTACTTCATGCAGCCTCGGTTTCCTTACCTGCAAAATGAGGGCACTGAGCCACTTTGTTTCTTAGCTCCTTAACCACTGCTCTTCTCTCCACTTAATTCATGCCAGTCCTTCTAGCACAGTACATAGGGATGCTGCGATCTTATCATGAGTCTCTGGACAGCAACCAGCATTTGATCAAGGCCCAGTGTCCCTGGGTAGGGAAGTTTAGATGTGTGAATCCTGTTTCTACCCTTGAAACCTGAGGCTGGCTCTGGTTCTGGAATATGCCACAGCTAAGCACATTGCAAAAGATGTGAAAGCTTGAGGCTTGTCGGGCTCTGAAATCCCCTTGCTAGATCTCTGCTGTGTCCCTCTTCCTCCCTGCCTTTGCTGGGTTTCCTTATGCTTAGTGGTCCTATACGCCCCGGCAGGCCTCTGTCAAAATTAACACATCTGACCCGGAAAGGGAGAAAGCTGCTGAAAATTCCTGGGTTTTTTTCCCATTGGCTCAGATGAGTTTGTCCCTTTTGTTTTTGTGACTTGAGGAAGCATGGAGCCTCTGCCTTCTTGGCAGACAATGTCAGTCTGGAGGAGAAAAGCAAGGAGGATTGTAAGGGCAACTAAGTTCCAACAAGACCGGCTTGGATTGAAGGATCCTGGACAAAAATGGGGACTTTAGAAGGGGCTGGTGCCTGGAGCCTAGTAGCTGTGGATTTCTAGGAGCTTTTGAAGGGACCAAGTCCGGATGCACAGTGTCAGACACCTTCAGACCAACCCTGAACTTGTTCCACTTACATGCATCTCCAGAGGGTTTTGTTTTGTTTTGTTTTTCAATTATAGAACATTGTACCCTGATGCTAAGTCATGAAATTAATGTAAGTAACACTGTGGTATTTATTCACTGCTGCATATGATTCACATATGAATGCACAGATACACGTATGGTATGTATGCGTAACAGTAGAGAAACATTCAATAAAGAAAGTAAAATACAGAGCCGTTGCCATTCTGACACTGATTCTGATGTGTGGGTTTCATCCCCCACACTGAGCAATTAACACCAGCTGGGTGTCCTTCATTTCTGACACTATCTACCTGTAGGTAACATCAGATCCCACCAGGGAAGAGCTCAGTCCCACAAGATGGCCCTGATCCCCCACTTCAGATGCCAACTGCAAATCCAGGTTGCCCTTTGTGCTTCTGACACACTGGCTGTTGATCGGAGGTTTCTGTGACCCCTGCTTGGGTTTGACTGATCTGCTAGAGTGGCTCACAAAACTCGGAGAGATATTTTACTTACTAGATGATTGGTTTATTATAAAAGGATATAACTCACAAATAACCAGATGGAAGAGATGCATAGGGTAGGGAATGGGGAAAGGGGCACAAGATCCATGCCCTTGGAGTGAGCTCTCCCTTCTCCCTGATTCTGGGTGTTCACTGACCCAGAAGCTCTCTGAACTCTGCCCTTTTGGGTTTTCTAGAGGCTTGATTACATGAATGAGCAAATTGCTGGCCATTGGCGATTGAACTTAATCTCCAGTCCCTGTCCCTTTCCTGAGGTGGTGGGGGGGGAGGGGAGACATTCCAACCTTCTAATCACATGATTGGCTGCCCTGGCAACCAACCTCCATCCTTAGGTGCTTTCCAAAAGTTTCATCATTAACATAACAGAATGTACATTTCTTGTCATCACAGGAAGCTCCAAGGGTTTTCGAAACTCTGTGTCAGGAACTGGACAAAGACCAGATATGTATTTCTATTATAAATCACAAAATCACATCCATTAATTTTGAGCTTTCCTCATCATTTAGGAAATAGCACTATTCTAGTTCATGAGCAATCTCTAGTTATCTGTGCACATTTGAGTCTGTCACTTACTTACCCACCCAGGCCTCCTGCTTCTAAATTATTTCTAAAAGCTTTAGGTCTAACATTTGATCATCAATAGCTGGTTGAAAAAAAGTCCTCCTTCCAACTCTTGATTCAAAATGTGCATGTGTGTGTGTGTGTGAGTGTATGTAAAGAAAAACGGAGCAAAATAATGAATAAATCTCACCTATAATCTCAGGAGAAGAGACAAAGATATAAGAAAGCCCAATGAGCCTTGAGCCTGGCAAATCAGAAGGCAATTCATCTTGAGAAGAAAACAAGTGGTATTTACATTATTAAATCACAATTACAAAGTCAATCAACTGCAGAAAAGAAGAGACCATTTCCATCAATTATTACTGAACTGAACATAATTTTTCAATCACCAGCAGATTGTAAATGGGGGCTACAGCTCATCCAGGAACTCTTCTATCATAGGAGTTATTAATCAGGTATTAACTTTGGCGAATTAGCAAGGGCACCGATGAGATGGTGGGGAAGCAGGATACAGAGAAGACAGGAGGAAGCAGCCAGGTTAATTCCTGAGATGGAGGCACAGAGCACTTGAGAAGGAGACCCGCAGACAGCCCCCAGATATAGCCAGTGATCCTGCTGTGTTAAAGAAAACACTTGGCTCCTGTGTTTTCATTCCAGAGAGTCAACACATGAGCAGGTAAAAATAAGTAAGTCATGCACAAATTATTGGCTGCTTAGTTCTCGTGCAGGAGAGCTGTAAGGACTACAGTATGCATGGGGCCTGACCACAAGGAAGCTCTGGGTTTGGGTTGCAAGGCTGACTGCTGACTCCCCACCAATATCGCAAATATCTGGGTGCTTCAGTACTGGTGCAAGGTATAAACTGCCTGTCTCATTAGAAGTTCATGCACCTTTGTGGAGGACGAAAAAGCACATACAAAAGACTTTCCTGTGTACTTCTTTTAATATACTGGGCTTATAATATGAGTCTCAGTAATAAGTTCTATCACTCTAGTGGCTTACTAGGTTCTCTGGTCCTCTGTTTTTTATCTTCCTCTATCTCACCACTTTTTAAAACTCTGGCCTCACTGGATTTCTAACCATCATGAATAATCTCTAATTCCCCCAAGCCTCCAAACTGGGAGTTCAATCCCCCACTTTGTAGCATGGCAGGCTGGTCTGCTGAGAAACTCATGTGTGTTTTATTCTCCGAGTTGTCGAAGCCTAGAAAAAGATGAAAAGGGTTCTCTCTTCCCCATCCCCAAAAGGTACAAGGCTTTGTGAGTTCTCCATTCCAAGCTTCTGACGTCAGGATTGTTAATGACTTTTGTGTCACAGGGTCTAAAGCAGTTGCTAGGCACCCAGAAGATGATTACCATCCAGGATTTTGTTTTAAATAAACAGGAAAACAAAAAGTCCTGGCTCAGGAATGTGGGATAGGCCAGCCGGCTTGGGGGGAGGGGATGGCTAGCCAGGTGGTAAGGTTTGCAGAGGTGTCTCCACCAGAGCAAATCACCTGTTCGTTCCCCACGCAGATGATGGGTCCAGAAGCAGAAGTCTCCTTGTCCTAGCTCTTTGTCTCCCTCCCTCTCTCCCTTCTTCCTTTATTCAAGGAATGAATTGTCCCTGAGGAACTCCCACCACTGAGGACTGAAAACTAGACATTGTTTCCTCAGCATTCTGGATAATCGAGGGAGGAAAGACAGTCTCCCCCAAACATCACTTAGGCCCCATCAGGGGCTCAGGAGATTAACTATAAATGTACCAATGATTCTTATAACTGACTTTTGTGGAAGAGAAATCACACGTGCTATTCTCCTTACATTTCCCCCCAGTAACTGACTTATCCTTGGGTCTCAACTTAGATTTGACTCTTTCAAAGATGCCTGCTGCACTAAGTATTTCCTTTTCAACCTTCTAGAAACACTTGTCAGCCTTCTCTGCCCTGCTTTCTTCTCGGAGTGCCTGATTTATATGGGCTACACCAACTGGTTCCTTTGCTTTTGGTTTCTGGTTGGGGTGACCACTAAGAAACCCAACAGGTGATTCGAAGAAGGAAAGTGAGCTCAAATGTGAATTTTCCAGGATGGTCATCTCCCACAACAGAGTCACTTCATCGAAGATCATGGCTTCTCTCTAGGCAGCCCTCTCCACATAACTCCCCACTTTAATCCAGGAATTGCCCAGCTTCCCCTATGGCCTGGCACAAGAACAATCCTGTGTTACAAGCTTTGGGTATGGGTGCACTTTATATGCCCTTTCTATACCTTGTAAATAATTCTCTTATTAAATCTCCCTATAATTCTTTACAATTCAGTGTGTCATCAGTTTCCTCCTGGGGCCTTGACTGTTTGACCCTTAAAGTCTTGGATGTCCCTTCTCTGGGCTCCCATAGAACCTATACTTATCATTACATTTATCCCTGTAGTGCGGTAATGCTGAAGTTGGTGACTCTACACCACGGGGAACATTTTGCAATGTCCGGAGACCCTTTCGGTTGGTGAACTGAGGGTCAAGAAAGGGGTGTTACTGATATCTAGAGAGTAGAAGTCAGGTGAAAACTAAAGACCCCACAAAGAACAGGAGAGTCTCTGACAGCAGAGAATTTTCTGTACCTAAGTAGCAACAGTGCTGAGGTTGGGAACCCTGTAATGGAGTGTAAATGCAGGGTTAGTCATCCAAACCTCCCTCTAGAAGGAAGCTCAGTGAATGCAAGGACCATCCATCCGTGCCATGCAGTGACTTCCCTGGGACCTTGTGCCATTCCTGACCCCTGGTAGGACTTCACAAAGAGTGGCTGACAAATATTAGAAATCAATGAATGAATGCACTAAAGAAACCCCGTTTTTGTTTTCCATCCTCTAACTGGCCAATGCTAAAGGTAAGGTAGATGGACTCAGACCTACCTATAAACCTAGCAAGAAGTAACAGAACAGAAGCACGCGGTCTGAACCCCTCACTGGGAGTTAGAGGAAATATCTGGCAATCTTTAGTTGTGGGAGGGTAGTGTCATCAGATGAATGGCACCTGAAGCAGGCTCTGACATGTTTGATTTCAGCAGACAGAGCTGGACTAAGATGTAAGTCAGGAAAGCAGCATGAGCAAGGGGAGGAGGTAGGACAATGCTGGAAAGCAAACCGTAACTTACTTTATCACTCTGACTGCTTTTCAGAGGACAATTACTGATGGCTCTTGGTTAGAGGATTCTGGCTCCAGGGGGAAAATGCTGTCCTGTTAAATGACCTCAGGGAAATTGTAGTCAGGAGCCAATAGATATTTTCATGTTTTGCTTTCTCACCAGACTTTCCCACTTTCATACGATTAACAAGAAAAGATGCCCACTGTGTACAAAGCACATGATGGGCAACATAGGTGGGATTTTGGGAGGAGTAGGAAGAGGATGAGGTGGATGATATTTGAAACATCAGGACTATGGGGCACCTGGGTGGCACAGTCATTTGAACAACCAAATCTCAGGTTCAGCTCAGGTTGTGGTGTCAGGGTCATGGGATCAAGCCCTGCCTTGGTCTCCAGGCTCAGTATGTAAAGTGCTTGGGAACCTCTCTCTCTCTTCCCCTTCCTCTAATGCTGTCTCGCTCTCTCTTAAATAAGTAAATCTTTTTTAAAAAAGTAAAATAAAACTCCGGGCTTGGCAAATACAAAATCAATCAACATCTTTTGAGTTGAACCCTCCTGCACACATTGTTTCATTCTGGTTTCATTTGTGTGGTCTCTAATTTTAGACTCCAAATGTTGATAGGCTCGCTCTTCACTTCTGGTTCTAGCTTTACAGACCCAGCTTCTTTCAGACCATAACCTGCTCTTGGAAAACAAGGTCTGAGTAAATCAGCCTTTGTGTCTAAGAACTCGGAGAAGTTAGCAATAAGAGGAGTCATCGTAGAAGTTCGGCTGTGGAAGTCTGATTTGGAAGGGTAAGGACCAATGCTCAGTGAGCCAGAGGCCACCTTTCTGAGGTCAGGCTTCAGTGGGCTAATATCTAAGCAGGAGCCACCAAGCACCTCATCATCCTGCCAGGCGGCCCCTTCACAGTGGGGAAGCTCTGCTGCCTTTTCCATGAGCTGCGCACAGTGACAGCCCCTCTGAGAGGTTCTGGGGTGAGAACAGAGTGCAGATATTAAGGAAGGAACCAGCACCCTGTGCCCTTGAGGGATGTGACGGCAGCAATCCCCCACTGGGTTGAAATGGGGTTTGTGGTTTTGTACAACCAATTCTAGGAGGCCTGATGAAGAAAGGAGAGAGGGACTGCTTTCACATCCAATCAAGCTGCTCTATGGGAAACAGGATGAAGTAACTTGTGGGAAATCCACACCAGCACATAAATTGCTTCGTGACTACAAGGATGTATAATATCTGTACCCAGCCAGTTTGCACAGCACCTGGCAACGATGTGATTTTCAGTCTAAAATGTCTATTTATTATTATTTTTTTTCCAGCAGGGCTTAATAATCATACCCTGACCCCAGACCGAATAAACATGTCAGGGGCAGTGCCAGGATAACATCTGATTCACCCTCTTCCTGGGATACATCTGTAATTTTATGAACAGAGTGTAACACGATTATAGTAGAATGTATCACATAAACTTGGATATATTGCAGGTCAAAACTGTCTCCTAATACCTAACAGGGACATTCTTTAATGGCCTGATCTAAATCCTAGGATCCTAATACCAACATTGAAAAGGAATTTCACTGAGTTTGTCCATCCCATTTCAACGTTATTGTGAACCCCTTAAATTCAGCACAGTACCACAATACTGCTTTATGTGGCAAATGATCACACACTCATGAGGCAGATGTCTTGGAAATACTGTGAAATGAGCACAGGGTGGCCACTGAACTCAGAGAACTTAGATGTTACAGCCGGAGGTCCACTGTCTCGGATACCTCATTGCCAAAGGAATGCCCTTGTTAGCCAGGTTGGTTACCCTGTTCTGATTTCTCATCTCTGGTATTGCTCTTAGAACAACTGATCCACTTCCACGGATAAGACTCTATCAAGGGTTTGAGAGGGGAATGGTAGCAGAGATGGCATATAATGGTTACCCTCCCTGTCAGCAGGAAAACATATTCATTGCTGCCTCCCCCAGTGTCAGAGAGATGGGAGTCCAGCACTGTTGACAGCCTATTTCATTCAGCCCCAAAAGGAACCTTTATGCTTTTGGTTGTAGCTCCAATCTTCAGACAGTCAAACATTGGGAGAAGTGAGTAATCAGCAACAAGACCAACAATGGATTGTTTCCTCTAATAACTGCTTCTAACAAGGCAGAAACAAATAGGACCTGAGATCCCCTTTGCCAAAGGTTTAATTTTCAAGTTTGCCCTCAGTCAAGATCCCCTTGAGATGTCATTCAAGGGAGCCATTGTCTTCATCTGTTGACCTGTGTAATTGTGAATGTCACACCTTTCACCTTCAAAAGAGTTTCAGTAATACATTATATATAGGTGTGTATATATATATATATATATATATATATATATACACACACACACATATATATATAATATTATTTATAGGTATATATTTATTATATTATAATATTATATTATTTATAAGTATATATACATTATTTATAGGTATATATATATATATATATATGTAATACATTATATGATAACACTACATTTAAATCATCCCAAACTCAGAAGTTCTCTTGTATTTAAATATGTTAAGCCAATTGGATATCAGCTGACACCATCTTTGAATAATTCCTTCTTTGCCATTCATTCCTTCATCCTATATATGAAAGTTTACCTACTACACTTGCTATGATCCCTGCCTTATGAAGCTTACCTTTTAGTAGGGAAAGAACATCAGCTCATATAACAGATCATATGTGTTAGTGGTTAGTGGCTATGAAACCTGTTTTTAAGTAGCAGAACCCTCTGTGCCAATAAAATCCTACACCGGAAATTCATTGAGCTATAAAAGCTGAGGTACTCGTTTGGGGTTGAGGTGGGGAATGTGGAGGAACCAAGGACCTAAGTGCAGGGATCATTGTCAACCATTACCCTCTCTCTGTTTCCTTTACTTGTTCTCTCTCTCAAACCTTCACAGTGGGGGTTCAGAGAACTCCTTGGCTTTTTATGAACTATAGTTAATGATAAACAGGTTCCCATTGTTATGCAGAACACAGTCCAGTAGGAGAAACAACACAGAAACAGATATAATATTAATTAACAATGAAAGATTTAGGTAGCAAGTCAGAACAAAAGAAAGATATCCTATGCTGTGTGAATTAAACAGCTAAGAATTCTGATAACCCTTAAAGGAATTTTAAGGCAAGAGAGGTCACACTAGGCTGGAAATGTTAAAAATAGTTTTAGTCAATTATTTTAGGGTTTGTGCATTTTAATTGGAAGAAAATTCATCCATCTAGGCTAATAGCCTCGTGATGTGTCTTGTTCATTTCCAAGTACGCAGTTGTCAGTAGCAATAGAAGAGAGCCGAAAGGACTTGAGGTCTTCCCAGTTAGCCCATAAGCACATTATTCATCCATTTATTCAGTAAGTGATAAATGATTCTACCCGTGTTTCATGCAGAGGGTGGTGAGGGTGGAAGCCCAACCGACTTCCATCAAAAAGCAACATAATTCACCTAAGTCATCAAGTGTGGAGGACAGGACAATAGTGAACATGCATAGTGCTTTGAACTTGTCAGGGGAAAGTTATCAAGGAAATCTGTGGTATTATCATTGTATTGTTCAACATAGTCCAGTTAAAATAATTTGAAGTTTTAAACAGTACCTTTTATAATACTCTTTGTAATTCCCTGGTTGTATAAAAATGTATTAATCACGTTGTTAGACTGCCAATGCCTGTGTCAGGCAGTAGGAATACAGACAAGTGAGACAATCCTCATTGGAGTCTTAGGGTCATAAAGATGATTGCAATGTGGAGTGTGGTGAGTTCATGAAAGGGGAAGCTAGGAGGCATAGGAGCAGAAAGGGCAAAGAGGACCAGACTGGTGTGGAAAGTCCCAGGAGGACCTGAGAGCTAATGAATGAAGAAAAATTAGCACAGCCAGGAAGTTCAGAAGTGATATCCCCAGCAGAAGTGGGGCAGGGGTTGGGGGGTTGCTCAAGGTATAGACATAGGAGGGAGTCCAACCTGATAGGAAGCACAGGAGCAGAGGTAGGGCCACATGGGAAGGGCTTTGAATGCCATCTAAGGAGTGGTTCCTTCAAACAGGTAACAAGGCACAATAACAAGAGGTGTAAGACACATACCCTGCTCATAAAAAGCTTACACTGTAGTGGTTGATTAGGGACACACACACACACACAAATAGAGTTAATCACAACAAAATTCATCTCCTCAACATGTATGCATGGAAAGCCTACTACGTTCCAGGGCCTGAATAATTACTGATCATAATGCAACAAATAATATAAAAATCCCTGCCAATTAGTAAATTAGTAAATAGCAATCAATACATAACAAATATAACATCAAACAGTGATAAGAATTATGCAGAAAGGTCAAAATAATAACAACGATAATAATAATTAAAATGTACCAAGTAATTACTGTCTGACAAGCACTTGCCATGAATTTTCCATTTCACTTTCTATGAAGAAGGCTATGGTGTACCCTCCCAGATTCCTTCTTTGGACTAAAACACTCACTTCTCCACCTGTAGGGAGTGCTATCTGCTAAGTCCCCTCAGGAAATTAGGGTGGCGGCTGGTCCTGACCAATGTTATGTCCCTTTCCTTGCCAGCATGAATCTAACCACTGACTGCTCCAGAGGGATGGGCCCTTGGCCTTGATCAAAGTCAACTCTAAAGGCCTTCTTGGCACCAGAGACCGTATAGGAGGGGCCTGGGCTTCTGCTACAACTGCTGTTCAGTTCAACTTCTCCAAGACACTTAACTTGCTTGCTGATGCACTAACAGAGTTGTTGCCGACAAAATTCCCAATAAAACTCCTATTTCAGTGTCAGAGACTATTTCTTAAGGAAAGCGCAGAAGATACTTTGGAATCACTCAAGAAACTGAATCGCAGGCCAGTCACTCGGCCTGGGTCCCACAGTTAGGAGAGAGTGCTCTTACTCCCCACAGCATATACCTTCTGAAGCAAGATGGACAACCATTGCTATCATTGCTCAGAGGAGGATGGGGATGCGCACACAGCTGCCTGTATGGTGTTAACTAGAACTTCTCTCCGAGACTACTTATCTGACAAGACATTGATTCCAAAAAAATCCCAAACATCTCAAAACACTCATTTTCTCATTCAACAAACATCGAGCACCTCTTCTGTGCCAGGCACAGTAGTATACATGGGGGCATGCCGAGACCAGAGCACACACTTAAGAGCTTGGGTTCCAGAGAGGAGAACTGGTTACGCAGCCCACACACCAGCAGTGCATTGGAAATAAACACAACGTTGGGTGAGGAGCTATGGGAATGGGGAATGGGCTGTTCTATCCTGGGTAGTCAAAGACAACCACTCCGGTAAGGTAACATTTAAAGGAGACTGACACAGAGTAGGAAAACAATACCGGCGAATGTGGAAGTGGTAGGGGAGACAACAATGTTTGAGTAGGAAAAAATTAATGCCCTACAATCTATGCAACAAAGAGCATGCACAATTCCTAAAAGAACACCTCCAGAGCCCTCTCAGACCTGACTTACATTAGTATCAGGCAAAAGTTGCCTAAATCTGGTTAAACCCCCTTAATGGGGCTACCTATAGTATAACATATCCTGACCAGGGGCTAGAAATGCAGATTCTAATCTAGACTTGCAATTTAATTATGCCTCCATTCCTTCTACAACAGGTCAATCATGGTGATTCTTTACCAGCCTCCCTAGAATGATTATTGACAAGCTCTGATGCAACAATAGTAAGGAAAGAGTAAGATTCATCTGTCCCCAAAATATACCAGTACCCAAACCATTTGGTCTCAGGACGCACTAACACATAGAAATTTATTAAAGACTTCTTGGGGTGCCTGGGTGGCTCAGTGGATTAAGTCTCTGCCTCTAGCTCGGGTCATGATCTCAGGGTCCTGGGATGAAGTCCTGCATTGAGCTCTCTGCTTGGCGGAGAGCCTGCTGCCCCCTCTCTCTCTGCCTGCCTCTTTGCCTACTTGTGATCTCTGTCTGTCAAATAAACAAATAAAATCTTCAAAAAAAAAAAAAAGAAATTTATTAAAAACTTCAAAGAATGTGCTTTACCATTATACCATACTTACTGATATTCACCATATTTGATATTAAACTGAGACAAACTTTAAAATATTTAATGATTTGCCTTAAAATACCAATAACAAGCCCATCACATTCGAACATAACTAACATATTTCTATGGGAAATAAATACTTTCCAAATGAATAAAAAATTTATTAAGAAGAGTTATTGCTTTTGTGCAAGCATCTTCAATATCTGCCTTAACAGAACATAGATTTTCCTATCTGCTTTTGCATTCAATGTGTCGTGAGAGGTTGTGGTTCAAGTATATGAAAAAATGCAGTGTTACACAGAGATACACTTGGAAGAGATAGCATTTTGGTAGCCTTTTTAGATAATTGCTGATATTCCTTTTTGATAAACACCAAAACTCGACAAGTGGTAGTTTTTTAAGCCTTAATTTCAATATGAAATCTGAAACCATATTGATAAATGAACATTTTATACTCTGTTAGTTTAAAATCCACTGTCTTATCTTTCCCTTTGGATGGGTTTTTAATCTGTGCATCATTTTGGAACATTATCAGTTATTTAGAAAATTTTTATTCACTGATATATGTAGATCTCCAAATGTTGACATATTTCATTATACAAAATTAAAAAAATATATCATACCTGTTAATGTCACCACCAATTTCATCAGAGAACCTTTAGAACCTTTCCAGCTCATGGTAACAAATCCATGTTTTCCAAAACCGTAGTTTTAGCTTGAAAGTTCAAATTCTACTTTTGATAATTTTTTTTTAATATAACAAATGCTGTCTGTTGTTTTCCTCTAAGTGACAGGCTCACGTTATTAATTTCCAGGAAAATATCTGCCAGATCACCACAACCCAGTCTGAATAACCACAAGTATCTGTGATGTGTTCTTCCAACTAAAAATGCTCCCTTCTGGTAGAGGTGGGGAGTGCTACTTCAGCTCACAACTCAGATCACCTAGCAAATCATTTCTCCTTGAGAAACCATCATACTCTGTACTTTATGCGTACCTCTATTACATTTCATAGAATAGTAAAGTCATGTATTTGAGTGTTGAGATGTTGTAACAATTTTTGCTGCTTCAATGGGAACATTCTTAGTTCTAAGTTAAACTGCTATTCTTTTTTTCTTTTCTTTTTTTCTTTTTTTTCTTTTCACTCGGAATAAGAATACAATGAAGACTGGCAAAATTTGATGATGTTTAATTGATGAGTGCTAAGATTCTAGTATGTATACCCACTGCTGCCTTTGTCCAATTAGAATAAGTATCAACAAATTGAAAAAGGCAAATTATGCCTTAGTGATACTATGAAAACACTTTTGACCTCACAGAACCCCTGAAAGGGTCTTGGGGATCAATGAATCACAGGGTAAATAAATCACACTTGGAGAACTGTTGCCGAAATAGAAACTTTGATGCACTGAGGTGGGCAGGGCAGGGACTGTGGGAGGAAGATGTTTATTGACTCAAGATAAATGAAATTTCAGCAGCAAAAATTGATGACTGGCATTCTGACAGCAAGGAAGAATAAGGAAAAACTATAAAAAGTAGACACATGCACTCAAAAGTATTGCAACTGCGGGTTCTCTTAAACAGGAGCAAATAACCAGGTACTTCAATGCCTCTGAGATCATCCTCGAAATTCAGCATTGTTCAATAAGCACTGTTCACAATGATGACCTTGGGTCATTAAAACAATGTTAAAAAACATTAAATATCCTATGTTTAAGAAGCCAAGGAAAGGAAAGCTAGCTCTTAGAATTCCTCAAAAAGATTCCCACAGCAATGACTGAAATTTTAAGAATTGCTTTGAGGTTTTATTAAAATATCTACAGTGATGACTAGCTCATTTCAAGTGATGGAAAAACAAAGTATCTCGGTAATTAAATGAAAGACCATGAATTAAGTAGGACTACTTATCTCACTTTATAGCTGGGCAGTAGGGTTGAATGAGATTAATGATGGCCTTGTGGATTCCGAATAAACCAAAGGAAACAGTGTGAGCCCAATCTTGAGTCGCACAGATGAACGACAGCCACTCCTGCCTCTCAAATAGTGTGGCATTACCTATGAAATCAAAACCCAGCATCTAAGAATTTGAGCTCCACCCAGGAGGACCCAGGGAAGTTGGGTGTTCAGGGACATTGAATGTGATTTCTGCCCATCAGTCATCCTGAGCTGGGAGCCAGCAGCACTGAAGGAGAGGTGATGATTTGTAACATCTAAATAATGCAGTCAGGTTTGCTTCCTGGCCAGGAGCGTCTTCATCAGGGGCCCTGAGGGTGGGTTCCACCACCTTGAGGCTCACAAGAACACATCTTCAATTACATTGTATCCTAACCTCCCTGGAAGGGAAGAAAGCACAGGTATCCAGCAATCAAGACAATATATCTTAATCTGCCCGGCCCATCTCTTAGGCAAACAGGCAATTCATGGCAATGAAGTGAATTTCCACCAAGAGAGGGTGGCGGGTGACCAGGCCTGGATAATTAGATTTTATTGGAAAGCAGTGCTCAAGTTCGCAGCTGGGAATGGTCCCTGAAGGTCAGACAGAGGGAAGGGCCAAGGTAGCAAAGATGGAAAAATTCCTAGACCTCAGGAAAAGAAGACCAGCATTTTCAAAATGACGCCAATGCTCTTCTCACTTGCTGCTGCTTTGTCTGGTGGGGCAAGTATATGAAGTGATTAACGAACTTCCCTCACACCAATTATCTGGATTAATCAGGTTAAAAAATATTCATTTATCCAATTCAATGAAGCAAGAACTCTGGGACTCTGACTTGAGTTTTGTGCATAATTGCCTCAACTTTCTCCTCACGGTTTCTATATAATATAGTCTGGGAGTTGTGACTCAGAAATCTCATTACATCCTCAGCCCCCATCAGTTCATCTCCTTCCCATTCTGTCCCCTTCACCACCTCTCTTTCCCCAACACCATCAGACACGTCTACAAACACTGTTTTCTATAACTGGGCCGTATCATTTGCCACATACCCAAATGAGTGTTTCGCTTTCTAATCCTTAAGCTTAGAGTTGAGGTCCAAATAGCTCTAACAGACTCCCCATGAAAGTCAGAGTTCTTGCTGCTTAAAGTGTGGCCCCTGACAAGCAGCAGTAACATCATCATCATCGGGAAGCAGGGTTTAGGCCCTGCTCTGCCACACTGAGAAGTAACTCCTAGACCATTCAACTTTTGAGGTGCCCATTTTCTCATCTGTAAGAAGTCAGAGCTTAGATGAGATACTTAGTTCCTAAACTTGGCATCTGTATCATTTAAGTAGTTATCTAAAAATATAGATTATTGGCCTTCTTTCTGTGGAAAGAAGCCTGCTTCTCTCTCTCTCTCTGCCTGCCTCTCTGCCTACTTGTGATCTGTCTGTGAAATAAATAAATAAAATCTTTAAGAAAAAAAAAAAAAAGATTTTAAGCTCCACAAGACCAAGAACTTTGTTTTGTTCACCGCTGTATCTCTAGTGCTTAGAAAGTTACTCTATACTTATTTGTAAAATTAATGAATGAGTATATAGTCTTTTCCATTAAACAGATACTCTATTTTCACTAGTTATTTCTTGTTTTGATGGCCCTTGCTTTACCTTTTATCTGGGAAGATAAACAAAGCATTAATGCTTTCTCAGGGCATTCTAAATTAACTCCATATAGAGTAAACTGCTCTATTTATTAATAAGTTAACCATATGACTGGGATCTGCATTTTTTTCTTTCTTTCCTCTTATGCGATTAAAAGATGAGTCGATTCATTAGTAAAAGAATCAAACAAGGAAGAAGTATGTTGTATAAGATGTAAATTAGTCCCTATTCATACTCTCTTCCTGCTCCCTTCCCCAGAGGAAAGCATGGTTTGCAATGTGTGCTCCATCCTAATATTAAACCTTCTGTACAGATACACATATAGAAGGATGTATACACACATTGATTTTTTAAAATTGATGTAAATGGGATAATAATATACTTACTACTCTGCATCTTTTCCAAGACATACCTTTCTGTGTCTATATGAGTTTTCCTTCTTTTCTTCTTTTTAAGAATTTGTGTATGTATTTGAGAGAGAGAGAAAGAGCAGGTGTGCACATGAGCATTAGTGGAGGGAGGAAGGGAGGGGAGAGTTGAGCACAGAGCCCATCCTGGGACTTGATCCCATGACCCTGAGATTGTGACCGTAAAGCCAAAGTCGAAAGTTGGAAGCTTAAAAACTGAGCCACCCAGGTGTCCCTCTTCCTAATTCTTTTTACTGGATTCATAAAATGGTATACCATATTTATTTAAATGTTCCCCTTCTTCCTGGGCATTTAGATTGTTTCTAATTTCTATCAATTAACTATGCTGCCATGAACATCCCTCTACATCTCTATTTGGACATGTCACAAAAATTTCTTTAGAAAAGATTCTTAGAAATGCTGAATTAAAATTTGATCCATGTGGGCGCCTGGGTGGCTCAGTGGGTTGAGCCGCTGCCTTCGGCTCGGGTCATGATCTCGGGGTCCTGGGATCGAGTCCCGCATCGGGCTCTCTGCTCAGCAGGGAGCCTGCTTCTCTCTCTCTCTCTGGCTGCCTCTCTGTCTACTTGTGATTTCTCTCTGTCAAATAAATAAATCTTAAAAAAATAAAATAAATAAATAAATAAATAAATAAATAAAATTTGATCAATGTGGGCGCCTGGGTGGCTCAGTGGGTTGAGCCGCTGCCTTCGGCTCGGGTCATGATCTCGGGGTCCTAGGATCGAGTCCCGCGTCGGGCTCTCTGCTCAGCGGGGAGTCTGCTTCCTCCTCTCTCTCTGCCTGCCTCTCTGCCTACTTGTGATCTCTCTCTGTCAAATAAATAAATAAAATCTGTAAAAAAAAATTATTAAAATTTGATCAATGCTGTCAAATTTGCCTACCTTGGGCTTCCAAGATCTTACTCTCACCTATGGTCAGTGAGGGCACTCACCTCCCTGTTCCTCACCAAATGTTATTTACCTCCTAAAATGTTGCCAATTCCTTTGCCCTAAAATACCTCCATGTCATAATTTCTAATGACTTGATTTCTAGTGAAATAAATTGTCTTTTTAAATTAATGATCCACTTACTTCGTTCTACTATGTATATTTCCTATTTATTTACTCATTTTTTTCTATTGAGTTGTCTTTTTTTGTATTAGATTCATGAGAATTCTTTATATATTCTGTGTATGCTTCTGTTTTTTCTTGTAGATATTGAGGATATTTTCTTCCAGATGGCCTTGTATCTTCTCAATTCCACTGATGAGTCTCTCCTTCATTGTAATATGTTTTAGCCTTGCCAAATCTGTCAACCTTGTTATCATATCTGCACGTAGAAATTAGATTAAGGGTTATTCCCAAACTCAAGTTTTAAAAAAATATCCTTCATGTCTTTTTGGCGCCTGAGTGGTTCAATCAGCCTGACTCCTGATTATGGCTCAGGTCATGATCTCAGGGTCCTGAGATGGAGCCCTGCATGGGGCTCTGTGCTCAACAGGGAATCTGCTTGCAATTCTCTTTGCCCCTCCCCCCCAACCCCCAGCTCCCACCCCCGCCCACAGGCATGCATTCTGCCTCTCTCCAAAATAAATAAATAAATAAAATCTTTTAAAAAATCCTGTATGTTTTCAAACCCCTTTTAATTTTTATGTTTAACTACTTTTGAAATTCATTTTTAATGATTCCAAATGCTACTCTTTTTAATGAAACAAAATTCTTTGCTTTATACCAGTAACATATATGTGTCTTTAAAAATGAAAATAATAATAATAATAATGTTGTTTGTAGAATAATTTTACATATTTGGGTCACTGTTTCACATTCCTGCCCTTTCCTGTGAATTAGGAATAATTTTGACTTGGCCTCCATGGATGTACACTCACCTAGAGAGAGAAGTTCTGATCTTCTCAAGTATGTTAACCTCCCTTCCCACCTAGGAGCTTCTTCCCTTAGAACTCAGGAAGAATGCCTCATAGATAAAAGACAATAGCAGGGGGAAAGGTCATGGGAGAAAGTCCAAGTAATTCTGTAAGGAAAAAATAAACTTTTATCAGGCCTGGCCACCTCCTGTTGAAATAAGAAATGGCTTTTAAACGGAATAAATTGCAAGAACCAATTAATATTTGAACTGCATCAGCACTGTGGAAACAGTTGGCTTTGGCAGCCCAGGATCTTCTTTCTTACTAGGTGTCTGTAAACGTGTTTAAAAGCTAGTGTGGGAAGTGCTTCCAACAGAGGATCCCTGGGTTTTGCCTAGATGTAGATTAATCCCTTGCCTGTTCAGAGATCATGACCTCAATAAGCACGCAAAGGCTGTCACCTTGAGTCTGTGCCATTAATATGCAGCAGATATGCATTTGGCTATTTTGGCCCAGATATTGAACAAAAGAAACTGAGGCAGGTAATTTTGATTATGCATGCACATATGTGTGTTTTTATAGAGGCTTATTATAATGCTGTGGCTTCAAATTTGAAACAGGAAGGAAAGGGAAAAGGTCACCTAATATCTTTTCCTTTGTGGAGGGGGAGGGGCTCCACAGAACAACAAAAAGAGCAAAAGATAAGACTATTCTAGGCTGAGAAGTGTAAAACCAAAGGAGAATACAATCGAGCTGATGCAGTTTAAAGACTACTCATTACCTGGCCTGAGATACGGTACCCATTGTTGCTAGTGGTTGGAGATTATTTCTCAGCCTGCCGCTGGCTGATAACAGACTCGTCCACTGGCCTGAAGGCTTATTGTTCTGCAAGCAGAAATAGTGCCTCAGACAGAAGCGAAGTTGCTCTCAGCTGCAGCCATGTTGCTTTGGCCTTTCCTCTCCCTTCAATGGGATTACAAAGAAAATCAAGAGTTCATATCACCTGAGAGGCGCTCTGGGATTTTTTCAGTCCCCCACCCTTACACGTTCATGACCTAATTTGGATCAGGGTAATTCTGAAAATAAAATGCTGAAGTTTTCTTTTCCTTGAGAACAATGTCACATTAGTCAACTTAAAAAGACTTGCTCACAGCACAAATTGTCTGTACAACTCATTTTGCCCCTTAATTATATTCCACCTTGTTTTATTATTTAAAGGCATCATATGAGCTAAGTGTTTATAGATATATAAAATGTTAGTGATGAAGTTTAACACTCCCTTTAATAGGTTGGCACACGGAAGCCCAGAAAGCCAGGGAGACTATGCTCAGCGGAGAATTCTGAGTGGGGAAATGAACTTTCTCTTCCTTTCCCTCAAGGCGACGCTGTGAGAAAGGGGTTTCTGGGTCAGGTGGAAAGGGAACCAAGTACTAAAACATGGCAGAGTTCATAGCTTCTCTCAAATCTTATTAATAATGTTCTGTGCAAGTAAACTCAAATTTCAGACTCTTCCATCCACTGTTCAACCTGCTTCTAAAAGTAGGAGTGCTGACAAGTTCAGAACAGCATACTTAGTTCAAGGTGCTTGTGAAGATTGAGTAGATAATTTCTAGGAGTCAAAAGACATCCTCTACTTTCTGACCTCCCAGCTCACAAACCTAGATTTGTACCTAATCTCATTACCTTTTGGCCACAGGAAGAAGTGCTCCTTTATCTTAGATAAAACTAATCTCCCCATCTGGCCACCCAATCCATTCTCCCCTCCCTCTTTGCTCGGACCCTGCTCATTCAATTAGCCCTCTTTAGTTTCTGAACTGTTCACTGTCTTCTGGCTCTTGAAGAAATCTATAGAGGTGTCCAATCCTTTTCCCTCATTAAAAACAACAAAACAATAACATGCTTAAACTATAAATCCCCCCTAAGCCAAAGTCCATACCTCTCCTTCACTCTATAGTCAAACTACACAGAAAAGAATGTACATTTTCTATCTGTAGTCCCCTCCCTTCTAGTCTTCACCTTTGACCTTTGACCTTATCATTCCATTGCAACTGCCCTAATCAAGGGATGAGTAGTCCACAATGTAAATGCAACCAATTCTTTCCGCCTTGTCTTCTTTCGACCTCTCCCCGGAAAAGTCCAACACACTGGATTTTTCGGCCAGTGGTCCAATGGACCAATCCATTATTTCTATTATTGTTAAAATCCCTTATTTTTGATATGATCTCTTCTCTTGGATTCAACATCATAATTTTTTCTTAATTTTCCTACCTGCTACAATTCTTATTTCTGTCAGTTCTCCTATACAGGACTCCTTTTTCCTTTGCCAGTCTCTCAGTGTCAGTGACCCTTAAGGCTTTATCCTCAGCTTTTTTGTTTGTTTGGTTTTTTTTTGCACCATGAAACCCTCTTGGTGTTTTAGCTACCATCTACTGTACAAATCAGAATGAGACAGCTCTGACTATCAGACAATCCTATATTTTTCAAATGAGAACTGAAACAGAATTTTGAGATTTTTTTTTTTTTTAGATTTTATTTATTTATTTGACAGAGAAAGATCACAAGTACACAGAGAGGCAGGCAGGGAGAAAGGCAGAGAGAGGTGGAAGCAGGGTTCCTGCCAAGCAGAGAGCCTTATGTGGGGCTTCATCCCAGGACCCTGACACCATGACCTGAGCTAAAAGCAGAGGCTTTAATCCACGGAGCCACCCAGGCACCTGAATTTTGACAATTTTTAGGAATGTAAACAATATAATCAGATGTTTATGTACTCATATTTAATTATTTAAATTAAATGAACATGTATATTTAAAATAATGCATTATATAAACCAATATACTATTTAGAAATGTCACTTTTCTTCTCAGTTGGTCAATTCAATGATGCCCATGGATCATGATATCAGGCTCTTAGGTGTCCCTAGAAAAAGTAATGAGACATCTAGCACAGCTTTCCAAGGCATAACATATTCATTCCAATATTTGAGCTAGAGCATATTTTGACCTTTTGAATCTTCTTATGATGCCATAAATGGAAATTAAACTCTAAACCATTAGTAGCCTTTGCACAAAATGCTGGTGGTTTTTGTTTTTCATAAAGCATATATTTGTGATTCCCACTTACTAGGTTGCTTTTTTTTCAATGATTCCTAAAAATTTGTTTATAATAATACTTACCACTTGTAATTATTAGGTAACCGCTTCAAAAAGATTCTTTAATCAAAATTAAAAATCTTTAATTTTTTTCTCAATTGATTCTATTAGACAGCCCCCTAAATATCACAAAGTAGCATTGATTGAGGTAGTTTCAAGTTAATATGTCTGCCCAAACATTACTTTATTGCTCTGCATAAGTAATTAAGACAGCACTTTGGATTATGGAATGCTCTATGTGGATTCTAAGGTAAAACAGCTCTCCTTTTCTCTGAAGACTAATGTTAAAGGAAAATCTCACATTGAATTAGGTCACTTATGGTAAATGTGAATGGATCTCCTATATATACCTCCCAGAACTATCCTGCACTCCAGAATCATGAGTCTAATTGTATACTGAGCCAGTCACATTCAAATTTCACCCCCAAATTCAGATGTCCAGAACTATGCTCATTACTTTGTCTTCAATTAACCTGTCATTTATATCTTATTAAAAGTAACCACTATCAAAACCAGTTAGCAAGTCAGAATTAAGGAAATATTCTTAGATTATTATAATCTTATTGTAATTTTATTATAATATTCTTGGACTATTATAATCTTAATCTTAGACTAGTATAATCTTGTTAGATTATTAAAATCTTATAATTTATGTATTCACCAAACAAAATTTTATTGAGCACCCACCCTGTTCTTTTTTTTTTTTTTGAGCACCTACTCTGTTCTGAGCTGTATCTGAAATGCTAAGGATACATCAATGAATCAGCGATGTAAGACCATGTTACTATGTATAGTCTAGTAGGGAGCATTACAAACAAAGAGAAAATCCCAAGACAAATATGTAGAAAAATAAGAATAAAATATACAATGATGAAGATGAAGCTGATAATGTATTAAAAAAATGACTACTTAATGTGATTAAGGGTAAAACTATAGAAGACAAGCTTAAATTTTATGCTAAGTGCTCTTGGACATTTTAAGATTTTTAATATATAAGTGATAGAATCTCATTTATTCTTTAAAAACAGAACTCTGTTATACTGAGAAAGTATTATTGGGGAAGGGACACAAGTGGAAACATGGAGACCAAGTTAGAGGACATTTTGGTAATTCAGGCAGAAAATGCTAGTGGCTAGGATGAAGGTAACAGCATGAAACATGGTAAGACGTGGATAGATTTAGGATGTATTGTGGAGCTAGGGCCATTGAGGCTTCCTATTAGATCGGTTATTTTAGATAAAAGAAGGTGAAGAATTAAGGAAGGTTCTCGTGGGTTTTTTTTATATATGCTGTGACTAGATGGATAGTTATGCCATTTGTTGAATCAGAACAAAAAGGAGAGAAGCAGTTTGAGGTCCCCAGCAAATCAAACATTCTGTTTTGGACACAGATAAATTTAAGATATGTACTAGACACCCACTAGCAAAAGTAATAGTAGTAATGGTAGTAGGAGAAGCTCATGTTTGAGAACATTCTAAGTATGATAATAGATGCATACTATGCTTGTCCTAACTACAGAAATGAGAAAATTGAGACTAAGTAATTTGTTCACAGTTACCCAATAATCAAGTAGCAGACTTAGGATTGAAACCCAGGTTTTCTGGCTCTAAAATTCATGTTCTTCATCAGTATATTGACCTCTCTCTGTGAGTTTGGGAATCATCACCAGATTATTGCTCTTTAAATCTAGAGGATCGGGGTTGGGACTGTTTATTAAAAAAAAAAAAAAAAAAAAAAAGTGTAAATAGAGAAAGAAAGTTGTCCCAAGACCTAGATCTCCAACATGGCAACACTTGGCAATTGAACAGTAAAAGAAGAAACTCAAACATAACACAAAAAGAGCTTCTGGGAAGCTAGGAAGAAACCCATGAGAATTTAAAGGTCCTAAAAGTTAAGAAAAGAGTGATTCAAAAAGAAGGTCATGGTCAACTCTTCCAAGTAAAATGAGACCTAGAAAATAATCAGTGGATCTGGTAATGTATTATTCAATACTGACCTTGATAAACATTTCAGTGGAGTGGTAATGTACTTGAAAAAAATGAGAGGAAGAGGCCCAGAACCCCAAGCTGGGGAAGGAGGATTTGATAGCAGGTGCAGCACCTTCTCTGTGAATGTGGGGAGGTAAAGAGTCTGCATATAGAAGCCATTTGGATGGTATAGTCAACCATACCTCTTGGATGGTATGGTCCAGTTGCCTTCTCATTAGCCAGTGTTCCTATTTTGCTTAATATTAAAGTATCTTTGGCTGCATAAACCCTAGCTTAGTGGCTTAAAGCAACAATGATCTTTTATTATTTCATGGTCTCTGTGGGTGAGAGTTTTGAGAGTGTCTTTGTTGAGTGTGTCTGGCTCAGGGGTCTTTCATAAGACTGTAGTGAAATATCAAATGGGGCTGCAGTCATCTGAAGGTTTGTCTGTGACTGGAAGAGCCACTGCAAAGTGTCTCACTCACATGACTGGAAACTGTTTACCCTCCATATGAGTCTCTCCAAAGGGCTGCTTAATTGTCCTCACAACAAGAAATCAAGGTAGAAACTGCAATGCCTTTTATGACCCCACTTTGAAGCATACACCATCCCTACCACTGTATCATACACTCAACCTTATTTAGGGTGGGAAAAGATTATATAAGGGCATGGCTACAGGATTGTTGGGAGCCATCTGGTAGCTATCTGATTACTAAGCCTTACTAACCAACCTATAATTTTATTCAGAATATCCATGTGTTTCATTGAAAATACTGAGCAATTCTAGCTATCTTGCACTGGGTAGGCCATGTCACTTAACAGGACTTCTGGGAATGCTTGAGAGCAGATTCAGCTGACATATGCCTCGCTGGCTTTTTCCTTCACCCTTCCCCTCTCCCTATCTGGAACAAGAATATAAATGTTTGGAAAGGCAGTACTGGTACACCATGAGGGAAAAACTTAAGTGCTGAAGATGGCTTTAGAATTCTTCCCCTTTCTACTAAAAAAATATTCCATATTTGAGACCCAGTTTAAGGGATCCCTCTTCAGGATGTCTTTCTGACTCTCTCTCTCTCTCTCTCTCTATATATATATATATAATAGTGGTAGTAGGAGCTTAACATGTAAGTGATGTGATCTGATTTATGCTTTAAAAACATAACTCTGGAGTGATTCCCTCCCTCTTTTAGGCCTCTTTGCATTGGCATAGCAGTCCGTTGCAAAACGTACTATGTTTTTTTTTTTTTTACATTTATTTATTTGCACCTTTATCTTCCTTTACTAGAATATAAGATATTTGAAGGCAGGGTGATATCTTATTTGTCTCTGTATCCCCAGGGCCTTGCACATCATAAGTATTCCAGCAGAAACTATTGAATATATAAATAGTTCTAGTTAATATCTATCTAGTAGATAGCTGAGGGTTAACATAATCCATTCCTGGCAGGCTTATTCATCCCTGTAGCAGCCTACGGAGGGCTCATTATGAAGGACAATGCTCTGTAATGAAGTCTTCTTGCATATCTTTGGTAATAATCATCATAGAGGGAGAAAATGAGCATCTCTCTGTAATATTTATATTTCCTAGCAGCAAAGACATTCTCTTCTGTAATTCTGCCTGTAAAAGCAGCAAGGAAGCCAAGAATATACAAGTTCTCCATGGCAACTGGATCACAGAGCACACAGCCTGGGCCAGGATTTCAGATAAATGGAGTAAGTGGAGGTGAGCTTCCAGCCACAGGAAATGTGCCTTGCTTTGGGCTTCCGCTGAACCATGTCTTCCCATTGGGACCACAGCACCGGGACTCCATGCATCATCACACCATGGGGCAATGAAGGCATGGCCACATGGCATCTGTCTTGCTACCTCAAAGTGCTACATTAAGAGCTCAGTCTCAGCAAATCAACAGGCCACCGATTCCATCAAATATTTCCACACTCATTTTCTAAAAATTCTTCTTACTTTCTGAACATTAACCCAGGAAGAAGATTTTACCCCAAGCCACTAGGGAGTTCTTTTCATGGGTGCATTTCTCTCAAGTGCAAGCTAGTGAGCCTGCTGTCTTCACTCAGCTTGCAAGGGGAACCAGATTAAGCATCTGGTTAGAGTGAACAGCTGTTTAATGCACAGCAATGAAAAGCTCACATTCAAATCTGTCAACCCTTCCATCAAGGACAAGAGGTGCCAAACAGCAACCGCCAAGTAAATGAATGACCTTTGGCAAAGCCATTCTCAGAACCAAGGTCCCCAGCCATTGCAAGGCACACAAAGGGGAAAAAATTGACTGAAGGGCAGGAAAGAGACCTGGAGCAGCTGAGGAAGCTGAACCCACCTCTTCAGGGCCCTCCCATATAGAAAAGCCCCACTCTGTAAGTGATGCAGCCTCACTGACCCCCACAGATTAAAAAGCTGTTCACTAAAGGAACCTTAACTGTGCCAATAATCCAATCCCCTCCTTATTGGTGCTGCTGAGCAAGACATGACTGTAGACCCCTGTGTTCTGCACAAAACTATGGCATGGCCCAGGAGATTGCATTTTGAGAGGGAGGAGTTTCCTAGTGGTGGAGTCGGTGCCTCTCCACCATGTTTGAAGTCAAGATTCATAACCTAGAACGACATTCAGGAACAACTTCACAAGGGACCCAAAAAGCACAAAAGAGGAGGAGATTCAAACCAGCCCCCCTTTTTTGAGCAACACAAGTCCAATTCATTAGAAAGAGTCATCAGTGCACCCACCAGGTGTCATGCGTGCAGGAAAGATGGGAGATGGATTACCTCAGGTGAGGAAAAGGCTCCTGCCCTTGCTCTCCAGAGTTGAGGGGGAGAGGGACAATCTACATTTTCCAGCAGGCAGATCAAATGTGCAGCAGCAATCATATTCATAGAACCATAATCACAGAGCCAGAAACATGAGAGATGGAAACAGACCGATTGGGTCATGTAGCCTTCCATTTTTGTAGCTTTGCCCTCCAGAGTAAATTCCTTAGCCTGGTATTTATCTTGTTTATAATTTGCCATGAGAAGGCACCATAACAGAACCTACAGTCCAGGAGAGATCAAATTAAGAGGAATTGTATCTCTACACGAAGTAAACCAAGGAAATATAGGAAAACAACAAAGTCAAACCCCAACCGGACCACAGTGTCCCTATGGCCTGTCTTTGTTACTCCTTGCTCATCTCAGACATTCTTGGGAGCAAAGAGACCTATATCCTCTGCCTTGGCCCACCCCAACCCCATCCTGTTGCTGATCAAGGCTGACTGTGTACTTAGAATCTCAGCTGCCAGTAATGGGCAGAACCACAAAGTCTTTGGCAGTGACCACAAAATGGCTGTTAACCTCTAGTTTCTCTTTCTATGCTTACTGTCAACATATTTAGTTCATGGGATTGGTCTTCTGTCTCAATCCTTTATTCATTCATTCATTCATTCATTTATTCCTTTATTTATTTAAATATTTTATTAGGGGATGAGGAGTCAAGATGGCAGAGAAGTAGCAGGCTGATACTACATAAGGTAGCAGGAGATCAGCTGGATAGCTTATCAATCCATTGCGAATACCTACAAATCCAACAGGAGACCAAAGAGAAGAAGAGCAACAATTCTAGAAACAGAAAATCGACCACTTTCTGAAAGGTAGTACAGTGGAGAAGTGAATCCAAAGACACGGGAAGATAGACCGTGGTGGGGAGGGGCCGGCTCCTGGCAAGCGGCGGAGCAACGGAGCACAAAATCAGGACTTTTAAAGGTCTGCTTTACTGAGGGACATCACTCCAGAGGCTAAACCTCTGGTGAAGCCCATGTGGGGTCAGCGTGGCCCCAGGTCGCGCGGGGTTACAGAAGGATAAGGGGTGTCTGAGTGTCACAGAGCTCGCAGGTTTTAGAGCGGGGAAGACAGCTACAGAGACAGAGCTGAGGAGTGAGCTCTCAGCTCGGGGTTACCTTGAACGGGTCGCAGGCTCAGTGAGCTCGGAGCGCGGCCGGAGGCCAGGGAAACAAAAGTGATTAAGCAATTTTCTCTGAGGACGCACTGAACTCTCGGCTCCTCTGGGCCGGCCAGAGATTGGGAGGCCACCATTTTCATTCCCGTCTTCTGGAACTCTACAGAAAGCGTTCAGGGAACAAAAGCTCCCGAAAGCGAACCCAAGCGGATTACTTAGCCCGGCCCCTGGTAAGGGCAGTGCAATTCCGCCTGGGGCAAGGACACTTGAGAATCATGACAACAGGCCCCTCCCCCAGAAGATCAACAAGAAACACAGCCAAGACCAAGTTCACTTACAAGGAAAACAGCTGAATTCCAGAAGAGGAGAAAGCGAAGCATGGAATTCATGGCTTCCTCCCCATGATTCTTTAGCCTTGCAGTTAATTTAATTTTTTTTAATTTAATTGTTTTTCTTCTTCTTTTTTTTTTTAACTTTTACCCTTTCCTCTTTTAACGTTTTTTAACTAGTTTATTTTAACAATACCTTTCATAAAATAATAATAATAATCTCTTTTGAACCTTCATTATTATAGTTATATTTTATCCTTCATTATATCTAACTTTATTTTTTGGTATACACATAGGGTTTTTTCTTCTAAAAAATTTGGGGTACTTCTTCTAATAGATCAAAAGATACCCTAAATCTAGCACTGGGCTTGTTCTAGTCTCCAGCCCAAGCAAAATCACTCCACTTTCTTTTTCTTTATACTCCCAACTAACTTACTTTATCAACACCTTTTAGAAATTAAATGTTTTTTTTTCATCTTTATAGGCATATTCCATCCCTTTGTCATGTTTACCCTTATATATGTTTTTCATTCTTTAAAATTTTGGGTGACCATGTTCTAGTTCACCGATCTAATATATATACATTTTTTTCTCTTTTATTTTATTTATTTATTTTTTTTTTCTGAACTTCTTTTTATCCCCTTTCTTGCCCCCATGATTTGGAGTCTCTTCTGATTTGGTTAAAGTGCATTTTCCTGGGGTCCTTGCCACCCTTTTAGTATTTTATTTGCTCCTTCATATATTCTTATGTGGCCAAAATGACAAGGCAGAAAAACTCACCACAAAACAAAACAAAACAAAAACAAAAACAAAAAAACAAAACAAAACAAAAAAAAAAAAAAACAAGAAGCAATACTGAAGGCTAGGGACATAATCAATACAGACTTTGGTAATATGTCAGATCTAGAGTTCAGAATGATGGTTCTCAAGGTTCTAGCTGGGTGTGAAAAAGGCATGGAAGATATTAGAGAAACCTCTCTGGAGAGATAAACGTCCTTTCTGGAGAAATAAAAGAACTAAAATCTAAAATAGTGGAAAACAAAAAAGCTATTAATGAGGTGCAATAAAAAATGGAGGCTCTTACTGCTAGGATAAATGAGGCAGAAGAAAGAATTAGTGATATAGAAGACCAAATGACAGAGAATAAAGAAGCTGAGCAAAAGAGAGACAAACAAATACTGGATCACGAGGGGAGAATTTGAGAGATAAGTGACACCATAAGATGAAACAATATTAGAATAATTGGGATTCCAGAACAAGAAGAAAGAGAGAGGGGAGCAAAAGGTATATTGGAGAGAATTATTGTAGAGAATTTCCCTAATATGGCAAAAGTAACAAGCATCAAAATCCAGGAGGTGCAGAGAACCTCCCTCAAAATCAATAAGTATAGGTCCAAACCCTGTCACCTAATAGTAAAATTTACAAATCTTAGTGACAAAGAGAAAATCCTGAAAGCAGCCCAGGAAAAGAAGTCTGTAATATACAATGGTAAAAATATAAGATTGGCAGCTGACTTATCCACAGAGACCTGGCAGGCCAGAAAGAACTGGCATGATATATTCAGAGCACTAAATGAGAAAATCATGAAGCCAAGAATACTCTATCCAGCTAGGCTATCACTGAAAATAGAAAGAGAGATAAAAAGCTTCCAGGACAAACAAAAACTGAAAGAATTTGCAAACACCAAACCCAAACCAGCTCTACAGGAAATAGTGAAAGGTGTCCTCTAAGCAAAGAGAGAACCTAAAAGTAGTAGAGCAGAAAGGAACAGAGACAATATACAGTAACAGTCACCTTACAAGCAATACAATGGCACTAAATTCATATCTCAATAGTTAACCTGAATGTTAATGGGCTAAATGCCCCAATCAAAAGACACAGGGTATCAGAATGGATAAAAAAAAAAAATCAATATGCTGCCTATAAGAAACTCATTTTAGACCTGAAGACACCGCCAGGTTTAAAGTAAGGGGTGGAAAACAATTTACCATGCTAATGGACATCAGAAGAAGGCTGGGGTGGCAATCTTTATATCAGATCAATTTGACTTTAAGCCAAAGACTATAATAAGAGATGAGGAAGGACACTATATCATATTCAAAGGGTCTGTCCAACAAGAAGATCTAACAATTTTAAATACTGATGCCCCTAACATGGGAGCAGCCAATTATATAAACCAATTAATAACAAAATCAAAGAAACGCATTGATAATAATACAATAATAGTAGGGGACTTTAACACTTCCCTCATGGAAAAGGGACAGATCATCCAAGCAAAAGATCAACAGGAAATAAAGGCCTTAAATGACACACTGGACCAGATGGACATCACAGATATATTCAGAACACTTCATCCCAAAGCAACAGAAAACACATTCTTCCTTAATGCACATGTAACTTTCTCCAGAATAGATCACATCCTGGGTCATAAACCAGGTCTCAACCGGTATCAAAAGATTGGGATCATTCCCTGCATATTTTCAGACAACAATGCTCTGAAGCTAGAACTCAATCACAAGAGGAAATTTGGAAAGAACCCAAATACATGGAGACTAAACAGCATCCCTTTAAAGAATGAATGGGTCAACCAGAAAATTAAAGAAGAATTGAAAAAAAATTCATGGAAACAAATGATAATGAAAAAACAATGGTTCAAAATCTGTGGGACACAGTAAAGGTAGTCCTGAGAGGAAAATATATAGTGGTACAAGCTTTTCTCAAGAAACAAGAAAGGTCTCAAATACACAACCTAACCCTACACATAAAGGAGCTAGAGAAAGAACAAAAAAGAAGCCTAAACCCAGCAGGAGAAGATAAATAATAAAGATCAGAGCAGAAATCAATGAAATAGAAACCAAAAACAAAAAACAAAAACAAACAAACAAACAAACAAAAGAACAAATTAACAAAACTAGGAGCTGATTCTTTGAAAGAACTAATAAGATTGATAAACCCCTGGCCAGACCTATCAAAAGGAAAAGAGAAAGAACCCAAATAAATAAAATCATGAATGAAAGAGGAGAGATCACAACCAACACCAAAGAAATACAAACAATTATAAGAACATATTATGAACAACTCTATGCCAACAAATTTGAAAATCTGGAAGAAATGGATACATTCCTAGAGACATATAAACTACCACAACTGAACCAGGAAGAAATAGAAAACCTGAACAGACCCATAACCAGTAAGGAGATTGAAACAGTCATTAAAAATCTCCAAACAAACAAAAGCCCAGGGCCAGATGGCTTCCCAGGGGAATTCTACCAAACATTTAAAAAAGAATTATTACCTATTCTCCTGAAACTGTTCCAAAACATAGAAATGGAAGGAAAACTTCCAAACTCATTTTATGAGGCCAGCATCACCTTGATCCCAAAAGCAGACAAGGATCACATCAAAAAATAGAATTACAGACCAGTATTCTTGATGAACACAGATGGGAAAATTCTCACCAAATACTAGCCAATAGGATCCAACAGTACATTCAAAGGATTATTCACCACGACCAAGTGGGATTTATTCCAGGGTTGCAAGGTTGGTTCAACAGCTGCAAATAATTAATGTTATACAATACATTAACAAAAGAAAGAACAAGAACCATATGATACTCTCAGTAGATGCTGAAAAGGCATTTGACAAAGTACAGCATTCCTTCCTGATCAAAACTCTTCAAAGTGTAGGGACAGAGGGCACATACCTCAATATTATCAAAGCCATCTATGAAAAACCCACCACAAATATCATTCTCAATGGAGAAAAACTGAAAGCTTTTCTGCTAAGGTCAGGAACATGGCAGGGATGTCCATTATCACCATTGCTATTCAACATAGTACTAGAAGTCCTAGCCTCAGCAATCAGACAACAAAAAGAAATTAAAGGCATCCAAATCGGCAAAGAAGAAGTCAAACTATCACTCTTTGCAGATGATATGATACTATATGTGGAAAACCCAAAAGGCTCCACTCCAAAACTGCTAGAACTTGTATAGGAATTCAGTAAAGTGTCAGGATATAAAATCAATGCACAGAAATCAATTGCATTTCTCTTCACCAACAACAAGACAGAGGAAAGAGAAATTAAGGAGTCAATCCCATTTACAGTTGAACCCCAAACCATAAGATACTTGTAATAAACCTAACCAAAGAGGCAAAGAATCTATACTCAGAAAACTATAAAGTACTCATGAAAGAAATTGAGGAAGACACAAAGAAATGGAAAAATGTTCCATGCTCCTGGATTGGAAGAACAGATATTGTGAAAATGTCTATGCTACCTAAAGCAACAGTCACATTTAATGCAATCCCTATCAAAATCCCATCCATTTTTTTTCAAAGAAATGGAAAAATAATCTTAAAATTTATATGGAACCAGAAAAGACCTCGAATAGCCAAAGGAATATTGAGAAAGAAAGCCAAAGTTGGTGGCATCACAATTATGGACTTCAAGCCCTATTACAAAGCTGTCATCATCAAGACAGTATGGTACTGGCACAAAAATAGACACATAGATCAATGGAACAGAATAGAGAGCCCAGAAATAGACCCTCAACTCTATGGTCAACTAATCTTCAACAAAGCAGGAAAGAATGTCCAATGGAAAAAAGACAGCCTCTTCAATAAATGGTGCTGGGAAAATTGGACAGCCACATGCAGAAAAATGAAATTGGACCATTTCCTTACACCACACACGAAAATAGACTCAAAGTGGATGAAGGACCTCAATATAAGAAAGGAATCCATCAAAATCCTTGAGGAGAACACGGGCGGCAACCTCTTCGACCTCAGCTATAGCAACTTCTTCCTGGGAACATCGCCAAAGGCAAGGGAAGCAAGGGCAAAAATGAACTATTGGGATTTCATCAAGATCAAAAGCTTTTGCACAGCAAAGGAAACAGTTAAGAAAATCAAAAGACAACTGACAGAATGGGAGAAGATATTTGCAAACAACATATCAGATAAAGGGCTAGTATCCAAAATCTATAAAGAGCTTAGCAAACTCAACACCCAAAGAACAAATAATCTAATCAAGAAATGGGCAGAGGACATGAACAGACATTTCTTCAAAGAAGCCATCCAGATGTCCAACAGACACATGAAGAAATGCTCCACATTACTCTGCATCAGGGAAATACAAATCAAAACCACAATGAGATACCACCTCACACCAGTCAGAATGGCTAAAATTAACAAGTCAGGAAGTGACAGATGCTGGCGAGGATGTGGAGAAAGGGGAACCCACCTTCACTGTTGGTGGGAATGCAAGCTGGTGCAGCCACTTTGGAAAACAGCATGGAGGTTCCTCAAAAAGTTGAAACTAGAGCTTCTTATGACCCAGCAACTGCACTACTGGGTATCTACCCTAAAGATACAAATGTAGTGATCCGAAGGGGCACGTGCACCCGAATGTTTATAGCAGCAATGTCCACAATAGCCAAACTATGGAAAGAACCTAGATGTCCATCAACAGATGAATGGATAAAGAAGATGTGGTATATATGCACAATGGAATACTATGCACCCATCAAAAGAAATGAAATCTTGTCATTTGCCACAGTGTGGATGGAACTAGAGGGTATTATGCTTAGCAAAATAAGTCAATCAGAGAAAGTCAACTATCATATGATCTCCCTGATATGAAGAAGTGGAGATACAACATTGGGGGTTTGGGGGGTAGGAAAATAATAAATGAAACAAGATGGGATTGGGAGGGAGACAAATCATAAGGGACTCTTAATCTCACAACACAAACTGAGTGTTGCTGGGGGAAGGAGGATCGGGAGAGGGTGATGGGTTATGGAGATTGGGGAGGGTATGTGCCATGGTGAGTGCTGTGAAGTGTGTAAACCTGGCGATTCACAGACCTGTACCCTGGGGATAAAAATACATTATATGTTTATTAAAAAAATTTAAAAATGAATTAAAGATTTTATCTTTTTGAGAGAGAGAGAGTGAGCATGAGTGGGGGGAGGGGCAGAAGGAGAGAGAGGCAGGCTCCCCACCAAGCAGGGACCCCTACTCAGGACTTGATCCCAGGACCCCAGGATCATGACCCGAACCAGACACTTCACCAACTGAACCACCCAGGTGTCCCTCATTCCTTTATTTACGCTCACTACTCACCAGGGTAGTGCCTCACACTAGACCTCAGAATGTTTTATTGGAACCAGGACATCTAACTATCTCTGATCTCTCCTCCAAAGTTGTCTGTCATAGCCACTGTGGGTAAAATTAAAAGCTGTGCCTGGTCCCTAACTTTGTGGGCCAGCTAGCTAAGAGGAATGTGCTGTCCCAAGTGCAGAGTCATTAATCACCCCTGGGTCCCAGCACAAGTCTGTCTGGGCCCACCATGGCCTTCTGAGTCTCTTCCTTGATGTGATTGGAGGGCCTCCTCCTGCTTGCCATATTGCTGGCTTATTTCACCAGCCCTAGAGCAGTAGAGATTTCTTATTTTCTTCTCTCCACCCTCTCTTGGGGTTCCTACCCAAGTCACAGCAGAGCCCGAGGGATAAGAACACAGGATGGATTTGTAGGAAGTCTGAAAAACCTCTGAAGATCTTAGGATGAGCCTTCATCCCAGAGCTATGACATGTTTGCTTCTTCCTTTTCTCCTATTTCATTCTGCTAAGTAGGTCAGTGTTTATGGAAACAAAGGTGTTACTTGGAAGGTTTTTGAAATTCATCAGATACATGTAGCTCCAAAGCACAAATTAGGGAAATCTATTAACCTCTCTCCAGGGCTGAATTCTATCCTCCCTACCCACTCCTAGCCCAAACCCACATGCTGAACCCTAACCCCAGTACCTCAGAATGTGATTGTATTTGGAGATAAGGCCCAGAATGAGATATTTAATTTAAAATGAGGCCTCTGGGGTGCCTGGGTGGCTCAGTGGGTTAAGCCTCTGCCTTTGGCTCAGGTCATGGTTCGAGGGTCCTGGGATTGAGCCCCCCATTGGGCTTTCTGCTTGGCAGGGAGCCTGACTCCTCCTCTTTCTCTCTCTGCCTGCCTCTCTGCCTACTTGTGATCTCTCTCTCTGTCAAATAAATAAATAAAATATTTTTAAAAATAAAATAAAATGAGGCCTCCAAGGTGAGCCCTAATCTAATTGGACTGTTTTTCTTATATGAGGAAATTAGGACAGACAAAGAGACATCAGGAATGTAGGCAAACAGGGAAAGGAACACATGAAGAATGAGTGAGAAGGTGGCTATCCATAAGACCAGAAGAGAGATCTCAAAGGAAAACAACTGCTGGCAACTTGACCTTAGTCTTCCAGTCTCCAGAAAAGTGAGAAAATAAATTTTTGTTGTTGAAGCCACACAACCTGTGGTATTTTGTCATAGCTGCCTGTGTGCCACCATTTCAGCAGCTCCATTTCACCGTGCAGAGCTGTTTCATACATTGTATGGATGTTGAACCCAAGTGAGACTGTTCTGGCTCACATATAGACACATTACAACTAGATGGATATACAGATCCCCTCATCTACATAAATTCACAATAAACAGACACATAGGCAAATAGATCAATGTGGGCAAGTGTCCTAACCTCTCCCCACCTCCTCTGTAAAGCAAGGATGAGAAGAGTCATTACTTCAACAGTTCTTGTGAGATTTGGAGAGACCTTAAAAAGCTCTGAAATTATAAGCATAAGTGATGCAGATAACACACACACACACACACACACACACACACACACACACTCTTGCCTTTTATCCCATACATTCTATATACATGTAAACTTCAAATCATAGAACCATCTCTTAAAGCTTGAAGGGACCTGAGGAATTATACAATTGTTTCTCTATCTTCTCAGCATTAAGCCTCCTTTCAAAAAGTATTCCTGGGGCACCTGGGTGGCTCAGTGGGTTAAGCCTCTGACTTTGGCTCAGGTCATGATTTCAGGATCCTGGGATGAAGCTCCACATTGAGCTATCTGCTCAGCAGGGAGCCTGCTTCTCCATCTCTCTGCCTGCCTCTCTGCCTATTTGTGATCTCTGTCTGTCAAATAAATAGATAAAAAATCTTAAAAAAAAAAACAAAGAATTCCCTCCATGGATCCTTTTTTTTTTTTTTTTCTTTTTAAATATTTTTCCTATTGAATAAATTGCATTAGTTTTACCAACTTTTTTTTTTTTTTTTTTAATTGTAAATGCAAGAGGACGCCTGGGTGGCTCAGTTAGTTAATTGTAAATGCAGGGATGTCGGGGTGGCTCAGTTGGTTGAGCCGCTGTTTTCAGATCAGGTCATGATCCCAGGGTGCTGAGATCTAGTACTGCATTGGGGTCCTCGCTCAGAGGGGAGCCTGCTTCTCTCTCTGCCTCTGCCTGCCACTCTGCCTGCTTGTGCTCTCTCTCTCTCTCTGATAAATAAATAAATAAATAAATAAATAAATAAATAAATAAAATGTTTTTAAAAATAATTTAAAGAAAAAGTTTGAGTTACGAAAAAACTCCCAAAAACATTTTTAAAATGCAAATACTGTTTCAAATGAGGTTTAGATTTATATCTAAACTGACATATAATAAAATTATTTGCTGAGAAGTTGGTTTATTCTTTTCTAAATGTATGGAAAGCTTTTAAGTAAAATAAAAACAAACAACAAACATCATAGTAGCAGGTATTTAAAGTTGAGGAATGTTAGACAGCTCAAAACCCAGCAATTATAAATGTATATTAATAAATACATTAAAACATTACCTACAACAAAGTGAAGGACAACACATGTAAAGTGATATGCTCTAGCATGTAAGAGCTTTGCCTCGGATCAAACAGACCTACGAACAAACAGCAACTTGTAAGTCTAAACTTTTCATTCTCCAATAAGCTACATGAGCTTTCTAATTCTCCACTTTTCAGTCGGTAAAATGGGTTAATAACAGCACTACCAACTATAAGTTAAGAAATAATTAAATGAAAGAATATAAAGGGAAGTACAGAGTACCTGGTCCATAGTACATGCTCAGGAACTATGGAATATGGTGATGGTGAGGTAGCAAGGAGATAAGCAGGGGCGAGAAGAGTAATGAGGGAAAAGTCTAGACAGAGAGAAGGGGAATACAGGAACTTTTCCTTAGCATGTGCTCCCCAAAGAGTCACTGGATCAAGGGTTTTGTTGGTCCAAGTAGAGAATCTAAGAGCAACACTGAGAGAATAAAGCTCTTAAAGAAAACCAAAATATAGACTTATTCATCAATCCTAAATTTATGTGTGGACTATGGTTGTTGGGTCTTCTATTCTTAGTTTAATGACGTGCTCAATAGTAAAGTGATGATTGTTACCTTATTATCAAAGTGATACTGGAAGAGCTGGGTAAAGTGATCCATTTTGCTAGTTGACTCAAGTTTCTAAGGTTCATTAGTGTTGCTCTTAACACTGATTGGCTGCTTTAAGAGTCTGACTAAAGACAGCATCCACCGGTGAATAAACAAAGAGCCATGCTGAGATAAAGAATATGTCATTTGGGCTAAATACAAGAGTCAGTGATGACCTTAAATAAAAAATAAATCTGTTACTCGTCAACTGACCGTACATCAGGAATGTGTTCTTTCACAGGGAGATATGCTGGAGCACATGGAAACAACATACATGTATTTTGGTTCTCAATATCACTCCTCGGGATACTTGTCCAAGCTGATCTAAGAGTAAGGATGTGGGGATTAACCACATTCATTTCAAAAGATTAGAATGAGCAAGGTCCCCTGAGTCATGACAAAGGGATTACTTTGCATTTTCTATAGGTTTCATAGGCAAGCATTGATATAATTGATGGCCCTTGTGCTGCAGATATCATACAAAGCTGCTGCATGGGGGTCTGGGTTCCAGTGAGTTTTGTTTCTTTGTTTTCACTGAGCTTTAATTTACATACAATCAAATACTCAGATCTTAAGTGTTTCATTTGATGAGTTTTGACAATCACAAACACTCATGTAACTGCAATCCTAATCAAGAAATAGAGCATTTCCTTAACTTCAGAGAATTCTCTCAAGGCCCTTCCATTTTCCACTCATCTTGCCAACCCCACCTCTTTTAAGCTAAGGCAACCACTGATTTATTTCTATTCTTGTGAATTACTTTTGACTTTATGAAAACTTTATATTAACAGAATCAAACCTTGTAAACTTTTATATCTGGCTTCTTTCGCTTAACCATTTTTTTTTCCCCCTGAAGATTTAGCCAGGCTGTAGGATAGTCAATTGTTTCTTTATATTACTGACTAGTATTCCATTGATGAATGTAGCATAATATATATCCATCGCCTTCGTGATAGGCATGAACACAATTTCCACTTACGGATTTCATAGCTAAAATATTCTTTTGTAAGTACTTTTGTGGACATGTTTACTCATTTCTCTTGAATTAAAACCTAGGTGTGAAACAGTTCTGTCATACACTATAGCATTTAACCTCCTAAGAAAGTGCCAAGTGGTTTTCCAAAGTTTCTGCCTGTTTTACACTCCCAGCCATGACTCTCACTGTATGAGGGTCCAGATGCTCTCCAGCATCACTGACACTTTGTATTATCAGTAACTTATATAACTATTGTAGCATTATGTCAAGGATTCCACCTGTTTTAATACTCATGAAAGCATGGTCCTCAAATTATGCTGCAGTGAAAAAATTATGCTGTATGTTTATGCCTCATCATACAATTTCCTGGGTGTCCACAGGGCTGTACAGATTTTGGGACGGCTTCCTGGACTTATTATTCCTTATCCACAGTCATAAGAATGTGTTACCAACATGTTGATGAATTGAAAAGAAAGCACAGGGTCTGGGAAACAAAATTCTTCTGTTGTTTAAAAAAAAAAAAAATCTGAATTTTAGAACTTTTTTTTTTTTTAGAACTTATTTTTAAACTGCATGTTTATTTTCTTTTATAGAATGATTCCATGCCCAGATAAGTTTAGGAAATGCTATGTATTATTTCCTTTTCTTGGTGCTTGCAAAGAGTATTAGCCCATTTAAACCTTAGCAAAATCCTGTAGCAGTAAGTATATTTACTTTTGTTCAAACTGTTATCTTCCAAATTTGTTTGTTTGGGCATCCTTTAATCTGTATATGAAGATGTTATAGATATAATCTATCAATGTGTTGTCCACAGAATATATGTGGCAAACCACTGATGGAAAGCTTATAGTCAGCTTTCTCGGTTTCAGTCAGTTTAGCAAAGTAGTAACCAAGGGGAGCCTGTGAATCCAATGTATAAAACATGTTTGTTTTTCCTTTTTTACCACAAGCCCACTGGACAGAGGCCAAGTCTAATTCAATGCTTATTGAATCCCACTGCATATTATTGGTAGTCAGTAAACATTAATTATTAGTGGTAGTTGAATAAGTGATTATGGTAATAATGATCATGATAATGCTGTATTTTCAACTTTGCCATAAACCAAAACATCTGAAAGAAATCTTGAGACAGCCTATAAAACCCAAACACAGCTGGGCTCTCTTGTCTCCAATGGGGATTTTTTACCCTGAAACAAACAACAGTTGCTACACACAGAAAAACAGGTTGTCTTGGGTCACTAAGAGACTGCTGCTCAGCCTATTACGTATTTAGAGACAAATCTAACTTGGGGGTTTTCTGAAGTATGCTTATGATGGTCAACATCACAGCTGTTTCCTTAGGAGTCCACAGGTAATGTTTCCCTCACTGACTTGTGGGTCCTCCATGATGGGGTCCTGTCAGACCTGGGGGCATCATCTGCCATTGTCTCCAATATATCCACAGGGCCATCCCTCTTGCATTCATTCATCTGTACCCATAGTTATTCAACAACATTTCTCCAACAGTGATTGTTTCAGGCCCTGAACTGGGGAGGTGCTAAGCAACTATGAACAATAGATGTGGCTTCTGTCTCCCAGGAGATTACTATTTGCTACACAGACCACCTTATTTTTTTCTCCTGATGATGCTTTCCTTGATATATTTCCCTTTCCTTTCCTTTTTGCTTATATAAGCTCTACTTTCCCTTCAAGACCAAGTTTTGGGTTGATTTCTTCCAGGAAACATTCCCTGATCATATTAGCTCATCCCATAGAGGCATAGGAAAGTTTCTGAGTTGGAAGAGATCTCAGAAATCTTCCAGTTCAGTCTCATCATATAACTGAGGACATTCATGATCAGAACCATTAAAGGGTGGGCCTAGGCACATCATTCCTGAATGACCATGATTCTTATCCTAAATGTATAGTAATATGCATTAACTGTTTTCTAATCTGCGCTTTAGTTTTGACTTCTCAATTAGACTACGATGCTTTGAACACTTCTATCCATATAGGCTTGTTTGTTTTACTCTGTTATCTCCTCATTGTTTACAGAATAAAAATCTAAGCTGCTTAACTTGATGGGTAGGGCTTTTAACAAACTGGCTCAAACCTACTTCTTTGGCCTTGTGTTCTGCTACATAACTCTCTGCATTTGATGCCTCAACCACCCCAGACTTTCTCTTCCACATGCCTTCACACATCGTCAAGCTTCTCTCTCAACCAAGAGGCCTAGGGCTTCTGTGCCAAGAAAATGTCTATCCTTCCTGAGAGGTCTCACTGAAATATTACCTCTTACGTGAAACATTCTTTGATCATCACCAAAACTGGAGACAGAGTTAATCAAAGAACTAAGAATCACAGTATTTTCTTTTTATCTTTCTTACAGAGTCTCCCCTGCTGCATTGTGATCCTTTTTGCCAAGTCTGAGAGCTCCTTGAGAAAAGGGACTCTGTCCTACTCATCACTATCCCTCCTTGAAAGAACTTGTGTTTCATGCTTTAAAGAAAATTCTCTTCTGGTTTTACTCCTTTCTCACTGGGACTGCCATTTAGTTTTCTTTTGCTGGATCTACCTATTCTCCCCAGCTTTTTGCTCTAATGTTCATGACTTGGCCATCTCCCTTGCTCAATACCTGTTGCTTAGGCTGTATTTGTTACCAGGTGTCATGGATTTAAATATGCTTTATACACAAATGACTTTTAAGCTTGTATCTTCAGCCCTGAGCTTTCCCCTGAAATGTAGATTCATATATTCCAACTTTGACTATGTTCCAGTGTCTAATAGGGATCTCAAGTTTATCCTGTATGAGCCAAAATATTGGGGTTTTCCCACAAACCACTTCCTCACAGTTTCCTCCACTTCAGGAAAAGTCACCATCATTCACCAAGTAACTCAAGTCAAAAACCTCAGACCCATTCTTGACTACCTCCTTTCCCTCACACCCCACATCCACCCACACCTGCCCTGTTCTTAACCTTGATTCTCCTAGTGCCTCCATGCTGCCCACCATGTCTCAGCCCATGACATGCTCTCCAGACCACAGTGCTTCCTTACCAGTATCCTGGCTCCATCTTGTTCCCTTAGGTTTGTTCACCACAGACCCTGGAGCCGTCTTCTTCTTCTTCTTTTTTTTTTTTTTTAATTTTATTTAGTTATTTGACTGACAGAGATCACAAGTAGACAGAGAAGCAGGCAGAGAGAGAGAGGGGGAAGCAGGCTCCCTGCCAAGCGGAGAGCCCGATGCAGGGCTCAATCCCAGAACCCTGAGATCATGACCTGAGCCGAAGGCAGAGGGTTAACCTACTGAGCCACCCAGGAACCCCTCTGGAGTCTTCTAAAGTGGAAGTCAGATTATGTTCTTCTGCTCAACACTCACCAAGAGTTTTATATCACACTTAGAATAAGGTGCAAATCCCTTGAAAGGCAGAGTTCTACATGGTCTTCTTTTGGTTTATTTCCACATGCTTGCCTTATTTGCTATTCTAGGAATAACTGTCTCCTTACTGTTCATCAAGCACACTCCTTGCTCAGAATTCACACACTCTTCCCTTTGCTGGACATCCTTGTCTTCAGATACCCACCTGCCTCATGCACTGTCCCAGCTCACTCGGATCTCTGCTCAAGAATCACTTCCTCTGAGGGGCTCCTCTGACCACAGTATCTAAATTAGAATCCTACCCATGCAATTCTCTTTCCTTTCTCCTGTTCTATTTTCTTTCATGGCATCAATCACTGCCTGAAACTATATTACATATTTAACTAATTCATTCAGTCATTAAATCATTTATTCAAGGAATAAAATGAGCCCTTGTTTTGAATGAAGCATTGTTCTAGTGGCTGGGTCTATAACAATGAGCAAAACACAAAAGGGGCCTGCTTACAAAGAGCTTACATTCTGCTAGAGAAGGACAGATCATAACTGACCTAGCAAGTAAATATATAATATGCTAGGGGCAGTAGGTGCTGAAAAAAATAAATGATGCAGGGCAAAGGAGGTATAGAATGTAGGGCTGGAGGAATGCTCTTTGAAATGTGCAGTGGATGCCTACTTAAGGTGACAGCTCAGCAGAAGCATTGAAGGAAGCAAGAGCAAGCATGAGGTATAGGCATAGCCAGGGAGAAAACGCAACTATCAGAGAATACAAGAGACTGGTGTGTTCAGGAAGCTTAAGGTCATCTGTGTCTAGAACAAAGAGGCAAGGGGAGAGTTGGAGGAGGTGAAGTTAGAGAGGGAACAGTGGCCAGGCCAGGTGGGAGCCTGATGCCCATTGTAAAGTTTCTGGCCTTTCCTCTGAGGGTAAAGAGAGACTTTGGAGGGTCTTGTTCAGAGAGCGGCATAATCTGACTGCTATTTTACCATGTAGAGGGACCCCAAAGAGGAAACTAGGGTAACAGTGAGTCAGGCACTGCTAGCCTCTGGAAGAGATGACAGAAGCTTGCACTGTAGTGATAGATGTGAATACAGTGAGAAAGTTTCAAGTTCTGGATACGTTCTGAAGGTAAAATCAGCAGGAATTGTTGAAATCACTGGGTACAAGATATGAGAGGAGGAATCAAGGATTGCTCCTTGGTTTGTTTGTAGGTTTGGGGTTTTTTGTTTGTTTTCCTATCTGAAAACCTAGAACAAAATAGTTGCCTTTTTCTAAGATGGCAAAGAAGAAGGGAGGAACAGGTTAAGAAAGGGCCTAAAAGTGAACAATTTGATTGGAAACATAGTCAAGCTCAATTTGACTTCCAAGTGGAAATATCAAGTAGGCAGTTGGATAATATGAAGTTTGGAGACACTCAGATGCCGTCAACATAAAAATAACATACAATAACGTAACATTGGATTTATGGGGTATTTTGTTGTTTGCTTTTTGCCCCACCATGAGGGCAGGGACCCTATCTTGAGCTGTTCTATCTCAAATTCCCAGAACAGCACCTAGCACATAGTAGTTGCTCAATAAGCACTTTGAATGAATGTATGCATGACACTCTTCAGACAGGCATACAGCAACAGTGTTCGTTGAGTGCTAACTGTTCCATATACACAAGATGGATGGCTGACAGATTAAACATGATCCAATTAGAGAAGTGAACTACCTGTCCTGAAGACCAGATTTGAGAACAAAATGCTACAAAATGTCATGATACCTCTCCTTTCCTTTAAGGGTATAGTGAGTCTGGTGGTGGATTCTTTGAAAGTTGGTAGGCAAGAAGTTGGATCACACTGGCAATTACAGCTTAGCTGCAGAACATGATGGGGATTAAAGATGCCATGACCGACCCTCTGGTAGGATGGGTTACAAGGTGGAATTGGGACATGGGAAGGCTCTAAAAGTAAACAATCTCCTCTTCCCACCCAGACAACTGCAGAGGCAGTCTTCCTTCATGGTCACAAAGGAAAGAAGTGTGCAATATCATCCCGAGGGGAATGCCATTTCTACACTGCACCCCCAGGGTGCAAAATGAATATTCTAGAAGCATATCAATGTCTTGTCCTGGTACTATTCCTCTCTCTCTAGTTTTTAATGCAAACTGCTTTCACCTTCTGCTTCCCTGTCTATATCTCTTTGTAGCTTTTATGTTTTCCTTTCCCTCTCTGCCTTGCTGCTTCCTTTTTCCTCTGCTTCCTGGATTCCTGTTTCTTTGTTCAAAAGGCTCCCCAAAAAAAGTAAAAGGAGAGAAAAGATGCATATAGCATCCCACTGCGAAAGAACTGAAGAAAAAGGATTGCCAATTTTGAAGAGCCTTTCCCTTTTTATTGCAATGTTTTGAGCCTGCCCATATCAAATCTTTAAAAGAAACACTAAACATTAATAATACATAGTTTGCTTTGTTCAATTCAATTTTACCCTGATCCAAAGGACTTGGAATTCAAGGCATCTGAGCTTGTTTATCCCGTGCTTCACAAATAACAGGATGATTGCTCCTACCCTGTTCCTCTACGCCTCTTTTCTCATCTGTTTTGTTTTCCCGGTGGAAAACAATTTCAGCTGGTTGTGGGAGCACTGGCAACCTCAGCTAGAGCTACGTGAGAGCTGTGTTCCAGCTGTTGCCAGCTGTGCTCTCTGCAGGGGGCCCTCCCCCACCCAGCTAGGACTTTGGCTGCCGGCCAGGCCTCCTGACTTGCCAATCCACTTCACTTTTGCTTGCTGTGGTCACCTTGGACCCCAGCAAGCAGCGATGGCTGTTGCCAGCTTTTCTTCAAATCCAAGAGGTTGCTCTCAATCATTTTTCTATAGATCTAAGAAGGAAGATGTGGGTTGATATGGGTGGGTTTTATCTTCCATTACAGCTGTGAATCATGCCCACTTCCATGAGCAGCTACTTAGAATAAAACTGTAACAATTATCCTTTTAAAAATAGATACTTTTCTCTTGTTTTCTGTAGTGTTCCCAGTGTTAGGGATTTTGCAGAAGTATAAAAAATAAACTTTGTTTCTTTACACAGAGTGAGTTCAAGTAAAAACTGATCTTAGCTTATTTCTTTTTCTTTTCTTTTTGACAGGAGAAGAAAAACAGGGATTTTTTCCCCCCTCCCATTCCCATGTTCTTTCCCTTCCTGTCTTTTTCTGGATCGATGTCAGCAAAACCCTAATCATTCTCTAAGAAGCTGGTTCCGCATGAGGATGAGACAAAAAGCTCAACAACTCAGGTGTCTTCAGTCAGCAGAAGGGAAGAATAAACTCTAGTATTTTCATTTGGGAAGATTTCCACACTTTTTCTGACAAGTAATTTAAATCCACTGTCAAGAACATGGCCATTCTACGAGAGCAACCCAACCAAAGACCAATAATCTTGTTTTTTTTAAAAAGCATTTATTGCAGAAACATCCCTGCATCTACCTCTAGACCGACACCAGACCAGGATGTGGCCCAAGGGGAACAGAACATGATACCTCAAACGCATTTTCCTTTAGGAGAAACAAAAGGAGGCTCTTAATTGGCTTACGCTCAGTTTCAAACCTGTGCTTGGAGAATGAACTCGAACTGTGTAGGGGACGGATTTCTACTAAAAAGGATTTTTTTCCTCTTAACATTTGTGGGCTATCTCCCCCCTCCACCATTTACCACACTTTTCTCAAAGTTGTACATCATTGTCCCCTTTTTGGTAGTTTATCTAGATATTCAATTTGCACTTAGGTTTTTCCATTCCACTCTATTTCTTCCATTCCTTCACTTCTGTTCCATTTCTCTCAACAAACATTTTTTGAGCCTGCATTCATTAGGACTCTGTCTCTGACTTTTAGGAGCTCTCAATTACGTAGGAGTGACAGGGCAATAACACTGATACAGATGACTGTCATAAGGCAGCAACAACATCAAAGAGAATATTAATGTTTTAAAAGAGATGTGCAAAACATATTCTGGGGATGAAGAGGCGGAAGTTGAAACATCAGAAATCAAACTGATAAAAGTGAAGCTTTAATCCAGGAATGCAACAGATTAGATTATGTTTCCCAGCTCCCTTCGGGATAGCTCAGGATGATTGCATTTTCACACACTCACATTTCACAAGGACACACTCAATTCTGAAATGACTTATAGCCTCTATGGGATGGGTATTGTATCAAGTAGTTGAAATATGTATTCTAAGTGATCAGTTAAGCCAAGTGACCCAGTCTGTGTCTCCTTCCATTGACTCCTTTCACAGAATTGCATTGATCCCTGCCATGCCAGGTGCTGTCAAGAGGTAGTCATGAAGATTCGAAGACAGCCCCATTCCCTGATGGCATGTACACCTCAGCTCAGTCCTGGCTGGGGGAGGCAGCTATCACACTCCTCAGGGCTTCAATGATGTGGAAGAGGAGCCAAGCTCTTCTCCCTCTCATGGTTGTGTGATGGCATGAACTAATGGATGTGAAAGTCTCTGAAGGGTGAGGGTTTATTATAATCAGTTGTGGAAGCCTGTCAGAGCATGTGGGTGATATGCATCACCTGTAAAGTATATTTTCATTTAGAGTAATAATATTTCTGAGAGGGGCACCTGGGTGGCTCAGTGGGTTAAGCCTCTGCCTTCAGCTTGGGTCATGGTCTCAGGGTCCTGGGATCGAGCCCCGCATTGGGCTCTCTGCTCAGTGGGGAGCCTGCTTCCTCTCTCTCTCTGCCTGCCTCTCTGCCTACTTGTGATCTCTGTTTGTCAAATAAATAAATAAAATCTTTAAAAAATAATAATATTTCTGAGAAGTGTCAGAATTATGGTGAATACATATTTTACATTTTTTCTGAGAATTTTTCCCAATTCCTCATGATACGTCTTTCTGGGGGGAAAAATGACTCCCCCTGAGACTGTTGTCTTTTCTTCTTGAGCTGTGGGGACAGTGAGGTGAGACACAACACACTGGCCTATGCCAACCCTGGGTCTGACCAACCAGGTATGCTCTCTTATCAACTTGGACCAAATAGTTTCAAAATCAGATTCTCACAGAGTTTCAAATCTCAGGATAAGTTCAGAATCATGAAAATAAAATCAAGAGAAGGATCATGGGTTTTGCTCCACTAATAATTCATTAATATGTGAAATCAAGTACACCTAAGATTATAGTTTTTATAATTCTAAGACTAAGGAGGTCTCAGTATAACATAAAATGTTGCCATGATACTCTCAGATGAAAATAGAAAATTAAAGGGAAAAGCAAAGAGAAGATCTGGATAGATTCAGTGATATCTCATAGAGTCTTCAATGACAATAATGAGTTGACATTCCCTCAATGATTACTCTGCTTGGGTATCTTACACACATTGGTTCATTTAAGCTTAACAATGACATTATGCATGGGTTTATTCAATGTGTAATCTCAAGTTGCTTCTCACAAATTACATTCCATAGAAGGTAGCCACTTAATTTCCCTGCTTTTCTTGCCACAAGGCATGGCCATGTGTGCTCTAGGAGGTCTTCCCTTCATGAATAAGATGGCAAGTCTCCCCAGAGGAAAATCCTCTTTTCCTTTGTTCCCACTTCTCTTTATTTCTTATCTTGAATGTAGGCATGGTATCTGGAAGGTAGTAGCCACCTTGCAATAACAAGGTAAAAAGCTAGAGAAAGGATGCGTTGTGAGCTGCCTCCTACTCCTGGGACTCCTTACCTTTCATATGTGAAACAAATAAATCTCTATTTTTTTTTTTTTTAAGTCGCCGCCTGGTTGTCTGTACCTTGCAGCCAAACACAACCATGTGCTCCTTTACTTATACAGGAAATATCTATGCAATATATACCAGTTGCCTGGTGCCATTCCAGAGGCTAGAGAGAGAGAGCCCAGTAAACAAAATAGACTCCGTTCAATATCTCAGATCCTAGTGTGGCATAAACATACAATATAAAGAAAATACTCAGGGGTGTGTGTAGTGTGTGTGTGTGTGTGTGTGTGTGTGATATGGAAAAAATAAAGCAGGGTAAAGTGCTGGGGAGGTGTTGGTGTGTTGGTGAGGTTGCTATTCTACGGAGATGATTCGAGAAGGTCTCTCTGATTCAGACCAGAAAGAAATATTGAAGTGAGCCTTGTATTTTTTGAGAAAGAACTTTGCAAGCAGAGGAAAGTCCCAGTACCCATATCCTGAAGCAGGCTTACAAACAGGAAGGAGCTCTTTCTCCCTCTAGGGGAATAAGGGGAATAACAGAAGGTGAGGTCAGGGAGGTAATCAGGCCAGGTGTCCAAGAATGTTTCAGGCCTTTGTAAAGCCTTTGGCTTTTACTCTGCTGTTCCTTGAAACAGCTATTACAGATATAAGCAAAACCTACATTACTATTCCAAAATGGGAGGCCAAACATCCTGTTCTTTGTGCTCTCTGTCTCTGTCTCTCTCTCTCTCTCTCTCTCGCTATATATATATATTTACAAAAACCTGTGTCTGACAGTTGATCTTCCTCATGTATTGTCTACACATGAACAAATCTCTCTGAAAGTTTTCAAAATAGATTGACTAGGATTCCACCTCTCCAATCAAACGGAAAGAAACTGAAGTATGAAATTTATGGTTCATAAGAATATAAGGCATTTGTCCAAACATACTCTCTCTTTTCTTTATAGCTTTTATTTTAACTCTCTAACTTACATAAAATTACAAAAGACAAAGGTGAAAGGAAAGGAAAATGTTTTTATTTCAATAATTCCATTGCAAATAGAAAGAAAAATATTGGCAGTGTTAATGAAATGATGCTTTAAAATGGCTTTACACTGCTTAGAGGTTCAAGGAAAAATAAACTAGGAGATTCTTCACACAGATTTAATGAGATTTAATGAGATAACAAAAATTCCAGACATCAAGGAAAAAGGCCACCAATCAGATTATATTCTTCCTCTTGAGTCTGACAGCCATAGTCTATATATCCATGGGTATCATATTTTGCATTTCATTTTAAACGGGCTCTAACCGTGCATTTATTATATTCAAAGAACCACCAATCACAAAACAAATTTTTGCCGCACAGCTTCAGGTTCACAATTTGTATATTCAATTTAAGACATAAGAATTAGACAATTTTTACCCAGGAGAATGTCCAGCAATGTCTAAGGATGCTGGAACCTGTCCAGATTACTTGGCTGTAGTCATAATACACAAAGGTTTGAATTTTCATTTTTAGTACTCTGGGAGGGAATCTGAAGAGGGTCCTGATGTTTTAAAGTGATATGTTCCAAGATGCAGTAGACTGCTATATTGGTAATGGGGTACCCTGCAGATTTGAAGAGGAATGAGAATTCACATTTTGAGACAATTTGGTTTCTCTAAATCTTAGAAAAAATGAAAGCCAGCAGAGGTGGGTAAGTGCTACACAAATGGATTTGAATTCAAATGTGGGTACATTTCTTATGGGGATACTACATTGTTCCTTTTGGGGGTCTTAAGCAGAAACCATCCTTTCAGAATTCTGTGAGTTGGCTTCCCCGTGGGTGGTAGCACATCTTGAAATTTGGTCAGGGACATAAAGCAAAGCAAGTGAGGAAAAAGAAGAATAAGAACCAGGAGCATCTGGGTGGCTCTGTCAATTAAGCTTCTGACTCTTGATTTTGGCTCAGGTCATAGTCTCAGGGTCATTGCATCAAGCCCTGTGTCCCTGTGTCGGTATCTGCTTTGGTCATGGAGCCTGCTTAAGATTCTCTTTCTCCTGGGATGCCTGGGTGGCTCAGTTGGTTAAGCAGTTCCCTTTGGCTTAGGTCATGATCCCAGTGTCCTGGGATTGAGTCCCACATCAGCCTCCTAGCTTGGCAGGAAGCCTGCTTCTCCCTCTGTCTCTCTGCCTGCTGCTCTGTCTGCCTGTGCTCGCTTGCGCTCTCTCTCTCTCTCTTTCTCTCTGACAAATAAATAAATAAAATCTTAAAAAAAAAATTTTCTTTCTCCTTCTGCCCCTCCCTAGCACCTGCCCCACCACTATCTTAAATAAATAAATAAGGACAAGAACCAGAACTATAAAAGACCACTTTGAGCTAAATGTAGCAATGGGATATTTCCAGATGTAAGGGAATGAGGAAAGGATCCATCTGCCAGTCACAATGTGGTACATACAGAAGCAGAAGCAGTATCCAAGCAAAAAACAGATGAGCAGTTTATAAAAAGCAGTTAAAGTTCAAGGCTGAGGGTGAGTCAGTGGTCACCAGAACCCCGGTGGATGTGCAAGACCATCATTCTGGCTCCCTTGGAAAATCTGAGATTGAAGGTTTGTCAGGAGCCAAGGTCTTGCCTTGGTACTATGCTGTAGTTACCCTTGCTAAGTCTGGCATAGTATGATGTCGCCAAGAATAACAGTCCACCAGTTGTCTGTGGAGGGGTGAAACGACTCAAACTGGAAATCATTCATTTTGCACAGGTGAGATGAGCATAGTGAGGGGACATTTCCGGTGAGGCAGAATAATTTCATATTTAAAAGCTCAAACTCTGGAGCTTGAATGCTTGGGTTTGAATCCTGTTGTGTCACTTACTGCTGGGGTGATCTTGGGCACTTCATTTACGTCTCTCTACCTCAGCATGTACTTAACTGAGGAGCAGGGATACAAATAATAACTATAGAGTAGTTACTCTATAGGGTTATCTTGAAGATAAAATGGTTGTTATTCTCAAGGACGTGTTGGCACACATGTTTTTCTAGCTTTTATTCTAACTGCAGGCAGTTTGTATCAAGGTCTGCTCTGTCAACATGTGGCAATACACAAACACAAAACCAATATTCAAGGACAGCATTTTAATTTCTGGGAAGTAGACTAGAAATAATAAGGTAGGGTCTTAGGATCAAGGGACCAAAAGGACCAAAACACAGGTCCATTTTTCTGTCTTGAGCTTAAAGCCATGTTTGGAGAAGCTGTGAAAATGAAGGTAATAAGTTATGAAATGTGAATCTAGAGCTGCTTAATTACTTCATACATCATTCAAGATCGAGTCAGATACTGATGTTAAAGTAAAGTTTAAATACACAAAAAACTAAGTTTGGGGAGGAAAATGAAGTCTCCTCATTGGAAGGGGCTTTAAATTCTTGGTCTTATAAAGCCACACTCCTCCTCACATGAGATCATTCATCTCCTCAAAGAGCGGTTTTTGCCAATCTTGCCTGGTTGTTTCTTAAATATATAGTTCTAGTAAGGGCTCTCTCCTAAATAATTCAGATTGGATAGGTCTGGGTGGAGGCTGAAATGTGTATAATTTTACAAGAGACTGAGAAATTCCTATGATCAAACCATTTGGGAAATACTATACCAGGAGAATAGCTAATCCCTGCACTTAACCATGGGTTCTGGAGATGGCTTTGCAAACCACCCTCCAAAAGAGACCAAACGATTTTTGAAGAAGTTGGCCAAGTGTTCCTTTGGTTTTGTTGTCTAGTCTCTGTACAAACTAGATTCACATGTTTTTGTTTTTGCTTTTGTTTTTTTTTTTTTTGTTTTGTTTTGTTTTAATCTAATCAGATTCCAGGTCCTGGTGCCACAGTGTTAGGGCCTGTACTTCAAGAGCATAATTTCTTCCTTACCTTTCCCATTGGAACTTCTTACTTGCCAAATGGTCTTGATTTATTCAAATCTCTGGGCTCATCTAGTCCATATCTACAGAAGAAACTGACTGCAGAGAGACGGGCAGTCTTCCATGACAAGATGCATGGCTGTCATGACTATAGTTGAAAGGTTTCCAATGTGACAATTATACTTACTCCTGACATGAGTCATGCTTCTTACCATTTACCATTACCAAAAACAGATTCTATTCACAAACATTATAATTTTAGAAATAAGTAATCTGTTGATATGAACAGAGTAGGCAGATGAAGATACTGGACACATGATTTTAACTAATGCTTGATTGATTGTACTTGTATGGTCTTGGTGTTGAGAGACAAAAAGAGAGAAGACTTACATTTGGTTCTCTTGAAGGTACACAAACAATTGCAGAAGAATCTGTTCCTGAGTCATGTTTCTCTGGGAAACTCGATAAAGGGGGGGAAAAATCTAGAATGGGAAATATGCCTAAACCGTGAAATGATCTCATAGAAGCTAATGCAGGGGAGAAGACAAATATTCAAATAAGACCAAGAAACTTGCCTTTTTAGTACAGTCTCTCCATCGTATTATATGATAGACACTCTTCATAGAAACTTACAAGCAATTTCCCAAAGGATACAAAGACCTTTGTCTATTGCCTTTTGCTAAGCAAACCTCCTTTAAATACAGTTGACTCTTGAACAATTCAGGGATTCAGGGAACCACCAGTGTCCAAAGTCCCCAAATAACTTGTGACTTCCCCAAAACCTAACTACTAAAAGCCTACTGTTGACCAGAAGTCTTGCTGACAACATAAATAATTACCACAGATTTTGTATGTTCCATGTATACTATACTCATTCTTAGAATAAAGTAAACTAGACAGAATAAAATGTTATTAAGAAAATCATAAGGAAGAGAAAATACATTTCCATTCTTGCACTGTATTTATTGCAAGGAAGTCCATGTCTGGGGTTCACACCCTTGTTTTTCAAGGGTTGACTATACTTGCTTGCACCTTCATAGTCCCACCTTCTTCTTTAGCTTCCACGCCCTCACTACTCATCTTGTTGTATTTGCTCCTTTCTTTCTCCCTCTAGTCTTATCCTTTTGCTTCTTCCTGATAAATTTCCATTTTTCACACACTCCTTTCCTCATCTTGCCCTCTTTTCTAAAATCCATAGCCTTACCACTACCAATGCGCTTGTCTTCTGCATGACCCTTCTCTCATGTCCCTTCTGTTCGCGCCATGATCTTCCTGTTCCCAGCCCCTTTCCCTCCTGCCCGACCCTCTTTTGCTTCTCTTAAGCTCCTGCTCTCCCTGGTCCCCTTCTGGGTTGCTTTCCTCAGAGCACACAGGCCTGACAGAATGGGGACACTGAATGCAGTTACAATAATGTCAGCAGCTCAGGGGAGAAAAAAATGAAAAGGGGAAAAAGAAAAAAAAAAATAGAAGGTTTTAATTAGATATCCGTGCCACTGACTCACACTTATTATGCAAATTTTTAGCCCTTCCATTGTTAAGTGAAATGAGAGTTTTATTTAAATGTAAAAATGGCTTGGAGATGAGGAAGGGTAATTAAGTCGCACTGAAATGTAAACTCATGTTTCACAATGGCTGTAATAACATATGGAGGCAAAAGGAGCCTGTCTGTATAGGGAGTGGTGAGCCTCGGCTTTATATCACTCTCCTATGATGACGATGTTGATGACAGTGATGTTGGAGATGATGGTGAAAGTGATGCTGCTGCCCCATTTGCATGTGTGTGTGGTGCTCTGGTCCAGAAGTACTTCACTCTCCTCATCATACTTCATCCTCAGCCATATTCCAACAGCGCAGGGACAGCTGACTAGCTCCTTTGTACAGATGAGAATGAGAGGCTCAAAAACTGTAGTGACTTATTCAAGATCTCCTAGCTGGTAAATAATAGAGTCACCTGGGGCTCTTTCTCCTATTCTGCACAGCCAGAATTGGGATCTCAGTACTAATGAAAAAGGTTTGATTACAGTGTGAAGAACCTGAGCTTTAAAAAATAATTTTTGTACCTCCATTTGCTGATGACATTTAATTGTGATTTGGAGGATAAGCCTGGTGGCAGGAAAATTGCTACCTTACCTCAGAGGTTCTCCTTTGTTCCATTATTAGTGCTCTGAACTGATGCAGTACTTGAAAAACTATAATTCAAAGCATTCACTGCAGTAGTAATTACCATTACTTCTACTACTAGGATGTATTGATCATCTATGTATTGTCAGGCAATGTACATTCTCCTGTCTCCACAACTGCAAATAATGTTTAATTATAAGAATACAATTCTATTAGCAAATAGAATCTAACAATCTATTAAACAAATAAATGTGTCTGAAATTAATTCTGAGAATATAAAGATATGCCAGTTTTATCATTATGAATCATTCTAAATATCCTAAGAAGAGTGAATTAATAGAAATTAACATTTATTTATGATCTTCCCATAAGTGAGAGCTCTCTGAAGATAAAAGCTAGCATCATACTTAATAGAAAGACCCTCTAGGGGCAACTGTATGAAAGCAGAAATTAGATAGAGGATGTCAATTATAGTTATTAATATTCAACATGTTTTAGGGCATTCTAGCCAATGCAATGAGACAGGAAAAGGAATACAAAGAATATGAAGACAAAAATCATCTTACTTAAAAATGATTTATTATCTACTTCAAGAACCCAAGGATATTTATATTACTTGAGAAATTGAAGAATATATTACATATATATTTTTAAAAATAACCTAACATATTAAAGATACAAAATTATCTTTTATGTACCCTTGTTGAGAACAAGGAAAAGTATCTGTTTCAAAACAGTATCAAAGTTTAGGGGCCCCCTAGGGTGCCTCAATCAGTCAAGGGTCTGCCTTCAGCTCAGGTAGGGATCTCAAGGTCCTGGGATGGACCTGGGATTGATTTGGGATCCAGATGGGATTGAGCTGGGATTGAGCTGGGATCAAGCCCAGAGTTGGGCTTCCTGCTCAAAGGGGAGTCTGCTTTTTCCTTTCTCTCTGTCCCTCCACACCACACCCCTCCCTCACCGCTCATGTGGTCTCTCTTTCTCAAATAAATAAATAAAATCTTATTTTAAAAAGTATCAAAGATTTTTTTTAATTTTTTATTTTTTATATACATATATTTTTATCCCCAGGGTACAGGTCTGTGAATCACCAGGTTTACATACTTCACAGCACTCACCAAAGCACATACCCTCCCCAATGTCCATAATCCCACCCCCTTCTCCCAAACCCCCTCCCCCCGGCAACCCTCAGTTTGTTTTGTGAGATTAAGAGTCACTTATGGTTTGTTTCCCTCCCAATCCCATCTTGTTTCATTTATTCTTCTCCTACCCACTTAAGCCCTCATGTTGCATCACCACTTCCTCATATCAGGGAGATCATATGATAGTTGTCTTTCTCTGCTTGACTTATTTCGCTAAGCATGATACCCTCTAGTTCCATCCATGTTGTCGCAAATGGCAAGATTTCATTTCTTTAGATGGCTGCATAGTATTCCATTGTGTATATATACCACATCTTCTTATCCATTCATCTGTTGATGGACATCTAGGTTCTTTCCATAGTTTGGCTATTGTGGACATTACTGCTATAAACATTCGGGTGCACGTGCCCCTTTGGATCACTACGTTTGTATCTTTAAGGTAAATACCCAATAGTGCAACTGCTGGGTCATACGGCAGTTCTATTTTCAACATTTTGAGTAACCTCCATGCTGTTTTCCAGAGTGGCTGCACCAGCTTGCATTCCCACCAACAGTGGAGGAGGGTTCCCCTTTCTCCGCATCCTTGCCAGCATCTGTCATTTCCTGACTTGTTGATTTTAGCCATTCTGACTGGTGTGAGGTGATATCTCATTGTGGTTTGGATTTGTATTTCCCTGATGCCGAGTGATATGGAGCACTTTTTCATGTGTCTGTTGGCCATCTGGATGTCTTCTTTGCAGAAATGTCTGTTCATGTCCTCTGCCCATTTCTTGATTGGATTATTTGTTCTTTGGGTGTTGAGTTTGCTAAGTTCTTTATAGATTCTGGACACTAGTCCTTTATCTGATATGTCGTTTGCAAATATCTTCTCCCATTCTCTCAGTTGTCTTTTAATTTTGTTAACTGTTTACTTTGCTGTGCAAAAGCTTTTGGTCTTGATGAAATCCCAATAGTTCATTTTTGCCCTTGTTTCCCTGGCCTTTGGTGTGGTTCCCAGGAAGATGTTTCTTGGCTGAGGTCGAAGAGGTTGCTGCCTGTGTTCTCCTCAAGGATTTTGATGGATTCCTTTCGCACATTGAGGTCCTTCATCCATTTTGAGTCTATTTTTGTGTGTGGTGTAAAGAAATGGTCCAATTTCATTTTTCTGCATGTGGCTGTCCAATTTTCCCAGCACCATTTATTGAAGAGGCTGTCTTTTTTCCATTGGACATTCTTTCCTGCTTTGTCGAAGATTAGTTGACTGTAGAGTTGAGGGTCTATTTCTGGGCTCTCTATTCTGTTCCATTGATCTATGTGTCTATTTTTGTGCCAGTACCATGCTGTCTTGATGATGACAGCTTTGTAATAGAGCTTGAAGTCCGGAATTGTGATGCCACCAACGTTGGCTTTCTTTTTCAATATCCCTTTGGCTATCCGAGGTCTTTTCTGGTTCCATATAAATTTTAGAATTATTTGTTCCATTTCTTTGAAAAAGATGGATGGTACTTTGATAGGAATTGCATTAAATGTGTAGATTGCTTTAGGTAGCATAGACATTGTCACAATATTTATTCTTCCAATCCAGGAGCATGGAACATTTTTCCATTTCTTTGTGTCTTCCTCAATTTCTTTCATGAGTACTTTATAGTTTTCTGAGTATAGATTCTGTGTCTCTTTGGTTAGATTTATTCCTAGGTATCTTATGGTTTTGGGTGCAATTGTAAATGGGATTGACTCCTTAATTTCTCTTTCTTCTGTCTTGCTGTTGGTGTAGAGAAATGCAACTGATTTATGTGCATTGATTTTATATCCTGACACTTTACTGAATTCCTGTATAAGTTCTAGCAGTTTTGGAGTGGAGTCTTTTGGGTTTTCCACATATAGTATCATATCATCTGCGAAGAGTGATAATTTGACTTCTTCTTTGCCAATTTGGATGCCTTTAATTTCCTTTTGTTGTCTGATTGCTGAGGCTAGGACCTCTAGTACTATGTTGAATAGCAGTGGTGATAATGGACATCCCTGCCATGTTCCTGACCTTAGCGGAAAAGCTTTTAGTTTTCCTCCATTGAGAATGATATTAGCGGTGGGTTTTTCATAGATGGCTTTGATGATATTGAGGTATGTGCCGTCTATCCCTACACTTTGAAGAGTTTTGATCAGGAAGGGATGCTGTACTTTGTCAAATGCTTTTTGAGCATCTATTGAGAGTATCATATGGTTCTTGTTCTCTCTTTTATTGATGTGTTGTATCACATTGACTGATTTGCGGATGTTGAACCAACCTTGCAGCCCTGGAATAAATCCCACTTGGTAGTGGTGAATAATCCTTTTAATGTACTGTTGAATCCTATTGGCTAGTATTTTGTTGAGTATTTTCGCATCTGTGTTCATCAAGGATATTGGTCTATAGCTCTCTGTTTTGATGGGATCCTTGTCTGGTTTTGGGATCAAGGTGATGCTGGCCTCATAAAATGAGTTTGGAAGTTTTCCTTCCATTTCTATTTTTTGGAACAGTTTCAGGAGAATAGGAATTAGTTCTTCTTTAAATGTTTGGCAGAATTCCCCCGGAAAGCCGTCTGGCCCTGGGCTTTTGTTTGTTAAAAAGTATCAAAGATTTTTAAAAATTGGATTAAAAGAATATCAAAGTGATAGACCCAAAGGCATCTGCCCTAGTTTGACCCACAAATATTTAGGAAAAAGAAACATATCTTTAAGAAAACTAAGATTTAGGAAAAATTGATTTCCTAAAATTAACCAGAATTGATAGCTCTTATAAGGGAAATGGAATTAGATTGAGTAGAGACGTTTTGGAACCATGGCATAACTTATCTTCATGAAACAAAGATTGAAAAGAGGAAAAGAGGTATTCACCCCCAGTATGATCTTTCCTCTTACAGATAATAAGGCTTCAAACAAGAGAGAACAAAGCTTCCATTAGTGATACAAGAGTTAACTCAAATGAATGTGTGCACTAGTTAGTTACCTACTGTTCAATAACAAGTTCCCTTAAAACATGGTGGTTGAAAACAATAAATATTTGGGGCACCTGTGTGGCTCAGTGGGTTAATGCCTCTGCCTTCAGCTCAGGTCATGATCTCAGCGTCCTGAGATCGAGCCCCACATCAGGCTTTCTGCTCAGCCTGCAGCCTGCTTCCCCCTCTCTCTCTGCCTGCCTCTGCCTACTTGTGATCTCTCTCTCTGTCAAATAAATAAATAGAATCTTAAAAAAAAGAAGAAGAAAACAATAAATATTTATTATCTCACACCATTTCTGGAAGTCATGTATTTGGGAAGTACCTAGCTGGGTGCTTCTGGCTCAAGGTTTTTCGTAAGTGTACAGTGAAGGCAACATTTTTGGGGCTACAGTCTTCTGAAGGCTTGTATGGGTTTGGAGGATTCAGTTCCAAGATGGCTCACTCACATGCAGGGCATGTAAGTACTGGTTGTTGGCAGGAGGATTCAGGTTCTCACCACAAGGACTCTCCATGTCCTCATGTCATGGCAGCTGTTTTCCCCCACAGTGACTGGTCCAAGAAAGAGGGTGAGGATTTTTTTTATGACTTTGCCTTAGGAATGCATGTCATCATTCGGCTGTATGCTATAGTTGCACAGACCAATGCTGATGCAGTATGGTAGCATCATGTCCTCCACAAGGACATGAATATTAGGAGGTGGGGAACATTATGGACCCAGAGGAACCTAACTATCATAATAGATCATCTAAGAAAACACAATGGTCTTGCAATACCAATGCAGCTTCAAACTAGATTAGCAAACAAGAATCCCTAACTTCCATTTTTTCAATTTCTCCAACCACAGCTATGTATCAGAAATCCCAGAAGACAAAGAAAAAGAACCATTTCAATAAAACAGAAGCATAAGAGGTTGGAAGCCAGATAGAGGCTGGGAAATGAACCAGGAGGGCTACATCTCAATGCATATTTCAGAAGAGAACTAAAAGGGGATTCAAGCATTACATAAAAAGTAGAGAGTAGGGACAACTAGGTATCCACTCACCACCTAGGTCATATCATGTTTGAGAATATGTATTGAGAAAAATACCATATGAAAAAAAAAAAAGACCACTCAGAAAAATTCCAGGAAAAGCATAAAAAAGCATTTTAAAAAATCACTTCCATTGAAAGACAATGTAAATTTACTTAATGCAACTGAACTATACACTTGAAAAGGGTCAAAATGGTTAAGTGTTATGCTATGTATATTTTATCACATTAAAAATTTGACTTCCAGGACCCTAATGAAAAATTTAAAAGACCATATGACAACCTCAAAAAAGCAAGAAAGATGGCCTCTCTCTCTGAAGAGACTTAAAGAGGCAAACTGGAACAGATCTCAGAAGATCTGAGAAGAAAATATAAGAAGATGAACTAAAGAGTCCAGGTAGGTAGGAGAACAAGGAAAACAAGGAAGGGTTCTGAAATCAACATTACACTTTAAATCTACATCAGAAGTAAAACATATTAGATGTGAAGGTTTTTTTTTTTTTAAAGATTTTATTTATTTATTTGACAGACAGAGATCACAAGTAGGCAGAGGCAGGCAGAGAGAGAGGAGGAAGCAGGCTCCCTGCTGAACAGAGAGCCCAATACGGGACTCGATCCCAGGACCCTGAGATCATGACCTGAGCGGAAGGCAGCGGCTTAACCCAGGTGCCCCTAGATGTGAAGTTTTAAGAAATCAAATCAATATGATGAAAGCTGAGAAGCTCTCCCAGCATATGCAGGAAAAAATAAATCCAAAGGAATTTATTGAGAGAGAGAGAAAATGACTGATAAGAAGGACAAAGAATGAAGAGCCAAAATATGTACAATTAAGTTTCTTCAGGAGAAATTACCCAGAACCAACAATCAGGATTTAATAGAAGCTCATTTTCTTGTACTACAGAAAGGTTTGTGTGTATATAATGATGCTGTTATCATACGCCAGGGGAGGAAGTCGATTGTGAGAGACAATCCCACACTTCTGGAAAGAATTTTATACCCAGAGATAAAGAAAGGGGTATCTTCATTCCTTTAAAAAGTAAATGAGTGCTGTTAAGTGTGTAAACCTGGCGATTCACAAACCTGTACCCCTGGGGATAAAAATATGTTATATGTTTATAAAAAATTAAAAAATAAAATAAAAAGTAAATGAGTAATTCATAAAGTTACAGAAATCAGAAAATCAGGCTTTAGTATGCTCTACTTTCTCACTAAATGCCAAATATAAGGGAGGAGTAACTGTAGGAGTTTGGAGGGTAAAGATTGTGACCTTTGGATTATATACCCAGGAAAGATGCCAATCACATTTGGTGGCAGCAAACAGATCTTTGCAGATGTATTCTCCCTGAGGTATGGGTTATGTATGTCATTTATTACAGTATTTCCAGTACCTACCACAGTTCTTGCTTCAGAACACATTTCCAATAAATATTTACCACATGAAAGAAGAAATATTCCAAGAATCAGAAAATACAGCAGTCACCCATCCTTGAAAAGTATTCTACACAACTTAGGGATGAAACTAAGGAAAATATCTAATGAATGACACCTGTAGGGGATTCTTGAAAGGCTTACGTGGAGATCTGACATAAAGAGATGAGGTTCAGGAATTGTTATAAATCTAATAAGCTCAATGAAAGTACAAATATCTCAATACATAATCTTGGATTACAAGTTCAAAATGTGATTTTAGCAAAGTCCAAGAAACACAAGTGGTAAGGGAGAAGTGAAGATGGAGGGGAATCCATTTCAATTGTCTCAAATAAAAGCACATGAAAAAACATTTTACTCACCTTGAATATTAGATTCACACCTGTTTAAAATACTTCTGGGAAACTTGAATGTAAGTACCAGTATGAATAAACATGATATATTTATTTCAAAAAACTATACAGGATAAAAGCAAAGAAAAAGCATTTCAAACAGCACAAGGTATAGAACATGAAGACTGCTAGACAGAACAAAAGCAGAAAACAAAAAGATGACAGGGAACAAACAAATCAGTTTTAATAATACCTGCAAGTTGGTTACACTTCCCATTAAAAAAGAAATAGAGGCTGAGATTGGATTTAAAAAAAAAACAAAACAAAAACAATACATTTCTGTTCTATTTACAAAAGATACACCTTAACCAGAATAATACAAGTATGATTTTTTTTTTAAAGGATGGGTGAGTTTATTGTTAGTACTAACAAAATCAAAGCAGGGAGTACAATATTAATGTCAGATAAAGTTAAATACAAGACTAAAAACATTAAGTGGCAAAAAAAAAAAAAGCCATTTTTATTGACAAAGTGAACAATTCATTGTGAATCTTAAATTATTTTTAAAACTTTGTGCATAAGATACATAAAGCAAAAGGTGTTAAAAATGCATGAAAACACTATATTAAAGTATGATATTAACTATTTTTGGTTTCATAATGTTTGAGGAAGCAAATGTTTTGGTATGGCTATCTACAATCTGAGTAATAGAATTATCTTTCTGTGTGCTCATATATGTATAATATTTATCTTACACCATATATGGTATTTATGAAGTAGTTTATACTATATAAAGTATATAATTAGGTGTGCATGTGCATATGGGGAATATATATATATATATATATCCATTTTTTTATACCTTGTGTATGTGCTTATATAATGCCTAGTATTGTGTAGTAATATATTAACATAAACATTTATAAGTTCAACAGTTCTGAAACATTTATCAAAACTGATCATAGAAATTTCTAAAATTAATTCAAAAGGTTTAAATTTTGTATCAACAACAATAACATATTAGAAAATAATGCCAAAGAGTAACTTACAAATTAAGCCTGGACCTGAATGAGTTTAGAGCCAATTCCTATCAAATTGTTAAGGATTATAGATTCTTTATTGTATTTAAAATGATCCAGAATATAAAAATATGGAAAGTCAACTAATACACTTAGCTATGGTATTATGCATACTACTCACAGGCAAACCTCTTAAATATGTGGTAAACTATAGACATTCCTACTTTACCTATTAATGGAAAAACAGTAAATTAAACATTAGCAAATGGAATGTTCCCACATTACCAATCATAATATCATTATTCATATACATATTGATCAAGGAAAAATACATATAGTTATATCCATAACTTGTCAAAAAGGTAATTTGATAAAACCTATCCTTTTCTGAACAAAACATTTTTATTGAAAGAGGAGTATTCTTTAATACAATAAGTGTCTCTCTGAAGCCAGCACTATATCTAATTGAAAATCACTAGAAATATTTCTATTACAAAGATGAAAAAGGCATAGATCCCATTAGCTATTATTATTATTAAATATTTCTTTTGAATACCATTAATACCAATTATATCCAATCTCTTTTTGAAAATAAACTTTTCCCAATTCATTTTCTATGGCTAGATTACGGCCGACACCAAATCCAGATGATAATATCACAGACCAATAGCTCTCATGAACACAGATGCAAAATTCTTAACAAAGTATTGGCAAATTTAATTCATTAATACAAAAATAGTTCAGTATATCATGACCACATGAGGTCTATCCCAGGAATGCAAAGTTGGTTTAGCATTAAAAATCATTCAGTATGAGGGTCCCTGAGTGGCTTAGTCAGTTGTGTCTGCCTGTGGCTCAGGTCATGATCTCAGAGTCTTGGGATTGAGCCCCCTTGTCAGACTCCCTGCTCAGTGGGTGTCTGTTTCTCTCTGTCCTTCTGTCCCTTCCATCCCCACTTGTGCTCACACTCTCTCTCAAATAAATACATAAAATCTTTTAAAAAATTGTTCAGTATAATGCATTAGACACTCATTTCAATAGATGCCACAAAAATGATTTGACAAAATGAGACATCCATTCACACATAATGAAAACAAAACAAAACAAAATGTATGAAACTATCTGTGAAAAATCTACAGATAACATTATAATTAACGGGGAAAAATGAAATGTTTTTCTTCTAACCAGGATCAAGACAAGGATGTCAGCTATCATCATTTATATTTAACATTACATTGTTAGAGAATATAGCCAGTGCAATAAGGCAAGAAAAAGAAATGGTAAGGCATTCCTTATTAAATGATTGGTACCAAAGAAGTAAAAATGTCTTTATTCACAGAAGACATAATCATTTATATAAAAAAATCTTAAGAAATCTAAGAAATTTACTAGAATTTGTGAATAAATTCAGTAATATCATGATGTAAGGTCAATATACAACAGCCAATTCTATATATTTTTAATGAGCAATCAAAATTTTAAAAACACTCTTTACAATAGCATTCAAAAACATGAAACTTTTTGAAACTATATAATGAAATCTATCAAATATTGTTGAGAAAAATTAAACAAGACCTAAATAAATGGAAGTTTACATTTATGGATTGTTAAGATGTCAATTTTTCCCAAATTGATATACAATTTCAATACACTTCCAATCAAAGTCCTAGCAAGTTCTTTTTGCTGTTGTTGTTTTGTTTTGTTGGTAAATATTTCCAAATTGATTCTAAAATTACATAAAAATATGAAGGGCACAGATTGACTAATATATTGAAAAAGAACAAAGCTGATGACTTACAGTATCTGATTTTCAGACTTATTATAAATCAACATTGAAAAAACAACATGGTATTGACATAAAGAGAGAATATGTTTTAATAGGAAAAATAAGAGTGTCTAGAAAGAGACTCACTAATGGTTAACTGATTTTTGACAAAGAAACCAAGATAATTCATTAGGGAAAGAATAGTGTTTTCCACAGATGGTGTTGAATTAACTGGACAGCCATTAGAAAAAATAAATAAATCTCATTTCTTGAGACCTGTACTCCTAGTATGCACATAAATGAATTCATGTGGCTCTTATACCTAAAAAAAATAAAATAAATTAGAAGCTAAATTTCTAAAACTTCTAGAAGAAAACATAGGAGATAATCTTGCAACTTGGAACTGCATCCTATTTTAGATAAGAAATAAAAAGCCAGATCTCTCTAATAAAATATTAATAAACTGGACTAAAAACTTTTGTTCTTTGAGAAGCATCATTAAGAAAGAGTGAAGGCTAGACACAGGCCAAGAAAAAGTATTCTTGGTATATGATGTCAGACTTGTATCTAGAATATATTTATAGTTATTACAACACAGGAATTAGAAGGTAGCATAATTAAGAATACTCAGATTTCAACCAACACTTCCCAAAAAAATATATACAAATGGCCAAAAAGTACACAACAAAATTAACATCATTAAACATCAGAGAAATGCAAGTTAAAACCAGCATGGGCTTAATTCTATACACCTGTTAGAAGAGGTAACATGTAAAAGACAGAAAATCATATGCTAGCGAGTATGTGGACCAATTGTAATTCTTATGCAATAGTGAAGGGAATATACAATGGTAAAATCACTTTGGAAAGCAGTTTGGTGATTTCTTGCAAAGTTAAGTGCAAACCTACTATATGACTCATCAATTCCACCCCTAAGTATTCACCCAAGATAAATGAAAGCAAATATCCATGAGAAGATCTGAAAAAGAAATGTTCATAGCAACTTTATTCACAATAGTCAAAAAGTAGAAACAACCAAATGTCTATCAACCGGCAAATGAGTAAACAGATATTGGTATATTTGATATACTACCATAATGGAATACTACTCAGCAATAAAAAGGAAAGAACTGTATACAACATGAATGAGACTCAAAAGCTGACTGAGAACATCCAGAAATAAAAGAGCACATATTCTAAGATCATATAAATGTTATATATTTTTCTAGAGTATAAATATATTGTGTATAGGTGTATGCCAGAAGAAGTCTGGTTTATAGTTGCAGAAAACAGATTAGTGTTTGTCTCAAATTGGGGCAAGGATAAGGTTTGAGACTGAAAATAAGGGAATTTGCAGAATTGATGGTAATGTGCTAGTGTGCTCTATCTTAATTAGAGTGGTGGTTTTAGAGATTTATCAATTTGTCAAAACTCACTAATCACGGATGGACCTTGAGGGCATTATGCTAAGTGAAATAAATCAGAGAGAGAAAGACAAATACTGTATGATCTCCAGTATATTGGAATCTAAAGAAAGAGTTGAACTCATAGAAAAAGAGGTCAGAGTTGTGGTTGCAGGGGTTGGGAGGTGAGGGAATTGGGTGAAGGCTGTCAAAGGTCAAATTTCCAGCTATAAGATTAATAAGAACAAGGAATGTAATGCATGCCATGATGACTATATTTAACACTGCTCCATGGTCTAACCGAAAATTGCTAAGAGAGTAAAATCCTAAACTTCTTTTTACAAGGAAAAAAAATACTTTTGTAATAATATGAGGTGACAGATGTTTACCAAACTTATTGTGGTGATCGTTTCACAAAATATCTATATCATGTCATTATAGTATATGCCTTAAACTTACAGTGTTGTATGAGTTTTAATTATATCCTAATAATCCTGGAAGGAAAAAAAAAAAAAAACCTCACCAGTCTATACTTAAAATGGGTACATTTTATTTTATGTAAATTATAACCAAACAAAAACTGATTTTATAAAAAGTCCGTTTTTATCCTCTCTTCACTGTCTATTTAGCAATTAGTGATTTGCTTCTTTTCATACATAACCTAAATCTCATCTGACATTAGTTTCGTGGGGACAATAAAAAATGTAAAACAAAGTACAGATGTTTTCTTGGTTCTTAGGCTTTATGCTGATCAAGATAATAAGCAGAGCTGCAGAATGAAGAAGTTGAAAAGCTACATTTACTGACCTGAAAAAGCTGAGAATTTTACTACTGAAAGAAGAGGCCAGATAGTTAAGAAAGCAGAGACTGGATCACCTAGGGTTTTTTGGAGTGAAATGTAGAGAAAGGAGTAATAAAACACATCATTCAACTGCTTTATTATCTGTTGTATAACACATGTTGGGGCCACTTTGAAGGGTTTTGGTAAAGACTTAGCTTACTTTAGAATGCTTTTTTCTCCCTTTATGAGTGTGATCAAATCTATGTCCTTTTAATGCAATGTCATAGTTGGACCAGCTACAAGTGATTCAACAATTTTATTTAGGTTACAATAATTTCACACTTTCTGCTCCAGCAACACTAAACTGTTTCTATATGCCCAGTGACAGACACCATGCTAGTTCTCATTTTCCTGTCTTTCATCTTGCTTTCCCCACTGCCTGGAACATTCTTCTTCCCTTCTACCCTGCTCATATTGTTCTTCTTGCTTGACTAACTCTAACTTTTAAGATTCAGGTTAATAGTCACCTCTTCCAGGAAGTAATCCCTGATTCCCCCATGTTTCCCAGTTGGAGTTAGATGACCCTCTCTTGGAATACAGAACATTTTGAATATATTACTAATGCATCTACCACACTGTGCTATCATTATACATTACTATGCCTGTGTCTCACTAAATATGAGATCCTTGAGGGAAAGTATAATGTTGTTTACCTTTCTAACCTCCATGTCAAGCACAGTGCCTGACTTGTAGGTACTCGACAACCTTTCTTGAATGGTTGAATGAGTGCATAAATAATTGAAAGAATATTGTTTCCAGCTGCAATCAATTTAGCCAGGCTTCTGTTTCCTCCTCTATAAAATGTGTATTCCTAATCCCTGGTTTTTTGTATGTGTGGTGTTTATATTCTGTCATTTTATTTTTTATCACTTATATTGTTTTACCTTATTTTTCTGTCTGCGTTTTGACAGACCTTTGTGAAAGCCAAATGCGATTAAGTCAAAGTGGCAGCCCAGTAAATTTAAGGGACGTCATCGGTGATAACAATGTTGGCAATGATGAGAGTGTCACTGTGATGTTTTATGGGATTGAAACTTATAGTCAAAGCATGCAAACAATGAGAAATCTGGAGAGTCCAGCAAGGATGGGAGGTTCAGCAGGTACGAATTATCAGAAATAGCCAAGGGGGAAGTCCAGTGAAACAGAGCTGGAATGGTCAATACTTCTGAAGAGTGAAGGCAGAGGAGGTGAGGACACAGGTCAGGTGATTTGAGGCAGCAACACCAGGAGACAGGGAAATCAGGCCAGTCCCCTGCATCAGGGCAGAGGCTATCTCCCTGTCCTCTTTTTGGGTTCTTGCTAGCAGCTGGAGGGTCTGGGCTCCAGGTAGAGGCAGCACCTGAGACGCTGGGCACATTACACCCTGAGCAGAACCAGAGATTCTCAAATCATCCTTCAAAGTGTTATGGCCAACCTGCCTTTGTTCACACTGTTTTCATGCCCTCCTGGGACAGAAAATGCTTCTGAAAATATATCTGGAGTGTTTGGGGCAAGTTAGAGCTGAGTCAGGAGTAAGAAGCTTAAGAGAATGGTGCTGAGGAAGAGAGAAGATGATCACACTGGGGTACAGCCCAGCCCAAAAGGATGAAACTCCAAATATATTGCTGGGTGACGTCGCAGAGCTCCTTACGTCCCCTGAGGCACTGAAAGAAAAGCTCATTTCTTCATTAGCCGTGCTGGCAATGTCCTTACTGCCCTTAAGGGAAACAAACCCTTTCACTGCAGATGTAGTTACTGCATTCTGTTCCAGTTGTGCAGGGACAAATGAGCATGGGCTCAGTGGAGCAGGCAGGGGCCCTCCAGAGGCCTGGGAAGAAACTTTTCCCAGCACCCACGGTGTAGAAAGCTTAGTGGGGAGGGCGGGGGGGCGGGGAGAGAACTGGAAAAGCAGAGGACTGCTTGTTCCGATTATATCAGGTACTTTATAAACATTTCTCTTAGGTAGCAAAATCATCCAGAGTATCATTAAAAACAAACCACTTCCAGTGCCCCAGGGGGGTTACGCTCACCAATAAGTGGTTCTGGAGTGGAGAAATTGTTGATAGTACAAGAAAGAAAAAAAGGGAAGGGGAGAGCAAAAGCATAAAGAAAAGGCAGAAAAAGCTTTTGTGATGGTCTCCTTTGACTAATGAGGCTTTGCAGGCCACCAGGAGGGGCAGAGTCAGGGCCCTTGTGTTATGCTTCAGGTGTTCTGTGGGAAATCTGATCCCCTCACCTCTTCAGTCAACTCCAATTCTCCTTTGTGTGTGAGTCAGTCACTGCCTCCAGCTGAGAAGCTCAGATTCAAAGTCACAATCAACTACTTTTGCTTAATGAATTCAGTTTCCCTTGATCCTACTTATGTCCGCTGGTTATCTCCTCTTCAGATGCTGGAACATTTGCAAGACTTGGAAGGTCCCCACTCCAATTAAAATCCTCCAAGCAACTGCCTGTTTCCTTCTTCTCTCCCTCCCTCCTCTGAATCTCACACAAAGAGAGGCAGCTAATTAAGCATTTTTGAATGGGGGTGGGGGGAAGAATGTCCCCCCTCCACCCCCGTGTCACACTTCAGCCTCCATCATGCTGGAGATAAGACCTGGCACAACTGGAAGCCTGTGACAGCAGATACTTTGAGAAAGGAGACAGGATGAAAGGAACACCCTCTGATGCTTGAATGGCTGTTGGGCACTTGGAAATACTGAGATGGTGATGACTTTCCAGTGTCGATTGCTACAGAATTCAGGGCCAGAGTCCATGTGTCTTTTTTTGGCCTGATTCTAGCTGGTGTGGGTATGGAATCCTCTGGGTAACCCACCTAGAGCTCCTCAGTCAACGCTCAGGGTCTTCTCCAACCCATGAAAAAGACAGTGGCCTTACAAAGTTAATCAGGATCCCAGGCAGCCCCCTCCCTCTCTTTGATATACAAAAGAGACTTTCTCAGAGGTGGTTTGGCTACAACCATATTGCACAGCAATGTTATGAATATCACGTTTACATATTCCTCCCAAACCCCACACTAGGTTTACAGCCAGAACTTGTAACATACTGCCTTGCACATCACACGGTGGATTTAATCAGAACCACATTGGCTGTAAGTGATAGAAACCCAACTTGAGGTAGTTTGAGCGAGAAAAGGTGATTTGTAGCAACTTTTGCCCTAAAGATGTAGAGGTTTTTAGAAGTAAATGGCTGGGGGGAAAGGGGCATATTGAGGACAGCAAGGACACACAGCTGGTCCTGAAAGTCCTTTGAATCTACCCTTGAGGGTGCTCATCCAGGACGTAAGGTAGAAACAAACCTCTCTGAGGTTCCTTCAACATCTGGCCAGGTGAAGGAGTTCAGTATCAAAATTAAACACATTATCTCTGGAGGTGGCTGCAGTTTGTTAGTGTGGAACCAGGCTGCTTATTATTTTCTATTGAAGCCTAGGATTTCTATTCAGCAGCAAGAGTCACTGTGGACCCACTGCTGAGGCCAATTAGATCTACAGAACTTGTAAAGCTGGTCTCAATTTTATCAGTGTCCGACTGATTTCAATAGCATAATTTGATATAGCAATTGCGTAGCGAAGGCTTTACAACAGACGGCAGGCAGCATTGGATGCCTTTCCAATTCTAATTTTACTTTTGAGCTAGTTGGGCTTTTCACTTGCTATGATACATGTTAATATCCATTCTTATATTATAATCTAAAAAGTATTTGGAATAGATACTATCAAATTCCATTCTCTCTTCCTCCATAAGGGAAGCATATTATGACTAACTCTTTTCTGGCTTATAGATGGGGAGATTGAGACAGAGGTTTAGTGATTTGCCAGATTTACATAGAAAATGAATAGGTCAGAAATGAAATCTTCCTAGTTAAATCTGAACATCTAATTTCTTAGCTCTTTTACTTGCAACTTTCTTTGTATTTTCTAGAGCTCTTGGAATAAAGACCAGACTTTGAAGGGCTCTGTGTGATCTGGCCCCTAACTACCTATTCTAGACTATTGTCTCTCCAACTTTTTACACATTCATGACACAGTTTTGTTTCTCAAAGAGCCACACTCCTTCTCACCTCAGGACATTTGCACATGCTGTTCTCCCTCACCTGGAAAGTTTCTATACAGCCCAGCCCCAAGGCATACACTTATCTCTGTCCCTGTTCCTAGTTAACTTCCATTCATCTTTCTATGTCAGCTCAAGCATCACTATCTCAAGAAAGATTTAGCTAGACTAGCTCATGTCTCCCTGCTGCCCATTGTCACAGCAGTTTCCACACTTTGAACTTACATATTCTTGAGGATCAGTTTAATGATTATCCCTGACTAGACTACAAGCTTCATAAGAGCAGGGATCACATCTATCGTACACACCATTGTTGCTATAACAGCAAGTAAACATTCTTAAACCATCAAATGAATGAATGAATTCATGAACAGAGATAAAAAGACATCAAACAGCATTTCCAATTCCAATTTTACATGTGAATTAGTTGAGCTTTCCACTTGGTATGATACATGTTAATATCCATTATTATTTTTATAATCTAAAAAAGCCCAGTGAAGAGGTTAAACATTACTTCACCACAAGACTAATTTCCTGCTGCCCCATTTCCAATATACAGTTTCTCAACTCAGTGTGAGGAGTGTGAGTAGCTTGCCATGCCCTCCCCTTGCTCATACAAAAGAACTCCAGCCTCCCAAGGAAGAGATTCTCAGAAATTTATGACTCAATCAACTCACCCAAAAGGAGCATAAATGGGATTAGTTTTAATATTGTTAAGTTGCAAAAATACAAGCATATGTGCATGCCAAAGCGAAAATGTACGCAAGCAAAGGGGGAAAACATATGGGTACCCATATGGTGAAAAGCGCATTGCTAGACCTTCATACACTTCTCATTTACAACAAGAACCAAAGTTAGTGAACATAAATTTGCTTTGCAAAAATGTGAGAGGAACAGCTTGTTTGCCCATAACTGTTCCACTGAGCAAGATATGTATAACCTTGATTTCTCATCTCAGACACCTCTTTCTCACACTCTGGAGATTAATTAGGCTCGAAACACGACTTCAGATTAGAAACAAGGATTCTGGTTGCCTTGGAGAGGGACAAAGAAGTAGTAGCATGACTGGATGATTCAGAGGGTCAACTAATAGGCAATTCTTATTAGTGGCTAGAACTTGTACCTAGGATGGTTTAGAAGAGAAACGAGGTTGGTGGGTCTCAGCGGGTTGATTTTAATTGAAGCAGAGAAACAACAGGGACCTACAGCAGACGACAGCATGAATGTGGGTTTCATTTGGAGACTGTGCTTTCCTTAGAACAATACTGAGTGGTAGCTAGAAAGTGCCTACATGTGGGAAGGTAGGTGTGGAGTTAGGAAGGGAAATATAAGAACATGGGTGATGCTATAAACTCACTTGAAATGATGCATGTGGCAATATTTTATAATAAATTCCTATATAAGCATGCTAGTGGAACCCTATGAATTCAATTTATCATTTCTATTTTTTTTAACTTTTTTATTTTGAAATACTTATTGACTCACAAGAAGTAGCAAAAATAACAGAGGTCCCATGTGCTTATGACCAGCTTCCCCAGCGGTGGCATCTTATATAACAGAATACCTTATCCGAACCAGGTTACTGATATGGACACAATGCAAATAACTGCACTATGGAGCTTGCTTAGATCTCACCAGGTTTTGCAGGCACTCCCTGCTATTGCCTTCATGTATAATTCCATGACATTTCATCACTGCAAAGCAACTCCCTTATGGTGCCCTTTCCTCTTCCTTGCCAAAACCTTAGCAACCACTAACCTGTTGTGCATCTTCATAACTTTTCCATTTTGAGAATGTTTTAACAGTAGGATAATCAGGATGCACCTTCTGAGACTGACTCCATCCCATCCTGTGCCTGTACCACCGTTTGTTGAACCATTCTCCCACTGAAGGATATTTGGATTGTTTCTAATTTTAGTTATTACAAATAAGATTATGTTGTTCCGAACTTTTCAGGTGGACCAGAGTGACCTAACTAAGACTGTCAAGGGATAAGAAGTAGGAATGGGTAAAATAACAGGAATAATAATAAACAATAAAAAAGGCATAGTGATGAATATGAGTACTTTTTCTCTCAGGACAGCTAGGGTATTAAATGAATTAAAACAACCCCATTTAGCAGTCTAGGAGGTCAGATAGAGGAAGTGGCTTTCCAAAGTAACTGAGAATGTTAACTGCTTCGGTGAAACTTTATCTTAGGTCTGTAAGAATTTGAAGTGCATGTTCAGTCTAAGACAAAACCTCCAGCCATAGAGATTAACATCTACACATGAGTATAGACTAGGGCTGTTTTTATTCAGAATGTTAAGAACTTGGCAAATGCTTTCAAGATATACCTCTTGGGAATTTTTCACAAGAAAAGTAAGGGCTGTAAGGGTGCTAGGATTGCTCAGTTGGTTGGGTGTCTGTCTGCCTTCTGCTCAGGTCATGATCCCAGGGTCTTGGGATCAAGCTCCACATCGGGCTCCCTGCTAAGCTGGAGCCTGTTTTTCCCTCTCCTGCTCCTCCTGCTTGTGCTCTCTCTCTCTCTTTCCCTGTATCAAATAAATGAATAAAATATTGAAGAAAAAAGAAAAAAAAAAGAAAACTTAAGGGCCGTAGTAGAAACAGTCTTTAACATATTATGTGACCTCAACATCTAGCAAAGTGAATAGAAGATAGAAAAGTGCTGCCCAAAGAGGTCAGAACCATGGGAAGTGATATCACAAGTGTTAACTCTCTTAGCTTACATGCAATTCACTCACCTAGGAAACTCATAGATCTAAAACAAAAGCCAAACAGGGTTTTCCCCAGAACAACTATCCGGAGTGTCATTGATCACATTCATGAATGCTCACACCCTTTCCTCCGAGAAGGTTCTCTCCCACCACTACATTCATATTTGGGACTAACCAACGTGGTTTATAGATTCTTGCCCATGACAAATCAGAAGGAAATAATCAGAAGAAATGTGGCTGGCAAAAGGCTGGTATGCTCTCTTTAGGAAGAACTGACAACTAATAGTCATTTGGAGAGAAGGAAGGAAAAATCTCGGAACTATAAAAAACAGACACAAGAATTAAAAAAAAAAAAAAAAAATGTTGTGACCTTATTCCTGGCTATTCCAGCCTCCAAATGTTAAGATATAAACAATTGATATGCATGATGCTGATGTTACATTGTAAAGATGAGGCCAAATAGCATTCACTGTACTCAAGGAAACAGAGGAGAACATAATACATTTTTAAAATGTTTCCATTAAAAATGACTCAAGTCAATGATAAAGGAGTCAGCTTCGGTTACCTGGAAAATTCACTTCTGTGAAATAACTCATTCGCTTGCTCCCTGAGGTATTACTGTATATGAGTAGATTGTAGGAGCAACTCACTCACAGGTGAATAGATGTCATCTTAAAATCTCCATGGAGAGGAAACAGAAAAGAAGACTTTATTATTTTCCCCGAACATCTGGCCTTTCCAAATATGTCAATGGAAATGGGACTAGGTGTGTAACACATTCTAGTGGAGTACAAAGGCATTGTAAGAGGGAAAGACAACGCTCCTTAGAACACAACGGCCTGTACTGTCTCCTCCATCACACCCACCTGTGCAACTTTGGTTTAAGAGACGAAGAAACTTTGGTTTCACATTATTCAGGTGCAGCTTAGTTTCCACATTATTCACGGTTTTACATTCATGAGCCTTCCAATGATTGCTGGCCCAGCGCTCTTTCTCCTGTCCTTCAGGAGGGGAAAAGAATATCATCCTTGGAACCTACCTGCTTTGCAGTGTATTCCAAACACACTGGCCACTTGCCAATCCACAATGCCTGCCTGTTTTGGGACCTGCCCACTCTTTTGGAGGGAAAATTCTTTGAGGCAGCAGCCTGTGAATCCATCATTATTTTCATTCCTAAGCTGGAGGTCACTTGGTACAGATTTTTATGTTCCTGAAGGCTATTAAACAAGTTCTGTATTCTGTAGCAAATCCACATAAATATATGTTTTTTTAAAAACCCATTATCTGCTCCTGAAAATAAATTAAATATAACTTTTTATATCTGAAGCTAAATAAATACATGGAAAAATGCTCAGTGGTTTGCATGTCAATTGCAAAACCTCTGAATGTATGTTTACACAGCACTTTTCTTTGAGATGTTCGCAATGCTTAATAATCATGATCCTGTAACAATCTCAAGTTTTCCTTGGAGGTGAGGCAGATGTCCTCCCGGCAAACCTAGTTTCTGGGAATCCTAACACATCTGCCAACATGACCAAGGAAACTGGAATTCAAGAGATCTCCAGTTAGATATCCAAGACTGGAGAATGGAAATGTTGGGGAAACTTTGGATCCACATCTGGGATTTTGGTTATTTGTTTCAAAAATTTCACCTTACTTTCATAGGAAGGATTAGTTTTTGGTTCGTTTGTTTTCAAGTGAAAATGGGCATAGTTACTTTGAAGGGGTTCCTGATAAAGTGGCAATGATGAGAGTATTTGCACCATGGAAATTCGGCAAATGCCACCAGGGCTTGTCCGTCTTCCCAACCTCGGCCCCAATCAATTTTAAACATTTACCATTATACTAAGATCTAAAACCCTTATTTTTTCAACTATGTATCATTTCAGGTATAAATCATATTGAGCTGTTTTTTTTTCCTCTTCATTACATATATTTACTTTTTAAATTTCAGAGATTCTATATTGTTTCTGATTCACACAGGCTTGACATTATTTTTCTCTAGTGTGATAATAAATGTATTGGGTCATTAGCTTTTACCTTTTCCTGTAATTTCTAGGGATTGGCAGCATATGTTTGGCCCATCTTTTTAAACTATAAGCATTATCACTATTCTTAATCTTTAAGAATCTGCTCATTAAAATATTCTATTTCTAAATAAAGGTTTGTTTATTCACTTCTGTTATACAGATCCCTAAATTTAACCAAGAATTTTCAAATCTTGCGTTATTAGCATTTTAGGAACACGGTTGTCTAGTGAACTAAATTCTCCAATGTAATCCTGTTGGAATTTCAAAGGAAATGTCATTGCAACTTTTATTTCCTATTCTTGCATGCTAAATTAACCAGCAAATTGTTCTAAAAATGCTGTTTGATGTTTGAGTTTTATTGGCTGCTCTTCTAAACCTTTAAAACAACTTCCCAGAGTCTCCTCAACTCTAAGTGAGAAGGAATAGCCTTCTAAAAATAAATAATGGTAGTCATCTGCAGATGCACATTTTAAACTTGCAAACCCTCCAGGTTCCAAAGCTTTTCAAATTTGGAAAACAATGCTTTGAGTTTAAATGTTTAAATATCATGGAGAGAGGAGGAGAAAGACAATGGGGGAAAGAAAGACAGCAAGTGAAGGCCAAAGCTGTAAAAAAGCAAAAGGCAACTGAAAGTAGATCATAGCCTGAGAGATTTGAAGAGCAGAGGAATCATTTAAATGTAGGGTTTTCTGAGCTTTTTTGAGGCTGAATTGTAACTATTATGTTGTATAAAAGATTGAGAATATGGATGAATTTCCCCTATTTTGAGGGAAACCTTACCAGTGTACCATTAGAAGGTATTGCTTCAAAACACTTACACAAAGTCGAAATGCCTTTCAAAAGATTTTTAGGCTCAGAGAACTATGCATTTAGGATCAAATAAATGCATTTTCGGATTTCAAGCATTTATAAAAATCTCTGAATTTACCAAATACATAGAAATTGGCCTGATGTTTAGACATAGTTTTATATGAAATATAAATCCGAAATTGTCTCTCACTTCAAGCAAAATTCCCATGCGGCTTAGGTCTTTGGGAACATAAGCTATTGCTTCATTTTCACTAAAGTTGGGCTTTGTGATGTCCCTCATGTATAGTTTAATATTCTTATTAACATTACTTTATAATATAGACATTTTGTGTGTCTATATCTGAGGTCTGTATACAAAGAATGTTCAGAGGATTTATTAGTATTATCTTTCCCTACAACAAGGCTGGGGTTGACACATACATCTCTGTTCACATGGAGGACATGAGACCATTTAACTTTTCTCTTAAATGGTGCTCCTAGTAACAAATCCAGTCTCTCATCTAGGAAGTACTGTTTACATAAATTATGTTACAAATTAGGGGCAAATTTTCAGGTATTTCTTTATCTCTATGTGGGTATTTTTAAAGTTTCATTGAGATTTTAATTTGCTTACAATAAAATGTTCCCCTTTTTTTAAAAAATTTTATTTATTTATTTGACAGAGATCAAGATCACAAGTAGGCGGAGAGGCAGGCAGAGAGAGGAAGGGAAGCAGGGTCCCTGCTGAGCAGAAAGCCCGATGTGGGGCTCGATCCCAGGACCCTGAGATCATGACCTGAGCTGAAGGCAGAGGCTGTAACCCACTGAGCCACCCAGGCGCCCTAAAATGTTCCCCTTTTTCGTGTATCATTTGGCATTTTTGACTTATGTAAGGAGCAACATAAGCAGGACTGTATTGAAGATATAAACATTTCCATCAGCTGAAAAAATTCCCTTGTGCCCCTCTGTAATCACATCTCCCCAGATCCTTACTCCAGGTAACCAGTGACTTGATTTCAATCACTATGACTTAGTTTTGCCTATTAAGTCATGCAGTAGGTAATTTTGTGTCTCGCTGCTTTTGCTTGGCCTGTTTTTGAGAATCATCTATGTTGTTACATGCAGCAATGATTTGTTACTTTTACTTGCTGAGAAGTCATTTGTTGTTTAAATATGCACAATTTATCTATTTAATTGTTGAAGGTTCTTTCTAGTTTGAGGCTATTATAAATGAAGCTGCCATAATATTTATGTGCAATGTATATTTGTAGACAGACATTTTCATTGATCTTTGGTGAACACTCAGGAGCAGAATTGGGGGTCATATGTTAAGTGTATGTTTAACTCTGTAACAAAGTGCCAAACCGTTTTCTGTAGTGTTTATAGCATTTTATAGTCCCAGAGTTAATGTGTAAGAGTTTCAGTTTTTTCGCATCCTCCCCAACAGGTGATACTGTCAGGGTTTGCTGTTGTTGTTGTTGTTTTTAAATTGGACAGCCTAGTAGTTGTGAGTAGAACCTCATTATGATTGAATTTTCATTTCTATGGTAAATATATTTCACATATGTTCAGGTGCTTTTTATTCAGAGATCTTCTTATGTGAATTGTCTGTCAATTTTTTTGTTCACTTCAAGATGGATTTTTAGAATTATGTTGTAAGAATTCTTCATGTAACCCAGATGAAACTCAAACATAACCCAGACAAAATCCAAAATTCTTTGTTTCTCCCAGTCTATGGCTTGTCTATTCGTTTATACTTAAATGGTGTTTTTAATTTTGATGAAGCCATTATTAATTGAATTGCATTCCCCCACATTCCCCAAAAACGATACTCTGAAGTTCTAATTCTAGTGCTGCAGAACGTGACCCTATTTGGAAATAGGGTCTTTATAAGTTTATCAAAATCAGATGAGGTCATGAGACTGGGCCCTAATCTGATACGTTGGTGTCCCTATGTAAAAGGAAAATTGGATACCAAGAGAGGCACACCGGGAGAAGGTCATGTGATAATGAAGGCAGGAATCAGGGGGATACATCTACAAGCCAAGAAACATTAAAGCCTGCCAGCCAACCACGAGAAAGTAATGGATACGCATCGGGCAGGTTCTCCCTCACAACCCTGGAAAGGAACCAACCTTACCTCCCTTCAATCACGGACATATAGCTTCCAGAACAATAAGAAAATACATGTCTCTTGTTTAAGCCAAACCATTTGTAGCACTTTGTTACCGCAGCCATGAGAAAATGATACAAAGCCAAATTTATTCTTGTTTCCTTCTTTTGTGGTAAGATCCTTTGATGTCCTAGCAAAACATTCTCTATTTCAAAGTCATGAAGGTGTGTTCCTACGGTTTCCTCTAGATCTAGGTTATTTTTACATAACACACAGGCATACTCCACACCTTCTCCTGTTTCACTGAAGTTCATGCTATGCTTGGATTTTCTCATGCTTGAGGGAGCATTTGTTTCTTACATAATTTCTAGAATTAATCATAGTTTCTAGTAATGTATAAATACACGAGGTGACTCTGTACCCAACTCTTCAAGTTCAACTTAGAGTAAGTTTTCGTTCCAAAGAGATAAGGCCCACTGTTCTTTTGGTTCCCTTCCTACAGAGGTGGCGAAGATCATCACTGACATTGAACGCCAACCACTGCGTGCCCAGCACATGCATGCCGAGGGCACCGCACCATTTCCAACATCCTTCTTCCATCCGGGTGGGCTATTGATGTGTGGGTTAAATAGGTGTGGCTCTGGGGAAATGGTCTGAAAGTACTGAGTAAGGATGCCTAGTAATACCAACATTTACAAAGGGCATGGTAACCTTCTAGCACTCTTCTTAAAGAAAGGGCTAATGACCAACTGACCCATGCATCTCTACCTTAAGAAATTAGTATCTTTGTTTAAGGTGATGGCACCCCTGTTCTTCCTGCCTGGGTAAACAGAAGTTTTCTGTGGTCATAGAAAGGACTGAAAAAATAATTCAGTACATTCTCTCTTTATAAATCCTTTTTTTCTTCTTTTTTTGGAATGGAATACTCAATGACTGATGCATGTGGTCTATTTGCTTTGCATTACTATGCTTTTTGATTCCCAAAGTTTTGGTTTGCTTTAGAACAAATTCTTCAATAGAATAATAAAATAACTCTGAAAAATTCCCAGAGGTAAAGAACTTACCCTTGACTGACAGGTGTCTCCATGTCACAGTTGGCTCTGGTCTGCCAATAGCAAGACACAGCAAGGTCACACTGCTTCCCTCATTCACAGTGATGTCTGAGGAGATATTCATGATCTGGGGAGGAACTATAAAGAAACAAAGGAGAAACAAAATACATGAGGATGATTCTTTTTACTCAAAAGGAGGTGTAAGCCTATAAATATTTGCACAGCATGATTTTATGATCAGTATTAGTCTTAACAATAATGTTCAGATTGCTTGATTTGCCAACAAGGTGGCCATTAATACTGTACACTGCTAGGGCTCAAACCTGGCTCTCCCAAGAACATGGCAAAAACAAATACTTCCATTGCTTTGTTTTCCTCTTCTTTTCTTCATTTCCTACCTGGAAAGATAGGACTCATCCCTCAAGGGACTTCAAAGATCACCTCCCCTTTACAGTTTTCCCTCACTTTTCCACAAATCTGAGAAGAGAATCACCTCCCTTTCTCCCTGTGGTATGTGGTGTCACAGCTGATTTTTTTCATGCCTGTCTTTTTACCTAGAGTTAGTTCCTCAAGGATTAGGATGGAGTCCCATGCGTCTCTATTTCCTCATTGTCTAGCACAAGGCTGACAAAGGGTCCTGCTTAATTCCTTTTGGAAAGAAAGATTCAAAGAACAATGGAACAAATCCAAAAACTATGGGGTGGGGATTGGGGGGGGGTGGCCAGAGCTCGAAGCTTTTAATGGAGGATTTCAGATACCTAAACCTTTCTTCTCTGTTATGTTTCAGATTCTCCGAAGGATGGCAAGAGAGGAGGCTCAAATTCTACAACTATGTTGATTTATTCAAACTGCCATTTTAATTAAAAATTATTAATTACCAAACAGGTAGAGTACTGGTAGTTTCCAAACCACCCAGAGTCAGTGGCAAAGGAGAATTGTGGCTGATGCTTGATTTAGACAACTTTGCTGCCGGGAGTTTTATGCTGCTGAGACCTTAGAGTTAAGTCTTTTCAAGGAGAAGCCATAAGTAACATGTAGAACATTTGACTTCTTAAGGGAATCCACATTAGCAAATAAATAAAAAATTGCCTATCATATAAATCTGCCATATTTTGGATTATTTCTGCATTAGGATTTGGCCTGAAATTTCATTGCACATATTTTATCCAAATACACACTGGGAAAAAATAGTGTGCATTCTAACTACACTGCATTCTCTTGAGATAACTGTACTACCTGTTTTTCAGTATTTTCTAGCTTGTTAAAAAATAGTTCTGGGTAGAAATGTCAATACTTTTTTTCACTTTTATAAAGCAACAACTTCAGTGCACCTTCTGCAATATTCTCAGAATAATGTCTGCTTTAGCTGGATGTGTTGGGCCCTCTGAAGTTCTTTCTCTAGACCCGGGAGTCTCCCTGGTGCTGGTGTTAAGATAGACACAGCTCGGGGGAGGGGGTTGTATAGTCAGGTTCGTAGAGGATAATTTAGTACATGCGATGTCCAGGGCCACATCTTCCAACTCAAGCCCCAGTTCAGAATCACCAATTCTGTACATGCTATGTTTCATCTGATAGTTCAAGGGGTCCTGGCTTAATAGATATTTGTAAAATTCCGTGGATATTTAGCATGACTGCCTCATTCTCTAGGTACTCAGCCAGTGTCACCCATTAGGATGTTAGTTCCTGGGGTGCAGTTGCAAAACTGATCCACACTCCCACCAAGCCCCAGGCAGTGCTAACTGCAACCCCCACTCCACCCCGGCACTTCCAGAATGGCCCTGCCACTTTCTCAAAGGAAGAAAGATAAGTATAGCTTTAAGGGTGTGTACACCAAGAAGAAAGGAAGCACAAATAGTGAACTGGGATGAAAAAAAGTTTTTTTCTCAATTATGATACCCTTATTATTAATATATACAATGCAATAATGTATGTTAACATAAAATGCTCGTTTTCAAAAGTTGCACATATATTATTTTATGGCTACTTTACAAGTTATGAAATAAATATTCTCACAATTGAAAATGAAAACAAAATTGAAGCCAGGGGAGAGTTAAGTAAATTACTCAAAAGGACATGGCCAGTAAATGGCAGAATTCTTTCCATCAGATTAAGCGGCTTCTTTGTTTGTCGTATCGATACCCCAAACACAGTATTTATATTTGTCTATTTTGATTCCTCTGCTTTGAATGATCTCCCAGTGCATCTTCCCTCACAGCACTTAACCATAAAGAACAAAACCACCTCATGCCAGTTGCTTCCCCAACACATTGCATAGCATGAAGGGGAGGAGCCCATTTTAATCATCTTTGTTAATCCAAGGCCTGCTAAGAGCAAGCAGCACTTACCAAGAGCAGCTCTCAATGCTTCCAGTTTAAGTTTGAATCTGAATTGAATTTGACAATACTTTTAATGGCCCTCCCTTTGTTAGCATGACAAATTTTTTGAAGAAAGGAGTACTTGAAAATGAATAAATACTTTTACCTATTGGAACAAAGGAGATCTTTGTTCCATTTGCAGACACTTATTTATGGCAAATTGATCTGTTTCTAAGTATCTATAAATCTAGTGTCAATGTATGTATCTATGTATCTATCTATCCATTTATCTATCTATATAACTAGTGTTTATGGTTATACAGGTAAACACAAAAATGTACAAGTCTTAACCAAAATATTAAAATCACTCACAAAAAATAGTAGGACTCACACAAGTCTAATTAAAAGATGACAAATAGGGGTGCCTGGGTGTCTCAGTGGGCTAAAGCCTCTGCCTTCGGTTCAGGTCATGATCCCGGGGTCCTGGGATCGAGCCCCACATCGGGCTCTCTGCTCAGCAGGGACCCTGCTTCCCTTCCTCTCTCTGCCTGCCTCTCTGCCTACTTGTGATCTCTGTCTGTCAAATAAATAAATAAAATCTAAAAAAAAAAAAAAAGATGACAAATAGCACAGTGTGTTTTAGTCATAGCTGCAGACACGAGGGGCCCCCAGATCTGCCAAGAGTGCACGCATCGTTGATGGTGGTGGGCTACAACCCCTCATATGGTTGTGCAGATTGTTCAGTGCACAAATTGTGGTCCTTTATGATAAGTAAATTAAAAAATAGTTCAATAGATATAGACACATAAACATATATATATATATATATACACACACACACACACACACACAAATAAAATACTGCCTGACACTCTATATATCTGTATACATACACAACACACACATATGTGTGTATATATTATATATATATATACACATATATATGAGAGATAATATTTTATCAGATAACAATCAGAGGAAGAAGCAGATTTCCAAAGTATCTTAGGGTTCTGGGTTATCATGAGGTATTTATACATTCTTTCTTTAGCCTTAGCATGGCCAGCTGCTCTTAAACACAAAATACATCTCGAACCTGCCCCATCCACTCCACTCATACTGCCATTGGATTAGTTGAGAAGCTTATTGTCTCTAGCTTTGGATATTACAAAAGTCTCTTCATTTCTCAACCTGCCACCATTTTATAATTCAAACCCTATAAACCTACCACAATCACCTCTTAAATATTTTTTCTTCTGCCTAACACCCCAAATATCTGCCCCTATCTAAGACTGGAAAATCTAAATTTCTTAACAGGATTTACAAAACCATTCATAGTCTGGCCATAGCTTAACTACTGGCCCCTTCTCTAATATGTAGTCCTCTGCCCCCCAACTTCTCTCTTCTTTGTGCCTTTACACATATTATCCCTTCTGCTGGGTAAGTACCTTCCCACTTCTCTGCCACATGAAATCCTCATCCATCCCTCAATTCAACTCAAACATGAGCTCCTTTATGATGTCTTAGCTGCTCTCTCTTCTGCTCCCACGGCATTCTTGTTTATGTCTTTATCATACAATTTATCTTTGCAACTGAGCTATTCCATGGGATCTGCTATATTTATCCTCCTATTCTTATTATAAAAAACCAAAACCTGACGTGTAGTAGCATCCTTTTCCCACTTAATATAATATATGAAAGCATAGGTTTTTAAATTGGATATCTTATAATCTGTCAAGTGTTTTCCATCTTAGAGATCTGACATTTGCCCTTTTTTCTTCCTGAAATACCCACCCACTTTCATCATTTTTTTTTTTTTTCTTTTCCAATCAGGGCTCAGTTTTTATGTTAGCTCCTCAGAGAAGTCTTTGTTAGGACCCTAGACCTCCCCCCAACCCATCTAATTCAAATCTTTCTGTTACAATCTCTTCTCAACTCTAAATTTTCTTGATGATTTTTATATAGCTTTGTGCTTTCATATACATTAGTATGATTATTTGTTTAAAGTCTTTCTGGTCCTAAGCTATAAGCTTTATAAACCACTGTATCCCCACTACTTAGAATTATGCTTAACACATGGGTGCTTAAAAAAATTTTGTGGAATAAATAAATGGTTATTATATGTACAATTGAGCCATGAACAACATAGCTTTGAACTAAATGGGTATATTAATATGCATTTTTTATAGTAAAGTATTATACATGTATTTTCTCTCTCTTTTGATTCTCTTAGTAACATTTTTTCTCTAGTTTATTATAACAATACAGGATAAAGTACATATAAAATATGTGTTACCAATTGTTATGTTATTAGCAAGATTTTTGGTCAACCATAAACTCTTAGTAGTTAAGGTTTTGGAGAGTCGAAAGTTATACAGGGATTTCGACTGTATGGGAGGTTGACACATCTATCCCCTATGTTCAAAGGTCAATTATAGTTTCTTATACATGTTATGCATTTGTGAGGAAGAAATCCTGAGTAAATTAGGGATTGAAACGTGTGATTCTGGACATATTAACACCATCCTCCATAAAGTTGACAATGATATAATTGAAATAGCATATGAGAAAGCCATGTAACAGAACCTAAATTCTAGTGTCCAAGATACCTGTGTAACCCTGGGCAATCTTAGCTTAACTCTTCTGAGCCTCTAGTTCTTCCTCTGTAACATGAAGACAACAATTCTCTTTCTAGTTACTTATTAGAATTAACTTTAAATGTGTATAGCACATTAGCACAGTACCTGGAAATAAGTGCTTAATAAATGTTAGTTGCTATTATTCGTGTTTATATATTCATTTATATTATTCATGCTATTTAGAATCAGATAGCTTAGTCTGTGACTAATTCTTCATTTTCTGAATTTCAGTTCTTTCAGAGTTAAGTCAGAACTTATATATAGGTGATGCTCCCCTTGGATAACTGGGAAGACTGCATTATATATGCTTCCAGGATAAAAGGTAAATATTCAATAAATATGATTTTCTTCTTCTTCCTTAGCTGAATAATGGAGCTTAAGCAAATGCACAGGGCAAATCACACAGGTTTGTTTAAAGAAATTGCCTGGCTCCTCCTTATCTCTTTTATTTTAGGGAGTGTCTGTTTCTGTTTGTAGAAGACAAGGTACAGGCTTGAGTGCCATGCTGCATTATTTCAAGGACGATAATTTCACGCATTTCAAACCTGCCCTACCTCTGTCCCACCACAGTCTTTGCTAATTAGGCTTTAAGTGTTTTGTTTAAAACTAGATGACACCATTTAAAAAAAAATCTTGTAATTTATAATCATAAAGGCTGAAGTTTAAATACCATTTTTCTTCCAACTACTTTCTGTGTGATTGAAAAAAAAAAAACAAAACTGAAAGCCATTAAGCTTCAGCTTCCTCCACCATATACCTAAAATGGGCATAAAGATACATGCCACATAGGAATGTGGAGATTAGATTAGAGACAATTTTTTAAGATTTTATTTATTTGAGATGGGGGGAGGGGCAGAGGGAGAGAGAGAAAGAGAATCTCAAGCAGATTCCACGTCCAGTGAAGCCTTGCATGAGGCTCAATTCTACGACCCTGAAATCATGAGGTGAGCTGAGATCAAGAGGCAGATACTTAACCAATTGAGCCACCCAGGCAACCCAGAAAGAATGTTTTAAAAGGACTTAAATAGCTATTACTGTTTTATCTTTCCCCTGCCCCATTCTTGTTATCCTCAGAGAATAAGAAAATATTAAGAGACCACGAGAAAGCTAACATAAAGGGGAAATGCTTTCCATTATACTCAAAGCTAATTTATAAAAATAATACAGTAAAGACTTTTAAAGAATTTCTTTTATTCTTGTAGGGTTAACATTTTTTTTTTTTTTAACAAGGGAGCTTATTTCATAAACTAAAGGTGAAACTAATTTGGGAATTATAGCATACATGCTAGGCTAGGTCATGCCATATTTTGTATATGAAAATAGTAATGACATTGTGCCAGAAGCAAGATATGAAGTGTGGGATAAGTGGATTCTGATCTTGGTTCCTCCACAGCTGTACAATCTTTTGTAAATCACTTAACCCTTCTGATTTAGGGGTGTGTGTGTGTGTGTGTGTGTGTGTGTGTGTGGTGGTGGTGTTCATTTGTTTCTTTTGGCTGATTTTATTTGAAGAAATTAGATTGGGATTTATCAGATCTTTTCCAGTTTAAATTCTGTGAATTGGTGATCTTCTAGCAATATTAACTGTCCAGTGCGGCTTCTACAGAGAACAAAGTGGTAATAGCACCAGCAGCAGTAACAAAATCACTAGTATTTAGTTCTTTGAGCCTGGTACTAATTGCTCTGTATACATTATTTGTTTTAATCCTGAACATATTTCTAGGAAACATTATCTATTAAAAATCAGCATTAAGGGTAGACATATATATCAATGGAATAGAATTGAGAGTCCCAGAAATATATCCATACTTTTATGGTCAATTCATTTTCAACAAGGTGCCAAGATAATTCAATGAGGAGAGAATAGTCTTTTCAACAAATGGTGCTGGGACAACTGGATATCCACAGGCAAAAGAATGAAGTCGGACTCCTACTTCACTTTATACACAAAAAATTAACTCAAAATGGATCAAATACCTCAAAGTCAGATCTAAAAGAAGAAAACACAGGTGTGAATCTTTGTTACCTTGGATCAGACAGTGATTTCTTAGATATGACAGCAAAAGTGCAAGCAGCAAAAGAAAAAAATAGATAAATTGGACATCATCAAAATAGAAAAAAAAAAAGGCTTTTAATTTTGTGCTTCAAAGAATGCCATAGAAAAAGTGAAAGAGATAGCTCACAGGAGATAAAATTTTTGCAAATAATACAGCTGATAAAGGACTAGCATACAAGCTATGTAAAAACTTTCACAATTGACAATAAAAAGATATAACCTAATTAAAAAATAGACAAAAGATTTGAATAGACATTTCTCCAAAGGAGATATACAAATGGCCAGTAGGTACTTGAAAAGGTGTTTAGTACCATAGCTCATTACAGAAATGCAAATCAGAACCTCAATAAGACCCTACTTTGCTTCCACTAGGACAGTTGTAGTAAAGAAAAAAAAGATACTAATGAACGTTGGTAAGGACATGGAAAAATTGGAACCCTCATACACTGCTGTGGGAATTGTAAAGCAGTGAAGTTGTCTTCAAAACAATCATGCAGCTCTTCATGGCTGAAGGATGGAGTTACCATGTCTTCCACCCCTAGGTATGTACCCAAGAGGAATGAAAACACTTGCCCACACAGCAACTTGTGAACAAATGTACATAACAGCATTATTCATAACAGATTTAAAAAAAGGGAAAAATGCAAATGTTCACCAATAACTGAAAGGATAAACAAAATAAAATATATCCAAACAAGGGAATATTATTCATCTATCAAAAGGAATGAAATAAGGATGCATGCTACAACATGGTTGACATTGAAAACATTATGTTACGTGGAAGATGCCAGACACAAAAGACCACTTATTGTATGATTTCCATCTAAATGAAAAGTCCAGGGGCGCCTGGGTGGCTCAGTGGTTTAAGCCTCTGCCTTCGGCTCAGGTCATGATCTCAGGGTCCTGGGATCGAGCCCCACATCGGGCTCTCTGCTCAGCGGGGAGCCTGCTTCCCCCTCTCTCTCTGCCTGCCTCTCTGCCTACTTGTGATCTCTCTCTGTCTATCAAATAAATAAATAAAAATCTTAAAAAAATAAAAAATAAATGAAAAGTCCAGACAGAGAAGGTACCTGCGAAAGTTGCCAGAGGCTGGGGAGGGGGCAGAAAGGGAGTGATTGCTAATGGGCACAGAGTGTCTTTTTGGAGTGATGAAGATGTTCTAGAACAGGTGAGTGGTGATTGTTGCGCAACCCTGTGCATTTACCGAAGATCATCCTGGTAAATGAATTATAATGCCATGCAGATGTTACGAAAAACAAAGCACAGCCTATCGTGCTCCTTCTTCAGAAGGAGAACCAGAGCTGTGCAATGAGGAGAGAAGCCAACTTCCTATGTGCGGGTTCTCAGAAAATATCTTTTTCATTTATTGATAGCTCAGTGCAGGATGCTCAACCTGCCTCCACTAATCTCTCTGTCTCTCATTACCTGCCCACTGTTTCCCCTTTCCTTTCTTTTCAAAACAATGAATGCTACCCTACCCATGTCCATGTGATTGGCGATGCTTCCACGTTTGTGCATATGCTGTACTCTCTGTTCTTGTGCCTCTTCCCCACTCATCTATCTGCATAAGCCCTACTCATAACTGAAATTTGATACTGAGATATAAACCCCCCCTCCTCCATCAGTTCTCCCCATTCCAAAGACAAATGTAAGCATGTGCCTCCCAGGTCTACCTATGCATAATGATGTAATACATTCATCCAAAAGCATTTATTTAGTGCCTACTGTATCTTGGGCATTATCTTCAGGGAGAAGAGTAGATAGAAAGGTCTTTCTCGCATGTGAATTATGAAGGTTACTGTCTAGAGGAGAAAACTGACACTGATAAATGATCATAGGAATCAGTGTGTGAGTGTGTTATGACATGGTGGTATAAGGTGCTGGGACAGCCCATTATAGGGGGCCTGTCCTGGTCAGTGGGTTTGTGTGAAGTGTTTGTTCTGGGCAGAGCTGGGCAGGCGTACCAACATATTTACAGGCTCTGCAGAGACAGAGAATATGGTTCACTTGGGTACCTGTGGCTGAAGTAAAAAACCGTAAAATCACACAAATGGAGAGTGGATGGGCAGGGTCAGACCCTACAGGCTATAGGAAGAAATGCTAAGGTTTGGGCCCTTTTTATAAAAGAAATGACAGAAAGTATTAAACTCTCTAAAGATGATGATGATGATGATGATGATGGTGATGATGTGTTGGAGACTGGACAGATTTGCATTGCAAATACATTCCTGCTGGCTGCAGTGTGGAGAACAGAAAGAGCAAAGCCAAGGAGGGATAGAACTAGCTAGGATGCTATCCAGTAGTGAGGTGGTGGCAGCTTGGACAAGCATGCCAGCAGGAGCGAGGGGCCGAGAGGGACAAATGAGAGCAGAGAGGGACAAATGGGAGAGGCACTTAAGAGGTAAGATGAACAAAGTTCAGGATTGACAGCCTATATGTCCAGTTCAAAGCACTTCTCATAGTGTTCTATTGTTTGCTATGTCTCTCTTGCCCATTGGGATGGGGGATCTGTGTGATCCAGGACCACTATTTGTTCATCTCAGTCTCCCAGGGCTGCTCAATGCATGGCTACTAGTAGGTGCTCAATCGATGTGTGCTGAATTTAACTGGGAGTGCAAGAGATTTTCCAGGTAGCACAACTTCTCAGGATCCAGTGGGAGCAGCCAGAGAGTAGGAACTTGCCCTACTTTCATGAGGTGACATCCTAATGCTTGAGAGGCAGGGGCAGATCCTTGTTCAGTTATATGGACTCTGAGTGTGAACTTGGTCTCCCCACATATCCTGGTGTGTTACTGTTTTATATTATGCTGGGTAAGATTAGACCTGCTGTACTCTGATTGCTTTTCTCTTCTTGTATCTATTTTGATGAGAGGAATGGTGGAGAATGAGAAGAAATGATTATGAATTACAGAAACATAAACACACACCAGGGACCCGGCAGCATCAGAAGCCATACAATCTTCACAGAGCTCGTTTGTAAGGGTGTCTCTACAGTATCACTTACAGAAATTATTTATAGACTTAGACACACAGCTCCTATTTTTAATTTGCACAATTCAAGCAACTGACCATGATCAGAAAAATTACATGCAGTCAAAGAGTCTTTCTCATCCAACCCTGTTCTTTCTAGGGCATGTAGATGCCCTCCCTCTGGGAGGCTCCTTTTGTTCATTGCTCTCCTGACTTGCTGCCTCTCCCTGAGATTTCTCACCACACACACACACACACACACACACACACCCTTAGAATCACAGGGTTTAATTTACATCATATAATTTTCAAGTCAAAAAGAGACCTTAGGGATCATCTAGTACAACCTCCTCATTTTACAGCTAACAAAACCCTTTGGGTCTAGCCCCAGTTCTGTCAAGTATTTGTTGGGAGGTGGATAGAATTCCCATAACCTCTTTTAACCCAGATGTCTCTCATGCCAGGACCCCTTGGAATTAGGGACCTGTAGGCACTGGTTTCGGATCTCTCTCTTTCTCTACTCTGTCTCTTTGTCATAGCTTCTTTTGTTAATGCAACCTGGGCTACCGCTCTTGTTCATTCATAGCTGATCTTGAACAAATGTTTAAATGTTTCTAACCTCCAGTTTCCAAACTGCAAAGCAGGGTAGTGACCATAGGTAACTCACAGGTCCAAGTGAGGAATAAAGGGCAAATAAATAGAAAATCATTTTCTCATGGTGCCAGGACATGGTGAATGTCAATATCATGAACTCTTTGATTCCACTTCTAGAATATTTTTACTTTTTTAAAATTCTATTTATTTATTTATTTATTTTTGTCAGCAACTCTCATTTTTTGAGAACTTCGTAAGTGTCTGGAGGTACCATAGAAAGAATCTGTCACACACCACTTATTTTATCCTTGTGAAAACCCTATGAGGCTGGATTACTATTTCACATTTTTAAGGACAAGAAAACAGAGGCAGAGAGAGAGAGATAAATAAGTTATCTAATGTCACAGAGCCAGAAAAAAGGAAAAGCTGAGATGTGTATATCCTGTTCTGAATGATTTCAGAATGCAAGGTCTCAGGCCACATACAAAGGCATACACGATGTCGTCCAAGTGTGCCTGACTCTAAGAGACTTGATCTCTGCACCCTAGTACTTGGAATTTTTTTGAAGTTGCACACAGTGTGGCAGGTAATGGGGGTAATGGAATTTTTATTTTATTTTATTTTATTTAGTTTTATTTATTTGATGGGGGGCAGGTGGAGAAAGCACAGAAGGAGAGGGAGAGGGAGAAGCACACTCCCTATTGAGCAAAAAATCCAACACAGGGCTCAATCCCAGGACCCCGAGATCATGACCTGAGCTGAAGGCAAATGCTTAACTGACTGAGCCACTTAGGCACCCCTGGGAATTCTTGTAGGGCTTAGAGAAGTGGTCCTCACTTGGATTATCTGAAAGGGCAGATATTACCAGCAACCCTTGCCCCACTGAGTAGGTGGAAAGCCAAATGCAGGTAATGTTCCAGCATCTTCTTGACCACAGCATCTTCTCATTTCCTGCCTGAAGTTTGTGGACCCCTTATTTATATCTCCTACCTTATAGAATATCTCCACAGCAAAGTCTGGAAAGGGACAAGATCACCTGGTGTTTGCACCAGAGTATCACCACAGAGTCCTGGAGGCCCCTCATCTACAGTCTCAGTCTTGCTGTATTTAAGCGCTTCTCGGATGGGATAGGTGGGTCTAGGGGGAAATCTGGGCTGAAAATTAGGCCAAAGGTGTCCACACTCAGAATTTCATGACCCCAGCCCCAACCCTGCCATCAACCTATGTCCCTTCTGATTTCTCTTGTCAGTAGGTACTCTCTGATATTACTTTTGTGTTTCCAACTTGTTTGCCTATTCCAAATCTGAATTGTCTTATTTTGAACAGGGAGGGGTGAGGGGAGATGGGCTTCCTCCATGTCCTTCTTCAGAGTGTGTCCTGTAATCCTACCCAATACCCCAGTTCCACTCAGACCTGGATTACCCCTTGGGAAGGACACACTGGTCTTAGGGCAGGTTCACCCAGCCTCTCCAAGCCTTCCTGACTTGCTCCATATTGAAGACTGGCACCAGCTGGCTCCTGCCTTGGTCTGTGCCAGCCACCCACACACCACCACAGAGCTTTCTGATGTCAAGGCTCAGCTGCATGATTCTGCTGAGGTCTGTTCAACTGAGCAGCAACCTCAGAGTATAGGTGGCTTCTGAACTGAGCTGACTGCCTCCATCGGACTTAGTATCATGCTTGGATAGTCCATCAGGAATCAGTCTCCCATTCTCCCCAGTAATTACCCCTCCTGCCAACTAGGTGTTCCTTCTACTCTTCTCTCCTCCACCTATTCTGTGCTGCAAAGCTAGGTCATTTCACCTCACCCCTACACCCAAGATGCAGTCACTGTGCACCTAGCAGGTCTGAGATAGAATGAAGAAAGGAATTCCTTGGAATCAGACACAGAAACTCTTCATCATGGGAGAAAGGTAGCACATGTGAAAGTATGAAGAAATGGGCCCTTGCCCATAATCTTGTCCAGAACTGGATCTCTCTTCCATTCCACAGTTTAATGAAAATGGCAGTTCCCTTACTCTCCATGACCTACCATTTTAGTCATTCATCACATGAGGATGATCAAAGTTTCCTAAAAAACTTTCTAGTTATTAATAAATTAGATCATAAAGATAAGTAAGCTTTAGGACAAATACCATACTATTTCATGCATGTGGAATTTTAAAAGCAAAACAAATTAACAAAGGAAAAAAAGAGAGAAGAGGGAGGGAGGGAGGGAGGAAGAGAGAGAAATCAAGAAACAGAGTCTTAACTCTAGAGAACCAACTGATGGTTATTAGAGGGGACGGGGTAGAGATTGGGTGAAACAGGTGATGGGGATGAAGAAGTACACTTGGCATGACGAGCAACAGGTGATGTATGGAAGTGCTGAGCCACTACAGTGTACACATAAAACTAATGTAGCACTTATGTTAACTGGACTTAAAAACTAAAAAAAAAAAAAAAAAAAAAAAAAAAAAAAAAAAAAAAAAAAAAAAGGGGAAAAAAAAAAAAAAAAAAAAAAAAGAAGAAGAAGAATATGGGGGAAAAGTACACTTTAAAAATCATAGAAAAATATTTGAAAAATTAATAGAAAAAAATCGTATCTATAATTCAGTTTTCCCACTAAAGAAAAGGAAAGTTATTGTCTTGGTTCTTAGGGATTCCACTGGTTCTAAACTTGAGGAGTTTTGACTCTGTGCTTTGCAAATCAGGGTTTGGCTACAGCTTTCACAGTATGTGATCTGCATTCATAGAAGACTCTCTATGGAAGGTTTCTTCAGGTCATGTGAACTGTATATTCCCTCATTTTCTTATCCTCCAACATGCTAGATCCACAAAAAAAGATTTCTAATATGAAAGAACATGCTAGATTTCTTAATATGAGGAATTTCAGCCATGAGACCCTCCATGTAATTCTCATCTGAGTCTTCTCTCAAAATTTTAAAATCTTTCTCAGTTCTAAACGAATCTGGAGAGTCTGGAAACAACGATTGCATCCGCATTTTCTTATACTAGGAAAAGGGGGAGGGGGGACCGTGACTGAATATCACTGATAAAAACATGATAACTGAGTCTCATTACAGCCAAAGACAAGTCTCATATTTTAGCATTTTTATTAAAGCTTTTTAAATTACTGAGTGTCTGGTATATTCAATACCAGCCTAAGTGATTTATATTAGTCTATCCCTAGATACTCCATCTAATAAATAACTTGGCAATCTCCTAACCCATAAATATCCCTGGCCCCAGCAAAAAGCAATTAAAGCACGTTAGGAAAAAAAAAAAAAAAAAAGTGACTTTCCAGTACTCCAGACTGCAGTGTCATTGGATGCTTCCAGTGGAATAAGTCACACCATTTACTGAGGGGGTGAGATCCCCCATGCTCACCACTCACCCACCAGGAATTTACATTCCTGTTCCCGTCAAAAACAAAACCCATCGGAAACTATCTTTAAATGTTTAACATGTCATAATGAAGCAGGTGTTTTATCACAGAAAATATTATTCCCAGCAACAAGTGTTCTATAACATCAGAGACGGCTGAGGCTGAATATATTGTGTGAGATCACTTCAGAAAGCAATTGTGCCAAAAATGTTTAAAACACATTAAGTATCAAGGCAGCTGACTAAAAGGTTATTAGAGGCTCCAGTGTCACTAGCCCAGAAAATATTTCAGGTTAATAAGGTTCAACCAGCATGCCAGGTAAAAAGGCATTGATATTTATGATAGTGGCTTCAAGTTCAGTACTTTCCGCTACAAAAGGAGGCCACTTTCCATGAAAAACCTCTTTTCTGGATTGCTCTGAACCTCCAGGGCTGTGTGAAGGAGGAAAACCAGGGCCCTCACTTTTTGCTCATATATATTAGCATGTTCTACATTGTAGCCAACCCACCAGCACTCAGGTAGGAGAGAAAAAAGTCACATGCCCGGATATTTTCATTGCACTCCTCTTAGGGAAGCTTTATAGGAAGAAATTGCCTTGAGTAAGGAGGGATGGCTCCAGTCCAGGTTTTATAGGGATTCTCCAAATTACAATCCCAATGAGCCCATGGCACACTAGCCATAAATTTCAGAGTCTTGTAGCCTTTAAATCAGCTTAATTTGATGCACCTTCTAATAATATTTTCAATTCTTTTATTAACATTGTCTATTTTTATGCACTTCACTTCCCAGATAATGGTCACATATGTATTGTCGAGGGAAGGGAGCAATCACCTTCTATAATTTCACAGGAGCCTAATAATACAGTATATTCACTAGTCTTTTTGCTCCAGGACACATCAAGTAATGTCACTACACTTGAACTTGATTATAGGGCTGTGAAGTGGGGAGAGTTGGAAACAAGAATACTCCCCCCCCCCCCCCCACTGTTTCATTTACTGTGAAGAAGAACAAGCAGTAACTGAATTTCATTTCCAAAGCCTGGTGTCAGAAGATCTGGGTAACATGGGGAGGGGATTGATAGAGAACATTTATATTTGCCTAGAGAATCGTTCTCTCTTTTCATTGCAAACAAGAGAGATGTTATAATCAGATACGCAGCTCCTCTGGATTGTATGAGCTACATAGCATCCCATTTTCAAATTATTTAATATAATCTTTTGAAATGTTGGTACATTTACACGATTCAAACACCATCCTATTTTAAAAAGTATACAGGAAAATTTTGATGCCCATTTTACCCTCCGTACCCCTTTATCCTACGGACTCGTATAACTTATTTGTGTTTTGTTTATCCACCCAATGTTTACTTGTAGAAAACAAGAAAGAAAAATTATATTATCACCCTTCCTTATACAAAAAGTAGTAGAGTATATATACTGTTGTCTCCATATTTATAACAATATATCTACTATGTTTGCAGAGCTGCTTTGTATTCCTTTGTATTCATGTATTTTAGTTCATCTAACTAGCAGCCTGTTCCCAGATGAGAGTGAATATCTGCTTCAATCTTTTGCTAGTACAATGCCACTCAAACTACCATGCATTTGTGTGTGTGTGTGTGTACACATGTGTTTTAGACAAGGGAAAGTGTGTGTTTGGAATAGAGACCCAGAGATTTAAAGTGTAGATGCATCTGTAGTTTTGGTAGTTGTTGATAGATTTTTTTTCCATGGGGATTTTACCATCTTTCACGTCTAGTAACAATCTATGAGACTACCTGTTTCCCCAACCATCTTGTCAGCAGCATGTATTACTAAACTTTTGGATTTTTGCCAGTACGGTAAATGAAAGATGTTATTGCTGTATGATTTTGATTTCATCATTTCACATGTGTAAGATATTTTCTGTGAACTCTCTCCTTGGGTCTTTTGCCTAGGCTTGTTGGGCTTGCTGTTGTCTTTTTTAATAAATCATCTCTCTCTGTATGTCAATTAGAGTTAATTTACTGTGTTAGTTAGAGCTTGGCCTCAGGAGACAGAGAGCCTGGTCTATTTCTTGGTGCTACCATTTCTTGGTTCTGTGACCTTGGGAGCTTTTTTGTTCTATTTGTGCCTCAATATATATATATATATATATATATATATATATATATATATATATTTAATCTATAAAATAGGCATACAATTAGTATCCAAATGGCAGGAGTGTGGTAAGGATTAAATGAGTCAGTACATTTTAAAAATATATATTTATTTATTTGAGAGAGAGAGACCATGAGCAGTGGGGAGGAACAGAGGAAGAGAGAGAAGCAGGCTCCCAGATGAGTGCAGAGCCTGATGCTGGGCTCCATCTCAGAATCCTGAGATCATGACCTGAACTGAAGGCAGAAACTTAACTGACTGAGCCACCAGGTGGCCCTGAGTCAGTACATATTAAGTGAGAATAGTGCAGGCCATGTTTCTGACACTACTGGTCTCAGATTGTACTCATTCTAAATTTCCCCAGGTGCGCAGTCCTGCCTGCACTGGTTTATATCAACGTTAGACAAAGGAGTGGCTGGGCAGTCCTTTCCACTGCCAAGTGCAGCAGAGGTGACTGGGGACAAGGCACTTCTTAAGAGGATAATGATTAGTCTGGTTAATAACTAGTCTCTGCAAACAAAAATAGCTGTGGACCAGCACTTCTTATAAACTTGGGTACAAAACATAAAGGCCATTTTAAATATACATCACCAGAGTAAATGTCAGATGCTTATGGAACATAGTAAAATGGGGGATTAGAAATCATGCCTGGCACGTATTTAAGTGAGGCAGTGGGGCCCTCATTTTATTTGAGCTAAAACTGATTTTTTTTCCCCTTTTTGGAAAATACAAGAAAAGAAGTATTACAATTTATCTAGGGGAGATGTCATAACTAAGGGAAGAAATTGATGGGGTGCTAGTGGCAAAATTGATCTTGACACATAGGCATTTATTGTGTCCCTAAATATTCATCTGTCTATCAGACAGGGCAAAGGGGGTGTGATGAGTCAGACAGGCATCTCATGCAAAGGGAATGGGGAAATTCTATGCCTTGGTTCTAGGTATGTTAAGATGGTACGCAGAGGGGATGACTATGATCAGAGAGTCTTAGAAACAGCGGAGGCAGGGAACTCGGCAAAGTGAACACCTAGGTCTCCAGTCCAATAGAGAGGAGAACAGCCTGTTACTTTAAGAGAATACAAAAAATCTCCTTCAAGAGTTATGACAAGGATTTCATCAGATTTATTATCAAGGAAAAGGTCAGTATAATAACATACCACCCACTTTTTTTGGTAGGTGTTTATTTTAATCCTTAAATTAGATATCTCCTAACTTATTTGAAGTAGGGAAGTTAAAAGCCCCATCGAGGAAGTTTTCTGGCAGTGCTATCAGTCCTAGAGGGAGTCCCGTTTATCCACTGAATGTGGAGGGCCCTCCCTCACTGGAGATGGTACTGAGCAATATGTATTGATGGAAAGAGGAGAAGGGGATCCAAAGTAGCCTTCAAATGATGGATGATTAATTTCCAATGGATTTCATTTCTCCTACGGGTGTAAAAATGAGAGCTTAGACCTGGAACCTGCTGTGGTACTTCTCAAGGTGATAAAAACTCATTACAGTTAGAGACATTACTACTGAAAGCGCCAGAAGCAGAAACACAGAGCATCTGGGAGATTCAGAGCAGAGAGTCAGGCTTATAAAGAGGCCGCATGTGTGCACCGTAGACTCTGAACACTTATCCTGAGTTCTGCCTCTAAATCTGACTAGGGCTTACTAACCTGCCATGCTCGCCAGGATGGGCTATACGGGCTTCATGGGGAGGAGAAGGGTCCATGAAATAAGTAGAATAAAAAGAATAGAAGAGGAAGAGGGTAGGCTTGAAAGGTAGTAGGGTAAAAATAAAAGTGGGTATTTTCAATAACTGGTCCCTGCTTAGAATTAGGTACAGAATTCCTGGTCCGTTCAACACACACACACACACACACACACACACACACACACACACACATCTGCCTCAGAAACAAAAGGGAGTGGAAATAATGGGAGAATGGCTCTAGTAGAGCATTTTAAGGCAGGGGTTTCACTGGCTCCCTCCCCCCAAAGGTATTTCCATTCATCTGCTCATAGTTCCCCTGAATGAAGCAGTGCTTAGAAGCTGGAGAAGGCAACAAAGTAGTATTAATAATACTGTATCAAGTAACAACAGTTATACAAAGCAAAAGAGTGGAGCCAACAAGAGACTCTTCTTTATCCACTTCTCTTAAAATATTTAAAAAAAAAAAAAAGAGGTCTCAAAGTATCTCCTGGTTTAAGAGAGATACCTAACTCCCCAAGAGTGAAGTATATCACTTTAAGACTTGAATCCTATTAAATTAAAAGCCGAAGTTCTTAAGCAAGATTGTATCCCTTATCTGTTTTTCAAGAATATATCTCCAGCCACATCAATTTTCTCTTTATCTTGCATTTTCTCTCTCCTTCTTCAGCCCTCTGTCATCATATAATGGCTAGTGTAATTGGAATACAGACATATTAAATACATGAAGATTATAGACAGAAGAACAGTCACCTCTCCTTCCCTGTGAACCTGACTAATGAATGCCACACACAATGGGTCCGACGATATGAATATAAATTCGGCTTACATACACACGAGAGCTCCTATGGCTGCATGAGACCTGAACCCAACATAATCTATGATATTAGCATCCCTAAATTAGGAAGCACAGAAAAGAAGTGTGAGAAAGGGGCAGTGGCAGTTTTGATCCACTGCTGCCCAAGGGAAGGGAGAACCCCGACTGGTAGAATCCACCTGCGTGGTTTCTGTGTCAGAAATAATAATCAGGTGGATTATGCAGAATAACCAGATGCCATAAGATATTTGAACAAAACAATTGTGTCCCTTCTGCCTGATTCTGCCTCCTTCTAATTTAATTTTTGTTTCACATTTACCCTTCCTTTGGGAATGAAATGGACTAAAGGAGGGATGGAGGGGGGCGTGGCTAGCACATTCAGCAAGTTTGGCTTATTTGCAAATCAGTAAAGGGGCAACTGAATTTCCCTGTTTTCAGAAGAGCCTGACTGTGAGCCTTCCTGAGAGGGGCCCTTTGTACAAGCCCTTTCTTTTGTACCATAAAATAAAGCTTCTGGACCTTCAAAACCAAGAGGACTGCTGGCCCCGCCTAAGAAGCTGAGCACTCTGCAGTCAGGAAACAGGGTGCGGCAGGAAACGGTGGCTATGGTACTTTATTTAATTCGGGTCTTGATTTTTCCGGGTTTTCTTTGTGACCTGGTCCTGCTTCTCCAGATTCTCTGAACAGTGGTACATTTGAGTCACCTAGATGGCTTGAGGAAAACACAGATTGCAGGTTCACTTCACCAATGTCTAATTCAGCACGTGTCCAGTGAGGACAGAAAATTGCTATTTCTAGCTGGTCCTAGATGATGCAGACGCTGCCATTCTGGGGACTGCATTTTGGGATCCCCAGATGGGAAACCCACAATTCACTCTTGTTAAAATTGGTTGATAAGATACTGCATGAGACCAGTCCCCCATTCATATGAGAGATTTTGCCAATTTATGAGGAAATGGACATGTCCCTCGTTTATGGACTTGATCCCTCTCCTATTCTCCAATATCCCCCATATTGATCTGTAAGTTGGTATTAAATAACAACTTCACTCACTTGACAATTTTTTTTTTTCAGAAAACAGAGAAAAAAAAAAAAATCCCTGAATAAACAGTGCTATTATTCAACCCATGTGACGAATTCTCTAGAGATTCAGAGATAGACTTTACAATTCTCAAATTTGTGAACATGGCCCTTGTTCCTTTTGTCTAGAACATATTTATCTATTTTTTTCCACATACGGAACTTCTACTCATCCAATAAAACCTTCCTTGGGTATCACTTCCTTTCTAAGACTTTTCTAGACACTCTCTAACCAAAATAAATTAAACACTCTATTCTACTTCTCTAGCCTGTGCTTTCCTACACTGATGCACTTCACACAATGAACTCAACTTAAGGTTCTTACCTATTTGATATCCCTGGAAAATGGGAGGCATCTGCTTGTCTCCTCTAATGCATGGTTACCACTCAAGGGCACTTTTCATAATCCCCAGTACCAAACACAGCATCCTCACTTAACAGACATAGAATAATTGTTGATCTGAGCTGAATAGCAGATGTAGAATCATACAGAAAATAAAGTTGCTGATTTAATAGGCTTGGTTATTTGCCTTTCCCTGGGGACATCCATTTATTCCTAAGTTACTGTGGACAAAAGATTAGAAGTAAGAAGGGGACAGAGTGCTATAAGCTGATGCACTGACAAGTGACACCCCACAGGGAAGAATGCAGGAGATTCACCAGTAAAAAGAGATAAAAATGTGGGGCCACAGAAGGGCATGCCTGGGTGGCACCTCTGTGAGGCAGAGAAATATAATTAATTTCTGTTTAAACTATGATGGTAAGTAAGCAAGATATGGTTAAATTAGAATAACGTATTCTATTTCAAGGCAGAGATGCTTATAGCACACTTTTAACAAAATACATAAATATAGTCTAAAATGTAAAGGAAGTTTTAATATTTAGAAAGGAAGATGCAGTTATCTAGAAGATTCACTCATTTGGAACATCTCATTATCTGATACTGTGGAATGAATAATGCATTCCTGTACATTTTCCCTGGATTCCCCCATATTCTCTCCTTTCCAACCTCTCAGTCGATCTGACTTCACAGATGAAAGTGCCTGAAGCAGAATTGGATCCACTGTGTTTGGTTTTGAATGCAGAATGAGAGGAGAAAAGATATTAATTTGGAAACGACCATCCGCTGCCTCCTTCCATCCTCTCCCGCCATTTTTTTCTCTGTGCCATCTTTACCCAGTGCCCAGGGCTATGAAGAGCTTGCCTGTTGGAAGTGAGTATTCAAGTGACCTTTGTGGGGATGGTATGTCCTGCTGTAGCTTCCTGGGGGCTGCAGATGTTAGAGTGAAGGAGAACATGCTGAGACCTGAAATTTATGTTTTTAAACTTAAGGATGAAAGTGCCCCCTCCCCAGCTCTGCTGACAAGTATCAGTCAAATCCTGCTTTCCTTCTTTTCATGTCCAACTGCTTCCACAGCCATCAAACTGTGTTTACAAAGTTTATCTGGCTTTAATTTGAGCAAAAGCACTAAGCCAAAGCTACAGAATCTTTTGCTGGATCCCCTTCACCCCAAAGGCAGCAGACCCTGGCATGAGCCTAGTATTTACTCTTCAACATGGAGTGAAACCGAAGCCTCTCAGGTATAGAGTGAGTCCCAAGGCAGAAGCCCAAGAGCCATTTCTGGCAAGTTGTTAACAAAGGAGTCAGAAGCCAGCTCACTCCTGAGAAGCATGGGCACACTGATAAAGAAGAGCAGGTGACCTGGCTGAGGTTTGCTGAGAACAAGTAGGGTCCCTCACTCAGCACTGCCAGGTTCAGCTCTCAGCAGTCTGAGGGTCGGTCTTGGCCAGCAGTGCCCTTTCTCCAGGCCCAGGTTCACACTGAGCTTCATAATTCACTAGAAGTCCCACAGAGGCTAAGACTTAGCTGAGGAGTTTGCCTGGAAAAAAGGAGGATTCTGAAGTCTCTTTCCATGTCCTTATAGTACTAAGTACCAGTTTCTCTTTGATTATAGTTTCCACTAAAATTAAAAAATAAATAAAAATTAAAAGGGAAGGAGACATGGGGTACAGTATTATTTTTTTTGCTTCAAACTATACAACCAAGATAGCCCTAGAGTTGAGATCTACTGTTTTTAATCTCTTTGGGAGCATTCTGTGAACTATTTCAGGTGCACCTACTAAGAACACTGTTCCTATTCTAGGACACTCAGGGGCACACTCTGGTTGAGTCCACAAAGGTCAACTGGTCCATGGAAAAATGGTACAATCAATGCATAATTTAGGCCAACCTGTCCCGTTTGAGAGGGTAGAGAGATAACACTGGTATGTAAAGAAAAATCACATTTGAAAAATCAGTTAAACTTTTTTAAGAGAAAAACATTTCTTGTTGGTTAGGGGGAACCAGAGAATTTAAGTTGATTTGTATTTATCTTGAGAGCTGGTCTGATCTCCAGAAATGCTGGGAAAACCCTTCTGGCTGGCAAATTCATGACTCCGAAGAGGAAAGAAGGGTGAGGGTACATAAACTTCTGAAGATAAAAGAGTGAGCAGCCATGGTATTTTAGACTTCAAGGAATCATTAGAAATCACCTAGCGATCCAATCCTCTTATCTTGTAAAGGAGGAAAACGCAGAGTAGAGAGAGAAAACACGGGCCCATCTCAGTACATTTGGGCTGCTGTAACAAAACACCACAGACGAGGTGGCTTATAGACAACAGACCTTTATTTCTCCTAGTTCTGGAGGCTGAAAGTCCACGATTAGGGTTTCGTCTAAGGGAAGACTTTTTGTTGAGTCCTTATTTGTTGGGAAGGGCTCTCTGTGGTCTTCTATAAGGGCACTAATTCCATTCATGAGGCCTTCGCCCTCACAACCTAATCAACTCCTGTAGGCCTCACCCTCTAATACCATTCCTTTTGGGGGTCAGGATTTCAACCAGGAATTTGGGGAGTATACAAACATTCAGATATAGCATTGGCCAAGGTCACAGAAACCCAAGAGCACACAGAATACCACTTCATTAACCAGTATCAAAACTTCCTAGGAGAAAAGGGAGAGATGGATCTGCTGATTCTTGCCAGCAAGACAGAATCAAAGTTGATGGACATACACCTCCCACTGTCGTTTTCTTCACCCACTGACTCTCCCTCAGCTGGCCTACTGTTCCTTGTAAACTTTGTGAAAGAACCATTATTATACCTCCATTTCCTTTCTAAAGCTACTCTGGACATTGACTTTACAAGGATTACCCTCAGCCTGGAATTTTAACCACTTGAAATCCCATGAGAAGGAGACTTCTGACTCCTTCCCACAAAATATGTGCTCACTTAGGCCTCAGTATTTCCCAGACTGAGGAAGAGTTGCTTATTTTTTGTATGAAATTGATTTTATGGAAAAGAACATTTTAAAAATATCTTAATTCTATCCTCATTAACAGGGTATCTATGAAACTAATGGAGACTAAATAATATTGAACAAATAACACTATTTTTACCTTTTTAAATTATCTTTACAGCAGTTTATATTTAGGCGAAGCGTCAATTTGGATCCATGGGAGCCAGAAACCCATTTATATTCTGCACAAGAGGCCATGGTTGATAGTGGTGGATTCCAAGGTCTTTTTTCCTCAGTCAAGGAAAGAGAATTTTTGTATCCCACAGAAGTAAGCTAAATGGTATTTTTGAAACTAAGCTAAACAAAATTGGGATTTGGGAGCTCTCAGGCTCCTTTCTTCCTTGTTAACCCTACAGGTAATGAGAAAAGACTCAGTATTTCTAAAGGTCTTTTTAAAAAAACAGGATGTTTTCTCTGGCTGCCATGCCTCTTGCTCTGAGGAAGGGGGATGCCCATTATGACTTTTGGTGGGCTGAGCAATTAGTGGAAGAGCTTCTAAAGCCTATTTCAATCCATATCCTTTATCAAAAATCCAATTCAAAATTCAAATCTTCAAAAAACCTTTTTTTTTTAGTTAACCTTGCCTGATTCATGGCTCTCCTTAACGTGTGTCTGCATTCAACAAACACTAACTGAGGGCCATCCTGTATCCTAGCACTATGTCAAACACCAAGGTAAGAAATGTTGTAGATAAGGTTCAATTTCTATATTACGGTATTTTTAAGAAGATAATGGCAGAAGCACACATGATATGATACACAGTTTTGATATGTACCTGGAGAGTCCAGAAAAGTTTCACAGAAGAGGTGACACAATGGCCTTTTTGGAGGTATTTATAGATAATTCACTTTAATTTTTGTTTAATATATGAACACTTATTTCTCTTCTGATTTTTGTTGTTGTTCTTTCTCTTGGGTGGAGCCAATGAAACAAAGGGAAAACACTTACAGACCAGTAGTATTTCGTACTACTATGTGTTGGGCACACCAGTAGATAAAGAAGTTTCTGTTAGGAGAGACTTATCTACTGCCAGTCTCCTTCATCCCTGAACTGATATTTTTGTTCTTGAATTCTCTCCGCTCTTCCAAATAATTAAACTCTCTTTACCTTTCCACACCTAGCTTAAATTTCCCCATTGTTCACGAAAACTTGTCTGACCATTCTGCCCCATAATTATCTCTAATTTCTCTGACTTTTTAATGGATGTTAAGCCAGTAACATCAACAAGAACAACCTAAAATTGGCATCCGTGAGATAAGAGCGTGTTCAGAGGAATTGCCCAGTTCAATCCTCATGACACCTTTTGGAGTGTATACTCCTCCTTTACAGATGAAAAAAGGCGAATACAGCTAATGGTGAGTAAAAAGCTAACTATAGGTGATGCTCTAAGTCACAAAGTAGTGGTGTAGCCAGAAGGTAATGTCTTGTTTTCAGATTCTTAATCCATTTTCCCCCATGATCCTGCTTGAGTATTGTTTAACTGTTGAGTGGTCTGCTGCTTCAGCTGGATCCTTGATTTTTGTATGAGTGGTTCAGGCAAGGACAATCTTCTAGACTCTTGAAAGCCTCCCATCTATACACCCCGGTCACCCATCACAGACCTCAGCTAGGGTGCATCCAAGGAAGTGCTCAATTCATGCTTCCAACTGCTGGAGAATCACCAATTCAGTTGCAACTGAACTGATTCATATAAATGATGACTTTCATTCATATTTAGTTTGGGAGATGAGAGAGAGAGAGAGATAAAAACAAAAAGATAAGGGGAAAGAGAGAGGAGAAGAAACAAGGCTGGAGAAGAAGTGAGGAGGGGAGAGTAGCAAGAGGGGAGAGGAAGGGAGGGCTAGAGCAGCCTTCTCATCTCCCACTGCCAAATCCATCTTGGGCCGTTAAATGAAGCAGGTCTGCAGAAAACCAAGACAAGTGCTGCAAGGTTATGGGTAATAATTGATGTTTTTGTGGGGCAAAGGGAAAAGGAGGGGTTGAAGATGAAAGAAGTCAGGAGGGAGATGGAAAAGTTTTCAGGGTCACAGGATACATTTATCAGAAGCTTTTAAAGAAGTGTTTAAGAGCAGCTAAGCTGTTGCTATGGAAATAGGTAAAAGCTAATCCATTATCTGCAACCTCCGGATGCCACCAGCTTGCCGCTGGGGGGCATTTTGCTTTTTATTATTATTTCTTTTTCTTTTTTCGCTTCTATTTTTCCCCCCTATCTAAACACATCACTGGAATTATGAGAAACAAATTAATAAAAGCTGAAAGAAAGGGAATTTGACTCCTTCAGAGATTATATTAACACATGAGGGAAACTTCACCCCATGTGTCAACTCCTAAGGCGAGAGGAGATTATTTCTAGAAGATAAGAAGGAAAGAAAACAACAATATACGAACACCTGGAGGGATAAATGTCCTGTTCCTCCTAGAGCCACTCTTGTCCTTGGCTGCATGTCTGAAGCTTGCGCTAAAACCCATTGAAGGCAACGTCTGTCTTCTGGTTTAAACCCAAACTGTGACCTTGATTGGAGCCATTTAAAGAGGCTTTGAAGCTTCAGGGAAGAAAGCCATTTTACAAGTATCCCTCACTTCACATTAGCTATAGGCTAATTCTGAAGCAAATTTATGTAAAGCCAGTGTCATTTCCCACAAATATACATGTTTGAAATGTAGGTTTTAATCAGTTGATTTTTATATGTGCATATTTATGGGAAATGCTAAAGATATTAATAATACCAATACACTATTATTCCATGAGCTTTAGTTCCACTCAGGCATGCCTCGTCACCATTTCCTGGGGGACGCAGATCTCTACTGCAATTTGGGATCAGTAACTGACTCTACCCAGACCCCTTTCAGAACTTGGTCTTTTTTTTTTTTTTCCCCAGTTGCCTATAAATTGATGTCTCTTAGTTATATCAAATTCATAGTAATTACCAAAAATCAAAAGCTAATATTTCTTTCCACTTACTTTAATATTTAATCATTTATTTGTCTCCTTGAGACTTGAAAGTCGATTTAGTCCCCTCCTGACTTCTTGATTGCAATAGCCAACAGGTGACCACATCTGGCAATATCCATTGTCTGAAATGATTTGTTTTCTCCATTCCTCTTTATCCACTACCATGATCTTAAGTGGGACTCTTTTCATTTGCTATCTGAACTACCACAACCACTTCCTAAATGGTTTGCCTGCAGGTCTCGAGATTTTTCTTGTCCATTCTTCATACTGTTGAGAAAGCTGCATTTATAAAATGCAAATCTGACCACTGGTCTCTGCTTCTTAAAATCCTTCACTGGCTCCTATTCTCTTTTCTTAACTCTAGGACAGTGGGACTCTTGTCCCTCTAGCCCTTGCCTACCTCAACTCATCAACTGTTCTGTTCTTGCACAAACCTTGGGTTCCAGGACGAGGTGCCCTGTTATCCCCCCTAGATAGGAGTTCCCTGATGGCAAGAGCTGTATCCTGTTTGGCTGGGTCTCTTCAGAGACTGAGATAGTGCCTGGAAAAACAGGCATTCAAGAAATGCTTGTTGATTGCCAGTAGCAAGAATTCATTACCTCACTGTGCTAATGGAAGCCATCACATAGCTTGTGCTCCAATCTACTGCGAAAATTATCCAAAGCTTCATTGCAAAATGAATTCATGCCTTTCTTAATCAGTTCTGTGAATTTATATTCTGAATCATGAGCTCGCTTAGAAAGAGACAGAACTACTAAAAACCACATGTAACTCAGTGGCCAATGACAGCATGGGGGAGTAAGGCCACGGGCAACCAAATACGTGTACCGACGCTAAAATTTGAAACAAATTATGATTCATTTTGCAGCAGATTTCCCTTTCCAATTGAAATTACTGGGCTGTAGAACTACTATTCTGGTGCCCACATAGCCACATCCCCAGCGATTCTTCGACAAAACGAAGTTACAGAACGGTCGCACTTGGATTAGACCAAACTGAAGGCTTGCAGTGCTAAAGAGAATTCTTGAAGGAGTTCCTAGTAAATGTCTTTTCCCCTAGTCATGCATGAACGTTAAGCACTGGCTGTAGAGAGTCAGAGAGGAATGTATCTGTATTTGGGTTATAATATGGGCTCTTGTCTGAGAAAAGATGATTAACACTCCAAAATGAGGGCTTGGCAACACAGGTCCCTCAAAATTAAAGAAGTGAAGTACTAGAAATTGATGTTTTCAGGGTAAGGCCTATAATTACCCAACGCTTCTAGAGAAATGGTGGATTAAGAAAGTGGGGGCACAGAGATCTGTGCAGCACTACTTGGAAACTAGGGCTCTCAGAAAAAAAAAAAAAAAAAAGGCTAGGGTGGGGGAAAAAAAAATCAGAGGTATAGCCAAGGAGTGACTTTGTTGGAGTTCAGGTAGCTACAAGAAAGTGGCTCTTGACATTTTTGTGACTAAAAGGGAATCTGTAACCCAAATTCACAAACTGTCCTTCCTAACAGTTCATAGTAACTAAAAGCAAGTTCTGGTCAGATAAGAAAAATGGAGCTAGAATTGATGGTAAAAACCAGCATTACATGCTGATACTATATCCGATTGATGTAAAGATTACTTCCAACTTGCTCTTGTTTGTTTAATAGCCTGGTGTATTTAAGGATATGATTAGGGAGAAATAATGAGGGCATGTGAGGAGGGGAAACCGTAGTCCATGAAGCAAAAACTTTTGATCTGGAAGAGTACTGGCAGGAAGTTATCCAAGTAGGAGAGGTAGGAAACCTTTTGCTGGGGTTCTCATTTCATCATAGGACTAATAATTTGACTCAGGCTGAGCAAATTTAAAGAAAGTGGCTAACGCTGAACCTGGAAATAGGCAGAATGCAAATGTCATCAACAGTGGCCTCAGATACTAGAAATGTCTTCATATATACACTGGGCTCAGTGAGTAGACAGAGGTCCCATAACAAATTAATAGGCAAGATCACCCCTTGAACCATGTTCAATGATATGCTATATCATTTGCTGCTTTTCACTAATACAGGAAGTGCCTATCTTTCTTCCTCAGTGAAAAATAACCCTTTTTTCATTGGTTATGACTATTTTCTTATTTACGAAAATAAATGACTACATGCATTATTACTTTAAGACACCATACACCTATGAGGTATAGAATTATTACCTCCAGGCTAGAGATGAGGTTTACACAGACAGTAAATTTAAGATTTGAAGCTATGGAGTTTGACCTCACAATGTGTACTTGTTAGCACTTTCTTATGTTATGGGACAACACTATATCATGATGCTTAAAGAATCTGTGTTGAATTTGTAACTGTGAATAAGAAGGAAGGGAGCATGTATGCGTGTGTGTGTGTGTGTGTGTGTGTGTGTGTGTGTGTGTGTGTTGGGGTGGTGCCATTCCCACTGACTCTGGGTTAGTTTTTGGCTCTTTCATACTTGGGCTTTTCCTTGAAAGACATTGCTTAAAGAGCAAGGGGCTTTACACTAGAGTGATGGAAATATTTTGCAACTATAGTTGACCCTTGAACAATGAGAGCTGGGGCACCAACTCCTTCAGTCAAAAATCTCTGTATAATTTTGGACTTCCCAGCAAAAAACTTAACCTCTTATAGCCTATTGTTGGCCAACAGCCTGATGAATAACATAAATAGTTGATTAACACATATTTTGCATGTTGTATGTATTACATACTGTACTCTTACAATAGAGAACACTATTATTAAGGAAATCATAAGAATGAGAACACACATTTATAATACTGTACTGCAACCTGGGTGGCTCAGTTGGTTGGGCAGCTGCCTTCCGCTCGGGTCATGATCCCAGCGTTCTGGGATCGAGTCCCGCATCGGGCTCCTTGCTCAGTGGGGAGCCTGCTTCTCCCTCTGCCTCTGCCTGCCATACTGTCTGCCTGTGCTCGCTCTCTTCCCCCCTCTCTCTCAGATAAATAAATAAAATCTTTAAAAAAAAAATGCAGATAAATGGGCCTGCACAGTTTAAACCTGTATTAAGAGTCAACTGTAGATAGAGATTGTGGTTGCTCAACATTGTGAATGCGTTAAAATGCCACTTAATTGATCACTTTAAAGTGATTAGCTTTATGTTACATAAATTTCATCTCTGTAAAGTATTTTTTTTTAACTTACCCTCTCCAAAGTCCTTCCATAATTAGATTCCACTTGATTAAGGAGTTTTACTTTCAATGTCCACTTATCCTTTACAAAGGCAATTTGCACAAGCCATTTTTACAAGTTTATTTTAAAGCACTGAAGTGTTATTGTCACCTTTTGCATTAAGATAAAACTTGACTGATTTGTAGCTTCTAGATAGGTGAAAACTTTTTTTAGTGGAGGCTGGAGAGATGCAGGATTTACCTCCAAAATGCTAATCATAACCCAAAATGCTACAGCTTCCAGATAGCAATGACCTAGGTGAACAAGTTTAGATGACCACATTGTGGCCAACAACTACCTTCTAAAGAGGTAGATTTACAACATTAAATTCTTAAGAAGTATCAACCCATTGGTTCTGTCTATGAATGAAGAAACTGAGGTCAAGTGATATGAAGCAACTTGGCCAAAATCACACAGAGATTTCATGATGTTCCAGGTTGTTGAAGTCAGGTCTCCTGACTGAGCTCTATCTGAGGCTTTCTTGATCTAACCATGATGTCATAGTCCTTGGTTGATAAAAATAAAGTCTCCAAGAGTCCAGAAGCCCTCCCTATCTTCCGTGATTCTCTAGTGAAGTAAAGCTCTAAGCCACAGTCCTCACTACCTTGGCACTTTTGAATGGCCAAAGACTGCCGACAGCTTCTCAAAGCACACTGAGAGTCTCAATAACAGGGTGCAGGGTTGGCTTTAGTGTCACCTCATAAAAGTAGGCATATTTTGATGATTCTTTTCAGACTGTCTGCTCTTTGCATGCAGAGAACTAATCTCTTATTTCTTTTGAATTTCTCCATACATCTGCTATGCAAGAAGGGCTTGGTAAATATTATTCACTGACTAACTAGTAGAGGGTTGCCACTTCAGAAGCACAGTATAAAGTGATTACATTGAGGAAATAATCCCACTGTACCCCTCACCCATGGTTCTCTAATGAGTATGACAGGTACTTAGAAAGTAGGCTTCCTAAATGCAGTGATGTGAAGGAATTCATTTGCATTTGTCCTATGGTATTTTTTCCCCTGTGTGCATGCATTTATATATTATGTACTCCATAGTGTAAAAAAAAAAAAAAAAAAAAGAGTAGCAATTCTGGTCTCTGTGTCTGTGTTTTATGTGCCAGGTTTTACATGCTCAGGTAGCTCAGTAGATTTCACAGCCCTGGAGACTAGACAAAGACAGTGAGTGGGGTGTAGCAGATAAGAAAGCAAGCAAACAAACACATAATTCAGAGGCAAAAGACCAATCTCTACCCCAAACTCTTCCACACTTATTAATAGGGTCCTGGGCATACTACTTAATCTCATAGAAACTCCTTCCCCATCTGTGAAGAGGAAATAATGATAGCAAATCTCACCATGTAACACTGTGGTGATATTCCAACAAGATGTATGAGGAAGTACATCAAGAATTATAGAACTATTTGTTAATAAATAATAATAACACACTTCCATAATCTGTCAGAACTTGCACCACTAAAAATCAGAAATGGAAAGGGTCACTTAGGTGTCTACCATTAAACTTTCATGCCTTGTAGAGACCTCTACAGGGTGCCTGCTCCCTTACTTAATCAGATTCTACCTCATCCCAAGTATCCCTTTTTTCTAGGCTTACTGTCAACTCTGTCTCCTTTCTCTCACTTATGCCTTAAGATCTGCTGATGACTTTAAGTAATTCCCACGCATGGACCAATTTCTGGCTACTAAATGCTCTTGAATGTGAACTTAAGAACAACGTATACTCATTCTTATTCCCAAATTTAACCTTCTCCCAACAGTTAGCTCTCACATGACTGCACTAAACTTAAGAAATTCACATGAGTAAACATCTCCAATGTCCATTAACAATACCTGCCTGGGCTGTGTAGCTGTTCAGGCCCTCACCTCAACCAGGATCTGGCTCAATACTGACTGCCAGAGTAGAATTTGGTGGTCCTCCCAAAACCACCATCGCTGTTGTGATTGACATTTCCCCAGTTATAAGAAGTCATCACTGCATTTGATTCTCTAGATATGTAGGAAACCAACATGCCTCCCACTTTTATTACTTTTATTAAATTGCCTAGACATGTTTCACTACTTTGTTTCCCATCTATATTACACGCCAGCCCCTCTCCCCCCAAAGGAAACATGTTGCTAGGCACTGCAGGTAATATGATCTGCTAGGGGAGAAATGCAAAGATAAATATGAATAATTTGGAGCAATTAACTAAAAAATATTTTCTTTTTCTTTACTTAATTCTTCAGTGAAAAATGGGTCCAAATTCAGAAAATACTTTTGTTAATGTATAATTAAAGAAACTAGAGCTACCTATTGTAGGGTTTGAAGTTTGAATTACATTGTCTTTGTGAGCACAGCATAGACAAGGAAGGCATCTGAACTCTTATCTGTTATAACCTCTTTTCCCTCAGCATAGCTCTTTTTATAGGTGTTTGGCCTTGAATAACCCCAACAGTACATCAAGAGAAGCAGAGAGCTAGAAAATGCTAGTTGTTAATAGACCAACTCACTGGGTTAAAATGGTCCACATTACCACAGAGATGAAGATACAATTCCTTGGAAATGTGTAAATAGTCGTAAATGAGTTATTCAATTTACATCAACAATTTTTGTTGAGGGATCATTTTGTTCCAGGAACTGTGATAATGTTGGGTGAAACAAAGGTGAGAAAGACAACCCACAAGAAAGCTTATCTGTTACTGGACAATACAACATGCTGCATTAGCATTTTCCATTTATTGCTGTGCGAGGTGTTCTTACTGAGTTTGGCAGTGGATGCTATGGAAGCACAGTGGGGGAGAACCCAACCAACCTTGGAATGTCAGGGGAAGATGTTCTGGAAATAGAACTGTGTTTGGGTCAATGCAAAACTAAGTACTCACTACTGGGGTGAAGCGGGATTTGTGATGAAGGTCTTGGATGGGTACAGCAGCCCAAGTACTGAGACTAGAATATGCAAATGCAAGAACAAAAGAGGAGCATGGTGAGTGTATCAGCTAGAATTTGTTTGGTGGTAAGTGATTACTAGAGCAAGCTGAAGCAAAAGGAGTACATTTCAATAAGGATATAGATGGATATGATAAGTCTCAAGGGCAGAAACAGAATGGCCTCAGAAATGGAGTGGGATCAGAAACAAGAGTTCTATAGGGACTCGGGGAATTTCCTCTCTTGCCCTTTCTTGCCTCTGCTTCTCACCACATCATTCTCTTTCTCTCTAGTGGTAAAAAAAGCTTTTACTAGGGCGCCTGGGTGGCTCAGTAGGTTAAGTGTCTGACTCTTTTTATTTTGGCTCAGGTCATGATCTCATGATCACAGGACCAAGCCCTGCATGGGGCTTTGCACTGGGTATGGAGCCTTGAGATTCTCACATGGACTCTCTCTCACTCAGAAACAAACAAACAAACAAACTTTTACTGCTTCTTAGCTCAGCTGGTGAAAAATTGTCACTGACAGCAGCCACTGAGTTGTCATCACCATCACCAAAAAGAGCTGAAGTATATTATAGCTCTAATTTCAAATTATTTGAGAAAAGAGGACATAAGCTTAACCTAGGTCAGGTGATACCTGCAGTCCAATAAACTATAATAGAAGGACAGAGTCCCACTGAACAAACATGATTTTCCCATGGCAACCTGTCACAGGGTAGGGTGATTGGGGAATAAGGTAGAAAGATAACCTGGTGGATTTCCACTATAGGGAGCTACAGGTTGTCATATGTGGTTATGATGTGTATCATGAAGCTTATTATATTACTAGAGGGAATGCCAGGTCCTCAAAGCATTATAAATTATATTTAAAAGAATGCTTTTTTTTTTTCCCCACCCTTGAGGCAATGAGAAACTACTATGGGGTTGAAGAGAGTGTTAGGTAGAGTTTTATTTTGTTTGTTTTGAAGTCGGATTCAGGAGCAGGTAGGATCTGATTTTTCCTTTAGAAACATAACCCTTGCCATATTTCAGAGGATGGGTTGGAGGCAAGTAAAAAGTTTTCTTCTAAGATGATAGTAATGGCAGGGAGGCTGGTGTTGTGTATGGTTTTATTTTGGTCCTGTATGTGGAGCCACAGGCAGAAGTCTGGACAAATGGCAGCATGATTAGGAAGTGCAGATGAAGGTAACTTAGCAGCTAATGTAACCCATGGAAATGGAGCCCTCAGCACAGAATAAAGGAGGATCACTTCCGTTCACAGTTTCTCCCTCCTCTCTCTCTTCCTTCTTTCTTTTCTTTCTTTTTCTCTCTCTCTCTTTCTTTCTTGCTTGCTTTTTCTCTGTCTCATGTTTTGATTGATCAGGGGGAACAAAAAACCAACTACTTTCCATTCAGCACAAAATGTATTGCATAGGTGTACAGATGCCAAGAGTTATAGATGGATATAAAAATAACAGCACGAATCAAGTAATTTCACTGCCAGGAATTTACCCTAAGGAAATAATCAGTCACATGCACAAAGTTCCTTGTGCAAGGTTGTTTATTGTCATGTTATTAAGGGAAGGAGAAAAGAAAATACCCAAACCCTAGAACCAAATTATATTTCTAGTGGTTGGGGATTGGCTAAATGAATCATCTCTATAACACAGAATACTATACAACTGTACTGGGTTGAAGAGTACCCCCCAAAATTGATGTCTATTCCAGAACCTCAGGGTATGATGTTGAAAAACAAGAGTGTTTGAAGATGTACTTATACTGGATTAGGGTGAGTCCTAATCCAATGACTTGGTGGCTTTATAAAAAGGGGGAAATGTGGACACAGGAACATGCTCAAAGAAGGAATGCCATGTGAGGACAGATCCAGCGATTGGAGTGATGTATGCCAAGAGGCCAAAGATTGACAGCAACCACTAGAAGGATACTTTCCTAGAGCTTCAAAGAGAGCATGGTCTAGTCCACACCTGTATTTCAGACTTCCAGCCTTCAAAACTGTGGGAGAATAAATTTCTGTTGTTTAAGCCTTAATGTTGGGTCCTCACATGGCAGAAGGGAAAGAGGAGCTCTCTGGGGTCTCTTTTACAAGGGCACTAGTTACTTCCCAAAGGTTCCACTTTCCAATAGAAGCACATTGGGAAGTAGCCATCAACATATTAATTTGGAGGAACATAAAGATTCAGATTATAGCACACAGATATATAGAATATCTTTAAAATTTCCAGACTGCAGTGAGATTACCAGCAAAGAATGACAAGAAGCAGACTTCTCAGCAGCAATGGAAGACACCACTAGACAATGAGTTACTGCTATCAAAGGTTCAGGAAAGAATAACAGCCAATTTACAATTATATATCCAGGTTTAATATCATCTGGGGGGAGTGGATACAATCATTAAACATAAAAGAAATAAACAAAGTCAATGCACTTCTGCCATCTACATAGTATTATCATCATCATTATTATCCTCCAAGTCCCGAACTCCAGACCTGCCTGTGCAACTAGCTAAAGGATATCTCCAACTGCGTGTTCCACAGACACCCTAGATACTACATGTCCCTGTAACTGGAACCATGCACATGCACACACAAATACACACACACATAATAGGAATGATAGATTTTACCCACAGAGACCTTAGTCCTAAAGGATATATTTGGTGAAGAAAACAACAACAAAAATAATGGACTGAGGTGAACGAATGGGATTTAGCAGAGGCGAGAAAAGAAACCAGTAAGATATAGGCAAATCTAAATATTGATTATAATGGTAATAATAATTTTACATTAAAATGTATGAGTCTCGGGCGCCTGGGTGGCTCAGTGGGATAAGCCGTTGCCTTCGGCTCAGGTCATGATCTCGGGGTCCTGGGATCAAGTCCCGCATCGGGCTCTCTGCTCAGCAGGGAGCCTGCTTCCTCCTCTCTCTCTCTCTGCCTGCCTCTCTGCCTACTTGTGATCTCTCTCTGTCAAATAAATAAATTAATAATAATAATAATAATAATAATAAAATGTATGAGTCTAAACTCCCAGATAAAGAATCAACAAATTATACCTTCCAGGCTGAGTCTGTCCTTCTTCTGTTTTCATAAATAAAGTTTTACTGAAACACATCCACACTCACTCTTTTACACATTGTCTATGATTATTATCATGCTATAATAGTAGAACAGAGTAGTTGCAATAGAAACTGTATGGCCTTGAAAGCCTCAAATATTTGCTCTTTGGTCCTTTATAGGAAAAGGGTGTTTATCCCTGCTCTAGATCACACTGCCATAGAGATATTTGTGGAGATGATGGGAGGTGATATTTTGAAGAGACATGAATGTCATGACATGCTGATTTTCTTTAATGTTACTAGCAACTGCACATTTAACTCTGCATGCATAGGAAAATCTTGAAGGTAACCATCAAAACAATAGAAATAAAATCCATTATCTTTAAACTTGCAAATTCAAAAAAGCAGAAGAATTAAAATTTTAAAAACTTTATAAATTAGTAAAAATTCAGGAAAAAATCAAGGAAAATAACAGTAAATAGAAAATACATAATGCATTTCATGGCTATGTGTGTGTTTAAGAGTATTTTAAAATCTACTGAAAGGGCTGAGAGGAAGGGATTGGGCATGGGGAAAGAGGTTAAAGGGGTTATAATTTTTTTTTTAGTTACCATCTTTTTCTGTAAATACTGGTTGTTTATATTGGGAAGGGACTGCTGTAAGCAAAATGTCAACCACCGTCAATTCTAGGTATGGAGATCCAAGTTTTTGTTTTAAGATCATCTTTAAACTCAATTTCTCAAGATAAAACAATGACCTCAAGTAAACAGTACAGAGTATTGTGACTGCAGTTCAGCTAGATCTACATGCCCATACACTCACACACATATATACAGCAGATTGGAAGCATGTATATCAAACGTTAGCAGCAGTACTTTCTTGGTTCCAGCATCTAAAAGACAGACCCAGCAATGAATATTCTACAAGGAGGGACCAGAAATGCCCAGATGGGTAACTTATGGGTCATTTTATTCCCTCTGAAAAATGATGGATGATATCAAGGAGCAGGACCAGAAATGCGACTCCCATCTCCCAACTCCCCAGGGCTGGACAACCCTACTGGTCCTTTGGTGAGAGGTTAGTAAATACCATTTCTGCTACTCAGATTGTAATTAATATGTAATGGGTCATATTGACTGCTTAGTAAACCTATTCAACAGGAAACCTAGGATAGAGCTCTGTTTCTTTTTAATTGTTTTTTCCCCTAAATTTCTGAGCCTAAGATATGACCACTTGCTCCCCCCCCCCCTTTTTTTTAACACGTAGGAAGGGACATCCTTCAGTGCATGAGCTATGATTATGTGATACCAGCACATAACAGGTGATCAAACAGGTTATGTTCCCCGACAGTCCAGCAGACTACTCTGTACATGGAAGTTGGTATAAAAGGCACATTGAAAAGATGAATATGTAGCCTAATACTGGTATTTTACCCTGTCTTCTAAAAGAGAGTTTGGCTTATCGTAAAAGTTTTATGTGTACATGAATGCCTCTTGAGTTTGGATTTCTGAGCTTTTATAATGAAATACTTACTCTGGATTCCACATATAAATGCCCAGCCCACTTAGCTTCTACTGTGATGTCTCCCATGTTTGTTTACAAGTGTAATTAGAGAATCTTATTTTCCAAATTGATTTTGCTGATTTAAAAGTATAGTCTTCAACCAATTCTTTGAGTTTGCAAATCACATTCCAAGGGAAAACAACAAAACAAAACAAAACAAAACACCATAAAGCAAATCATAGCAAGAGCTTGAAGGAAAATAAAAGTGGTAAATTCTACTAGAAGCAGAATAGTATATTACATACCTCATGAAACAAAAAAATTGAAAAATAGGGAGGAAAAACAACAACAACAAAAACAACTCCTGATTCATTCCTAAGTCCTAAAGGTAACTGGTTTGCATTCACGAGCTTCATAACAAAAAGCTTTTGTCTACACTTGTATTCATTTTGAGGTATGACAGTTCCAAAACTCTGGTAATGTATAAGCCATCCTTGCTGAATGTAACATATTAAACAGTTCACTAGGCTTACAATGGTTCAGAATGTTAAAAATAAAATGGTACCAGTAGCAACACCCGTCTTCGTGCCAAAGCAATACAGATGATTTTTGAATAAAGAAAACAACAGTGTTCATCTGAGCTTGCTAACAACACCCAGTGACACAGGCTGCTGTACAATACTGAATCTATCACAAACACCCATTAGGGAGCATTATCATACACAATATTACATATTCGGAAAACTGACAATTGATGCATGGCTGGGAAAAAACAAGATTGTGAAGTCACACTTGGATTTTACCCTGTGGAAATTACTCTGCAGGCTTGATTTCTGCTCCTCCCTGAATTAGCAAGTCCCCACCAGACTACAATAGAAGGAAAAGAAAAAAAGCAAAATCCTAAGTAACAAAGTTATCTGCTTATTCCTGAAAGGATAGCAACAAACCAATATCTACCATGACCTTATCTCTGCCTTTTTCTAGAGTAAACAGTAAGGGTTGAATGGGGCCTTTATTAAGCATGCAAATCTGGTCACGTAAAATAGAAATCAATGTCATGTGTGCCATCAAAGTTCCAGGTTGCATCTGTGTATCTGTCTCCCCTTCTCATCATGAGCTTCTATGCACTTGCTACTATGTGATAAGGACAGGGGTTTCTTCTACAAAGGAGTGTTTTCCTTACAACAATCAGCTACAAATTGACCTATCTCCATGACTTGGGTGGGTGAGAGTCTCAAGGCTACAAAGAGGTTAAAATGAGGTGTGTGTGGGGGGTGGTGAGGCTGGAGATAGTGAGATTAGTAGCAGATCAGGTATAATTCTCACCTGTAGTGGTGATAGATGGTTTATGAGTAAGCAGCATATAACTAGAAGTGTCTGGAAACGCCAGGCAAAAAACCCTTGACTGAATGCCCTTTTGAGGCCAGAGGCTTTGCTTGCCCAGGGTCTCAGGGAGAGAGCTTCCTCTTGTCCCCCAAATCCCTGGGGCCTGAGGAATTCATCTGCACTCATCACATTAAGAGCTTTGCTCGGCACGGTGGCACACGGGGACGAGCTGTTCTGAGAAAGGCGATCACGCTCTGATAGACGGAGATGCACTGAAGACAGAGTTGAGTCTCAGCAGTCTAATGGGCCCAGCGAGGCAGTAAATTTCACAGCAACTTGACACATTAATATAGAAGTACAGTCTGTTATATCAAAGGGAGATTGTCTCAGTCCTTAAGGGGAAACCAGCAATCCAAAAATGAAAAGTGCTCACTGGTGTCTTGTGAAAAATGTAGTTAACACTGAGAGCTGAAGTGCGGAAGCTCTGTGCCTTCCCCGGTTGGAGTTCTCATCAAGGGCAACCTCTGGCCCCTCCTGGAGACCACATGTCCCACGACGACATCCACATTTCCTGGTCCAGGTCCCTGGGAATCGTGCCGTCTGTGCAGCAGAGGAGGAAAGCCAGTGCTGAAGTTCGTATTTGGTCCTGTGGGATCCTGCAGCCTCTGTCTTTCTGAAGATATGTTTTCCCCTGTGTCTTTGTCCCACCGTAGTTGCTAGGAGCACATTTCTGTATGACTCCACAGAAAACACCTTAATTATGCAATAATAAGGAGACGGTTTGATACATTACCCAATGTCTACATGACAAAATGTGATGACTCTACTACAATGATTATTATACAGACCAAATAAAACATGGGAAATATCTATGTTTAATGTCCAAGAAAAATGTAGACTATGACACCATCAGAATAGATGCAAGACTACAGATTTATAGCGCTCAGGGTTGGAAAATCATATGTGAGCTGGGAACTAGTTCTGTTAGAAGAAAGATATTATTGGGGATATTTTTTTTCATTTTGCAAATTCTCTTTAGCATTGTTGTATCATTATATTCTTAAGGCATAGACTTTTAATAAACCATAGGCAATAGGAGCTAACTTAATTTATTAACACCTTTTGCCTTTCCTGCTTAGTCATTATCTAACACTAATATTTTTAGCACACACACTTAATTTTCTTCCAAAGCTATAGCCACAGTGCAGCGGCGAGGGAAGGCGTTTTATTTCTTACGCCCACAAGTCAATCACTTTTCTCTATCACTTTGCTCACTTCTCTGTACCTTAAGAAATAAACCTGACCTTCGCTTAACATAAAGTTAATTTAAGCAAGTCAATATGCACTAGGCTAGCAGAAGTGTTTGCTCCTAGGGGACCTTTCCATCATTCCATTTTATTTTGTTTTGGATTGTTTCAAATAATGCTCTAAAATGGATGTAGCACAAAGGTAAATTTTGATTGAATAATACTAGTGGGAAGGAGTCTAGGGGACCAAGGACTAGTCCAAGTAATTCTGTATCTACCTGTCTGGACTGACAACACATTTCAGGTGAGATCATTTAGAGTCTCCAAAAGAACAAGTCCTTCAGTGTGATACAGTTAGAGAGGTGACTAAGTCTTACTTGCCCAAATTGAGGAAAATGCAACTCCCCATACCAAGAATTACAAATGTTGCTTCTTACGGATGGTTATACAGGTGAAGTAATGATCCCTCCTTTACATGGTTGTGGAGTTACTCCTTTTACTATTTCTGATGTGTGTCTATTTGTTAGTATCAAAAATAGGCAAGCTTCAACAGAATTAAAGAAATCAACTGTACATACTCCATCTTGACCCTTTACCTACACATGCTTTTAGTCCAGGCAAATGCAGAGTATCTAGTCAGATCACAAAGACTGGAGGCTACCCCTCCTCTGGGTTTTGTCTTATGTCTGATAATGTATGAAGTTGACATGACATGTATGAAGATGACAGTCGCCCAGAGGGAGAACTCTATCTCACCCATTCTTTTCACACATAGGTACCAAATTTATTTTGAAACATGAATTATTTTTGTTGGCCTCTGATAACGAAGCAGTGGGGGTGGGGGCAGAAAACTGAAGCTGTGGAAGGAGGCTCAGCTCCTACTCCTGTCCTCACCACCCCTTTAAGCTGCACAAGGACTTGGTGAATTCCAGAGATCACTTATGAATAATCCTAACTACACAGAGAATTGAACTTAGTCTTTTTGATGGAAGACTAGAATCAATGGCTATTGGAAGAAACTGAAAAATGGGGCTACCTCTGATGGCCTGAGGTCAGGTCCAGGGCTGCACATGGCACTGGGAGATCCCCTGAAACCCCAGTGTATTATCTCAAAGGAAAGGGACACATGTCACAAGCTGGTACCATAATGGCTGAAAAATTCCAGATTTTCTTACACCCATGCTGAGGGCCACTCTGTCCCCAATCCTGGAAACCTGAGTGTAGCTGTAAGTACTCACTCCACAAACTGCAGCTATGAGTGAAACAAACTGGTCTCAGGTTCAGCAGGAATAAATCACCCATACTCCTGTGCCCTGGCAGAGTTGTCTAGGTGTGAACAAAATGAAAAGAAATGATATGACAACTATGTCTACATACGTGTGTGTGAGAATGTGTGTTTTTGTGTGTGTAAGAGCAAGAGTTTGAGAAAGAAAGAGAAAGACACTATAGGCAAAAGCCAAAAAATTCTATTACTGGGAAGGAGAATACTTTTCCTATAATTTCTACTATAGAACAGCCTAAAAAGAATGTTCATTCAATGAAATAGAAGCTCTTACCAACATAATGACATTAAAAAGATTTACAGACCTAAGTAAACAAGCTGAAGACCGAACAACACAACTGCAGAAAATATATAAGAATGATCAGGAAATAGAATAAGCAGTGCTAAAAATAAAAATTCCAGCACAGCAGAAAGGTCGAGCTAATCCCAGTCTTACAAACAGCAGTGGCAACAAAAATAAATAGATTAAAGGAGTTGGAAAAGCAGTAATACATATGGGAGGCAGGCAATGATATCTATAGTAAGGCTAATTCGGGCTCCAGGAATATTCAAGTAAACAAATGAAACAGAAGATGTTTTAAAAAGATTAAAGACAAGAAAATTTTCACCAAAATGAAGGAAAAATTGAATCTAAATATTAGAAGATGATACGGGGTTCCAGAAAATTTTAATATGGAGTAGTCAATACTGAGACATACTTCTCACTTAAGCCAGTGAAATTTAAAGATAGGAAAGTAATTGTTTAGGGGCACCTAGGTGGCTCAGCCAGTTAACTGTCTGGCTTTGGCTCAGGCCATGATCTCAGTCCTGGGATCTAGCCTTGCCTTTGGCTCATGGCTCAGCGGGGAATCTGCCTGTCTCTCTGCCCCTGCTCCACACTCTTGTGTGCTCTCTCTGTCTCTCTTTCTCTCCCTCAAATAAATAAATTAGATCTTTAAAAAATAAAAAGGGAAAAAAAAAAGGCCCTCAGCCCTTAGTCACTAAGGCAGCAAAACAAATTGCCTACAAAAGGGAAATACCTAAACTGACTTCAGACTTTTACCATAGCAGTAGTCAATGCAAAAGACAGTGGGGAATGTCTTTACAGTTTTAAAAGAAAGTATATTTGACCCCAAATTATTATAATTAGCCTGGTTCTTGTGATTCACCTATAAACTATCATAGAAGCATTTTTAGACAGGAAAAAACCTAGGGAATATAGGATTCACGAATGCTCATGTGCAGGGAACATCCTTACATGTTAATAAAATTCAGTGAATTAATTCATAAATCAAATGAATAGCTCAGCAATGGAGAAGACATGATAAAAAACAGAATGTTAAGATATGGCTACTTCATATAACTATGGGAAATCATGGCTACAAAACAAATAAGTGTATATATTGCTGAACATATAAACATAATTAACAGATATCAAGTGGTGGCCAGGGGGAAGATGGTAAATATGATAGTATCCTCATCTTCATTGGAAGGAGTCAATTGATATGGCCTAAATATAAAACATTTTTCTTTTTTTATGATTTAATTTATTTATTGAGAGAGAGAGAGCACGTGCACACCAGCAGGAAAGGGACAGAGCAAGAGGGAGAAGCAGGCTCCCCACTGAGCAGGGAGCCCAATGTAGGGTTTGACCCCTTGAACAAGAAGTGGAAAGAAATAAACTTAGATACAATGAAGTTCAACTTCTTAATGATTTTCATAATCATATCTCCTTAACAGTAGAGGGATAATTTAAGAACTAATACATTTACTTGAAGGTCAACTGTTTCTTCATTGGCACTTATCTCTCTCTTTCTTTCTTTCTTTCTTTCTTTCTTTCTTTTAAATAAATTCAAAGGGGAAGTACATCAGCACTTTAAAAAAATAAAATATGGTTTCAATTCTCTAAAGAATAGTAATCCATTAATATATGTAGCTGACTTCTGTTTATGTGCCTATGTTGCTCTCTGTAGACCAGGGATAACTGCATGAAATATGGTTACAGAACTGGCCTCATTGGATAACAGTGAAGATCAGATCTCAAAATAGTGATGGAGAGATGATAGGACGCCCAAATAAAAGAAGCCAGGCAACAGCGAATAAAGCCAGGCAACAGCGAATGATTGTCAAAAGACAAATGGGAGGGGCGCAGTCAGTTAAAGCGTCTGCCTCTAGCTCAGGTCATGACTCCAGGATCCTGGGATCAAACCCCCCGTTAAGCTCCCTGTTCAGTGGGGAATCTGCTTTTTCCTCTCCCTCTGCTACTTCCCCTGCTTGTGCTCTCTCTCTCTCTCTTTCTCTGAAACAAACAAACAAACAAACAAACAAAGACAAATGGGAGCAGTTATCACAATAAGTGACAAGATTTAAGTGGCAACAAGGGGGAGGGGGCCCAATTTTCCAAGAGCTATGGAGATGTGGGCTAAAACATGATGTTTCTAGAGGCACAAGTAAAGATGTCTTTGCTTAGTTTGTGCAATTAAAGAAATGAAGTACAGATGATCAGGAGTCTTAAGACGGTTACCATGATAAAAAAAAAAATCACTATCTTTTACCCAGATTGTGGAACTTAAATGGTTTTCAGACTCATAACCCACTGAAGGAAAGAGATCTGGTTTTCCATGAGAAAGAACCCTGCAATGTGTTGGTAAGTATACTCAGTGGTTATTCCCTCTGTCCTTCCTAAAGGGACTTAGAGCCATTTGTTCAGATATCAAAGCATTTGGAGAAAAGTGAATTGTTGGACATAGGGTCTGAATCAACAAGGATACTCAGGATCCAAATCACCATTGGGCCTGCCTCCTAGAAAGGAAGTTTAGGGAGGACAAATGGCCTCCTTATCCTATGTCCAGCTGAGTAGTTGCACTACATCCAGGCCCAAGTGTGTAATAGGATGAACAACTGGTGTCTGGTAGAATCCTTGCTTTGGTTCTTTAACCTATTAAGAGCTACCATAGAATAGTCCACGTTATAATCTCTATCCCTGCCCATCCCTGCCAATTCCATTCAAAATAGGAGGTAGAAAACAGAGCTGCATCCCAGGTACTAACAAGAGGACTCAATTTCAGAGATTAAAGAATATATGAATGTTTCCTGTCACATCCCCATATACTCCAGGAGACTTTCCTTTACAAGAGTCAGATGGATCACAGCAGATTACAGTGGACAGCCCACAAAATTAACCAAGTAGTAATCTCTATCCCAGCTGCTATGCCAGATATGGTATCTTTGCTACAGCAGATTAAAACAGACTGTGGGGCTTAGTGTGTGGCCAGTGATCTAGTGAATTCATTATTTTCCTTTCCTATAGAAAGGAGAATTGGAACATTTTGTATTTTTGTGGGTAAGCAACATTATGCATGTATGGATTTCCCCTGGTCTATGATAAGCCCCTGACATATTCGGAAGGGTCTTGGACTGCCTGGACATAGTGTAGAGTATCACATTCCCATCCACTAAATCATTCACAACATGTTCAAGGAGTGGCAAGTGTTTTGGAGATCCTGGTAAGATGCATTTTCTCCACAAAGAAGAAATAAGCCCTGCAAATAATTGGAGGTTTACCACATTGCTGAATTTTTTTAAAAACTTGGTAGTCTTGGACATGCTGGAAAACCTCTAAAACGTAAGTGACGAATTATTGCATTTCATACTTCTTACCACCAGAAAAGAAGCACAAGGGTTGGGAGCCCTCTGTAGGTTCCGGAAGCAGTATATTTGGCACTTCGTCATACTGATCTGATTCATTTACTGAGTGACATGGAACGCTGCCAGCTTTGGCTGAGGCCCAGAATAGAAGGGAGTTCTGTGACAAGTTCAGGCTATAGTGCATGCACCAAGAGACCAAAGGGTCCTATGGTACTGGAGTTATCTAACATGAGGAATGACAATGTGAAGCTTATGGCAAGCCCCAATAGGAGAATCACCACAAAGACATTTAGAGTTTTGGAAAAGACCATGCCATCTCTAACACAAAATTATACACCATTCACAAAGCAACTTTCATGAATGCTGTTTGGCCCTGAAAGAGACAGACCATCTGCCCATAGGACAACAAAGGCCATGTTTTCAGAGCTGTCCATTATGATCTGAGTTCTGTAGACACACCAAGTCATAAGGTTGGGTGGTCTAATAGCAATCCATCGTAAGACAGGCCAGATCACACCTACAGTCAGGTGGCTCAGAGTCATCACTTTTGCAATTGTGTCTGTCCCTTAGCTCACACCAATGGTTCTGAGGAGGTGACAAGCTACAGGAGGAAGACAAAGGATTGCCATGGTTCATGGATGAATCCAAATATTTGTTCCACTGTTGGGGACCCTGAACAATGCTGTTTTGAGCCAGAGTACTCACTTTATGACAAAGGTAGTACAGCCATGGGCGTAGGATTGTGGGAATCCTATCATTCCATCACACACTTTACTGAAGCTCTCCATCTAACAGAATTGTGGATGACTTCTTAAAATTGCAACTTAAGTATCAACCTGGTGATCATACTCTTGTAATATTATAAGAATATCATTGTATGTGGTTGGTTTATCAAAAGATGGAATACATGGGTACAGAAACCAAGGAGTAGAAGTAAGAGTGACCCTGCTTACCCAGTGAGCCACTTGAAAAACCAGTTCTTCCCATTGTTATAACTTTTGGTGTATAGAGGTGTACAGGTCCTTATTCTTGGAGGCAGAGTGCTTCCATCTGAGAATGCAAGAGTTCCACTATGGTTTCCACCAGATCATGTCATGGATCTTCATGCCAGGAGATCAGTAAATAAGAATAGAAGTAACCATATTGATGGGAATTGATTCTGATCACCATGATTGGTAGGACTGCTTTTACCCCAGAGGAAGATAAAATAAGACTATGTTTGGGGTTCAGTGGTCCACTGGGACATCTCTTAGAGCTTTATGTCCTATTTTAATGGTAGATGGGCCCGACAGCAACCACAGCCTAAGAAGGTTATAGACACCAGGGTTTGGACCCTTTCTTGAGGTTCCAGGTCATCCTACAAATCCGAGTGTCTGAACCAGAAGTTGTGTTGGCTGAAATGGGAAGAATCTAAATGAGTGTTGGCGGAGGGGAATAATGGGTATCAATTACAACCTCATATTACTAGAGCAGTGCCAGTTCAAGTCCATCCCTTTTACCCAGGAAACAAAAGCCACCAAAAACCTGCAATAGCTATCCCTGGTGTATGATATTATTCTAAGAAGCGAGTAGATAATTACAGCACAAGGGTGGGTCCTCTTATTCTGCCCCATTCCCCTCTTTAAGGCTGATGCACCTCTCACTTAACTACTAGGAGTACCTACTGGGGGAGCTCGCTGGAGGGCAGCTCAGACCTGAGTCCCTCACTGGGAAATGCCATCAGATGTGGCCTGCTGGACCTAAGACTGGTCCACTCAAGAGAGAGCCCATGGCCAATAGCTAGCTGATTCAGGAAAACGAAGTTCTTACCACAGATTGACTGTGGCCTCACTGGCAGCAAAAGCGTAGATCAGCTCTCTTCCTGCACAATTCTGTCTTCACAACTTTATTGATGTATCTCCCAAAAATATTCCCCAATTAACCCTCTGCATGCAACCCCCTCTCAAATTCTATTTCCAAGCAGCAGAATCTAAGATAATCACCCAGGCCCCTGAATAACTGCAATGCAGAGCTGAGGCATAAATGTTCATTATGTTAAGCCACTAAAATTTAGGAGCTGTTTGTTAGCACAACCTAACTTGATATGCCTTTTGTCCACAATGAAGTACATCTGTAGACCCTGACAGTGAATATGACCCCTAAGAGCTATCAAAATTAGGTAATAAAATATAGTCTAAAGTGTATGCAGTCCATACACTTTCCTGGGCCTTCTAGGTTTTAAAACCATCCAGACCAGAATGCACAGAACCTACTGTTTTGTACTCCAAGCTCCAAATCTCCTCTACACTTTGTATCCCCACCCCAAAAGCACTTCAATAAAGAACAGATTTGTATTGGCCCTCAGTTTGCACGGAGATGTATAAAAAAGTGGCCAGCTGGGGTACCTGGGTGGCTCAGTGGGTTAAAGCCTCTGCCTTCAGCTCAGGTCATGATCCCAGAGTCCTGGGATCGAGCTCCACATCGAGCTCTCTGCTTGGTGGGGAGCTTGCTTCCCTTCCTCTCTCTCTGCCTGCCTCTCTGCCTACTTGTGATCTCTCTCTATCAAATAAACAAATAAAATCTTAAAAAAAAAAAAAAAAAGTGGCCAGCTGAACTTCTCTATTATTTTTGAATCCAAAAAATATTTTTTTATTATTAATTTTGTGATCAACACTGGGAACTTCTCTATTATTTTTGAATCCAACAAATATTTTTTTATTATTAATTTTGTGATCAACACAGGGCTAGATATTGGCTAATTAACTGTGTTCTGTTCTGGAAGAAATAAACAAGTGCACGAGTAGTAGGGAATGAACGAGTGAGAAATTTCAGATTCCAGTAATTGCTACAATGGAAAAGATATTAAAAAAACAGGTTGTTGTTCAAACTTTTATTTTTTCTTGACCCAAATCTATTCATCTTTTTAAAAAGTTTCTGATTGACTTTCTATCTTTCTCTAAGCTACTCCAAATATTTCTCAGAATTAAATGGACATAGGTGAATGAATGAATGGGTGAGTGGATATTCCTAAGGCTAAAGCAAAAGAGCCTCTCTCCAGACAATGTCCACACCATACAGCAGGGAGGCAAGGGAGAGGAGTGAACACTCTCATGTAAGGCAGACTGCTTAACCTTCTATTGTTTTTATTTTGGTAATAACCATAACAAGAATCACAGCAATCATCATCTGTCAGTACCCCTAACTTCCCAGACAATGAGAAAAATGCTTTACATGGCTTGTCTCATTTCAACTCAACGGCGATCCCATGAGATAGCTGAAATTCATATTTTACAGTTGAAGAAAAACAGCCCAGGAAGCTGACAGCACTGAGATGGAACCTGGTTTCTCCTGCTTGCAAAGTTCTGCTCTTAAGCACGCCTCTACATGAATTAGCCAGATGGCAGCTGTGTGTCTGCTGCTTCCCCTGCACATGCGGTCCCAGTGCAGACAATAGAACAGCTGACTGCTGGCCAGGGCCAGGGTGTGGTCACTGACCAAGACAGCCTACTCTTTGTGTGATCTGCTGGTGGGGTGCCCTTCCCTCCACTCTGGTTTCCTTGGTAATTCATCTGACAGCTTGCTGAACACTAAACACACTTAAAAAAAATTCTTTTTTTAAGTTTATAAGGCTAAGGTAATTATCTCAATGCTTTCCGTAATTCTCTGAAAGAACCAATATCTCCCAGAAACCCTTAAAAAACAACCTATTTAAAACCAATTTCCCTTAGATCAGAGATTGCCTGCATTTCTCCTCCCTTCCCTCTTCTCTCCTATTCAGATTTGCACAAAGCAAGATTGTTGTTCAGTAGGAATCCATCTCTTCCTGCCAGTTATCCCTGATCTGGGGTTATACAATCTCCTGTTGTTGGTTCCATAATCATTTCCACAGTGACTCAAAGGGGTGTATTTGGGAAGTGGGGAGGAGTGGTAACAGGACAGGTGTTTCATAGAGATCCAGGTCCTTCAGGCAGGTAATTCTCTTAATCCCAAAGTGTAGGAGTCCAGACACGAAATCATTCTTTCTCCTTTTTGAGAAATGTATTTCATATACTGAGTGGTTCTTAAATTAAACACTGAAAAATCTGCTTCATTACGTGTAGAGTAGAAGAGGACCTGCACTTTGTACCTTTTATGTTTGACCTTTCCATCAATTTCCTTTAGCAATATTAAGCACCTGATCTTCAAGTTCTAAAAGAGGTTTGATGCATCGCATCGCGGTCTGATGATCTAATCACAGGATTAGGGAGTTTGCCACTCTGAATTTTAATTTCCCACTGTGCTGAGGGATTTCCACACCTCCTCAAACAGTTAGTGCATCTTTAAAATGGGAACAGTGAGGATCATGTCTCTATGGGTATCAGTGGGGATTAATTACTTCAAATATATAAGGTGCTACAATAACTGGGAGATGTTATCTTCTGTATTATCAGGAAAATAAAAGGGAATATCGCTCCTCCATTTCCAAGTTATGTTAGCACACATACATTTCACCAGAGACATTTATGTGATCATGTGTGTATAAAGATAGAAAAAAAGATAGATGGGCAAACAGATTGATATTATATAGTGCTGGATAAAGCTGTGCAGAACTCTGTGGCATAGCAATCAAATGTGATATACTCAGGTGGGGAACAGGCAGTCAGAGGAGATGAACACTTGAAGAAAAAATACAGATTCTGTTTCTAGGCAAGTATCCTTAATAGTAAAAAATGAGAGAGTAGAAATACAGAAAATGTGTGTTCTATAAACAGAGTTGTTCCCAAATAGAAAGCTATACAAGGACCAATATCAACTCATCAAGCTAAAGTAAGAGCAAAGCCTCGCTCTGTGCTTTGTCTACATAAGGGATATGTTCCAAATGCGGCAGGAGCCATAAGCTGCTTTTAATAACGTGCATTTTCTTTGGGCACATTAGCACACACGTGTGGAGGCATCATGAGAGCTGGAAAGCCACCTGGATCAGTGCATTGCTGCACAGTGGGGACTGGGGGAGGGGAAGCAGCAGGCAAGAACCCAGAGGGAGGGAAAATAAAAAGTAAAAATAAACAAAACAAAAACAGCCCAGGATGAGCCATAGGTCTGGCTGGCTTTGGGAGAGAATACAGAGAAGTAAAGGGATCTGAGTTACCCTTTGTGTATGAGAGACACAACAGAGGGTTGAGGGGTCTACCCTGTTGGAACACTTTTTATGGGCCAGGCTCAGGCCATGCAGAGGCTCTGAGCTACCTGATATATAGAAACTGTAGTTTTCTCTCAGTTGGAGAGTCAATGAATCCTAAACTTCCTGAGCATCCTGATAGCAAGGGCCGTGCATGCCTAGCTGGACATCTTGGGACCCTACCCCATGATCCCCATGATGTGCTTTAATGAAACTTTCTAGATACAGCCTGTATTTCTAGACCAGAGCTTCCTCTGTGCCACACAACAGTCTACATTCATTGTGTGGTCCTCAAAACAAAGGAGTTGTCCAGAAAGGACAAAAGACCCAAATCAAACATCATTAATGACAGGCCACTTGGCCCAAGAGCTAGTAATTCTGATGTGCCTGTCATATAGTAGGCATACAAAATATGTGCTCATTTATTTATCTAATTGTTATTAATCACCTGTTCTCTTGTAGGTGCTGGGCATACTGCAATAAACAGAACATAGTGTTTCTCTTTGAGGAGATAACCTGTTCATGTTTGTGTTTTTTGTTTTGTTTTGTTTTGTTTTCTGGAGAATGGGAGATGGACAGAGAGCACATGAATAAATACATAAAAACAACAATAATTTTAGATAGTTACAGAGCAATTAAGAAAGTAAAAGAGTCTAAGAGAGCATGATTTATCTGAAGGCTAGCTGGGAGAGTCAGGGAAGGGTCTCTAGGTTAAAGTGGCATTAGGTAAAACCCGTAAGGTCTGGGAGAAGTTAATTCCAGGAAGGGTGAAGAGCAATTTCAACAGCCCTGCTGAGGGAAAGAGCTTGGTGGGTTTAAGGACCGGTGAGAATATCAGCCTGGCTGGTGAGAAGAATGGTGGAGGAGAGCAGTCAGAAACAAAGTGGTAGAACAGCAGGAGCAGATCAGTCAGTAGCTTAGAGACAGTAGCAGGGACGTGGCATTTCATTTCAGGAGCAGTAAGACCATATTCAAGGCTTTATTCTGCCAAGTGATCCTGTCTGGTTTATACTTAAAGAAAGCTGCTTGCTGGGCAAGGGATGGAGTATTGAGTCCAGGCAAGGAAACCTGTAGAGAACCAGAGGACAGACTGGAGACTGTTTGGATTGGTCAAGGGAGAGATGGACCTGGGTGAGAGGTGGTAGAATTTGAGATAAAGTTTAGAGGTATAGGCTCAGGGCCAACAACTTGATCTGGTGTTGGGGTTTGGGACTGGGAGAAGAGAGTCGAGATGACTCTTAGGATTAGTTGAACAAAGAATGAATTAATTATTTAACTATTCAAATAAATAATTGATTCACTAACACTGCTTGCCTGGAACCATGCAAAATCAATTCTAGGAGAAAGAAAGCTTTATTAGATTAGGAGGGAAAAAAAGACGATAACAATAGTTAACATTGTAAGAGGATTTGCCAGTGCTAAACACTGTGCCAAGTGTATAAATACATTGTCTCATCTAATTTTCTCATAACAGTAATGAAGAAGGTTGTATGTCACTCCACTTCTGCAAGCTAAGAGAGATTAATGAACTTTACTAATGCTACACAAGTAGTAAGCAGGAGAGCAAGGATAGATGTCCCCAACCTGGATCCTAACCATGATTCTAGAGTCTCCAACCAGTAAGTCCACACAGCTGCTGGCTATCCAGATGGTGATATGAGCAAATGCATACGCTGCTAAAATTTAATATATATATTTTTTTACCTTTGACACAAAAAGTGTATTAAAAGAGGCAATGCATAAATCATGAGGGCTCAAATACATGAAAGTTAATTAATATATTGAGATAACATTTTTCACACTGATTTAGTCAGAAGATTTTTGGTAATACCATCCCCTCTTGGCACAGATATGGGGATATTACACCTGTCCTATGATACTGGTAATTACTATACTTCTTAAGAAATATATGCATAAGAGGAAAGGTGGAAGAGATCATAGCAAACAGCAATAGTTGTAATAGGGTAATGAGATGATTGGGTAATGATACTTGTATTTTTAAAAATATATTAAGATATGTTTTCAAAATTTAAAAAGTTAACATTTCATAAGATACCTTCAAAGAATTTTCATATCCATAAATTTCCTATTCAAAAAATGTCTTTGTCAAATCATGAGTATCCTACTTCTTTCAGGAAAGCTAATGAACATGAGATACCACCTAGCCAAGACCAGGAAAAAATAATGTAAACTTCCAAAGGGATGGGCTGATTTGACTTGAGAGATTCTGTTAATTCTGGGTGAATGTCAAGTTATATCACCAAGTTCAGAAAAGTTGTAAAAGTCTAAGCTGATTGACTCTGAAGAAAAGAATGCACAGTCTGAGCATCATGAACTAACACTCATTTCAGAAGCATATCTACATATCTTCCAAGAGGGTATTGTATTTAATCAAGTGACGGGGATCATAAAAAGAATTGTCCTTATTACTATCCGTCACCATGTCATCTCAAAGACACCAATGACTGGTTCTGCTGCCCTACACAAACCTCATAAAATAAATCTCAGGTGCCTGGATGGCTCAGTTGATTAAAAGTCTGTCTGCAGCTCAGGTCATGATCTCAGGGTCCCCAGATGGAGCCCCACATCAGGCTTACTGTTCAGTGGGGGGCCTTCTTCTCTCTTTGTGCTCTCCCCCACCTCTCTCTCTTTCTCTCAAATAAATAAAGTCTTAAAAAAAAAACTTAACACAAAAAAATAGCTCTATGAATTTTTGAACTATTCCACATACGAACAATGTGACCTTTGTATGAATGTCAATCACTACAATTAATACATCATGTGACCTTTGTATGAATGTCAATCACTACAATTAATACATCACTCTCGCAATCGTCTGCTTCTTCCCTCCTGAGAGTTATCCTACAAAAACAGGTCCCATAACTTTTACTTTTATAACCCACTACCTAGCACAGTGCATGGCTCTTGGGAAGCTGAACATAAATATTTGCTGAATAAATGAATGAATCAATCAATCAATCTAGTCCAACACACTCATTCTACAGTTAAACCTAAGTCCACACTGCTAGTTAACGGCACTGGCAGGACCACATGTGATGTTCTTATCTCTCAGATTTCCCAACCCCTAGTTTATAGCAGCTATTATATCTATCTCAAGACATGTATGCATAACAGAAAATGAAATCAAAATTGAAAAAAAATTTACTTGAAATCATTGGGATAAATTTTGGCCGGCATTAGAAAATACCATTTTCAATATATATAATCGGAGTTTCATTTCTTAGCAAACCAAAGGACTGTTTTTGGTAATGGATTCTATTTGCAGCCTGTGCTGTGGTTTGAAAGAGGGTTGGAAAAGAAGACTGCATCAGGAAACAGGAGGAGGAGGTGGGGGAGGAAGGAGAAAAGCATATTGAGAACATGATCCAGGGAGAGGAGGATTTTAAAAAGTAAATTAAAAAATATAGCACGTTGTGCAAGGAATAATATTTCTACAAAAATGATAGTGAAATGGAATGGGGCCCAGCTACACATAATAAATGTGTCCCCATCCTGTTACATGAAAATCTGTGGGCAAGTTATTAACAAGCAGATGGTTCTCTCTAACACCTGTCTATATCACAACACTTTTACTTCTCTCTCTCTCTCTTTTTCTTTTTTTGTTGAATTGCAGGTTTCCATTAATGAAAACTCTGAAGACTCTGAAACCCATTTTAGCTCTGAGAGTTGCCTACAGACAAGCAACTACAGCATTTAAAAGGTAAAGGCATTTGGGGGAGATGGGGTATGAGCGTATTGCATGGACTCCACAGAATTCTCTGAACCCCACAGAATTATGACCTGTGCATCCAGAATAAAATTGAAATTTTCTTCCATGATATTTAAAGGTCTTGGAAGAAATCAGCACTAGCACTTAGGCTGTTAAGGCTCTGAGCATCAATAGGACAGACTAGAGGAATCAGCCATGGAATATTGGCATGGCTTGCGTTCTTGGGCTATGCTTACCCTGTGTTTGTGTTGTTTCTCCCAGGGAATAACAAAGGTTGGATCAGCTAAGAGCCATGGATGGCATATGCATCGTTCGATTTGGCTGAGAATCAAATTTAGCTTTTCCTTACAGATATTTGCCCTCTACTGTTTTTGGTTAGAATTTCAATAAGTAGGTGGTACAGTGTTATAATTAAGAGAAGTGGCTTTGGAATCATTTAAACCTGGATATAGTCCTGACTCAATCACTTGGCTGCGTGACAATGGAGCAGGTGATTTAACCTCCCAAAGACTCTATTTACATATATGTAACATCAGCATAATAATATCCTGCCCACAGTTTTCATGCAGATTAAATGAGAAAATAATTAAAAGTGCTTATCACAGTGCCTAACACATAGTTAAGTAATCACTAACTTCTGGGCATGATGATGATGATGATGATGCTTGGACAAAGTGTCATTTGCAAAAATGCCTAGAAGACTAGGTAGTTTTGAATAGATGTATGTCTGCCTCTCTCTGCCTTTCTTTGTGTCTCTCCCTTCCTTCTGTTTCTTCTTTAACAAATACCACCGGTTCAAATTCTGCTGGTTTATTCTTAAATAAAAGCTAGTCTAGGACAGCAAGCCATCTCATAACAGTAAGAAAGCAACCTGAAAGAGACAAAATGACAAGGAAGCCGAGTGACTGCACATACCCATCTGCTCCTGCTGTCTTCAAGGGGCGGAGTAAACACCTCTAAGGGTCAAAGCTGTATGTGTTGGTGAGATATGTGAGTCAGGTCATTTGACTACATATCCAGGAGGTGAGGAAGAAGTTGTCTTGCATCTGTGATTAGCAGATGTGTCACCCACACTGAATAGGGCTCCTAAGTCTAGGGGAAACTCTTTCCTTTACTCCGGAGTCATAAGCACCATACCCATCTTCCCCAAACTCTGTGGAAATGGCATTTGGCATGAGAAGTGTAACAAAATGAACCCACAGGAATTGGCTTCCCATTAAAATAGCTGTGCTGTAAATGGAATAGATTGCTTCAGAGGAATAGCAAGCTGCCCTCCCTCCACCCAGGTAGCAGAGCCGCAGCTGGCACTTCTGCTCACACAGATGTCTCGGGTACACCCCCTCGAATGGCTTGAACTTCAGTAGCTACATCACGCGCCCTCCCCTCCACACCACCTCTGCTCCTTCTCTCTGATACAGAACCTATGTAGACAGCATTTAGCATTTATGGCAGCGCCATCCTTTTGGCTAAATATAGAACACAAGCAATGTCTACTCAAAGTGTTTGATAATATATAAAATCAAAGAAAGAACCGATATGCCATTTAGTCTGTGAAGTCTAACCTGTTATTCCTTCTATTCTTCTAGTAACTTTTCCCCAGCCACCCTCACTTTCAAACAGCTTGATTTAGACTTCTTATTACGATTTCTTTTCATAACATGCCATATGCAAAGATATTTAATAACAGAGGCACTTTTTTATTGTTGAATATGAATAAAGCTGAAGTAAAAAAAGGATGACATCGAGGTACTTAAAAGAGACTATATTTAACCTATCTGGAAGGGCTTTCAACATATGGCTCACATACCTCTGTTTGCCCCAGGATGATTCCAGGGCTCCTACTGGCCTCATATGCTTGGTTTCTTCCTGCTAACAAGCTTCAGAATAGCCCCAAACTTTATCAGAACCAATACAAAGAGAAGAAAAGATCACATTCCAATCAGGGCTTTGAGCTCCTAAGGGGTTTTGTGGTTAATTTTGACACTTTTAAAATAAATAATTAAGAATGAAGGCTGAGGGATGCCTGGGTGGCTCAGTGGGTTAAGCCTCTGCCTTCAGCTCAGGTCATGGTCTCAGGGTCCTGGGATCAAGCCCAGCATCGGGCTCTCTGCTCAGTAGGGAGCCTGCTTCCCCCTTTCTCTCTGCCTTCTTGTGATCTCTCTCTCTCTGTCAAATAAATAAATAAAATCTTAAAAAAAGAAAAAAAGAATGAGGGCTGCAAAGTGTGAGGTTTACATAGAACACTGTAACAACAGAGAAGGGAAATGCTGTAAGAAGCTAATGTATGTGAAGTAGAGCCTGGCCACAGTGAATCACACAGAAAGGATGTCTTCACAGCAGGAGAATTTTTGAGTTTGTATATATAAGATACAACATAATTGGATAAAACAAATATAACACAAATATACTTTATATATAGGCACATGTATGTTTTATTTAGCATGTTAAGTATATACATTTTAAAGTTGCAACATTTCTTTTATTCCATTCATTTGCCATGAGGTTTTGTTTGCTTGTTTTAATAGTATACTAAAATTTTTATGTGGAATATCTTCTTGTTTTTTTACCACTTTCCTTACTTCTCTTATTTTTTTCCAGACCAAGCTCAAAGGTCCTATCCTCCATGAAGCTTGCTCCCGTAAATCGCATTCATTCATGATTTTTCCCATTCTCTTATTCAATAAGGAGTCCTTAAACATATACCAGGTATCAGGAATTGTGCCAGGTGCTTGGAGACCCAGGAGTGGAGAAGATCCTATCATCTTCTCTGCCCATGTGGAATGAATACACAGGCTAGCTCACTTCTCCCCCCATATCACTGGTGCCAACCTCTTTTTATGATACTTATCACTTTTTACTGTCATTTTTAGTGTGTGTTTATTCTACCTACTAGCCAATCGATTTCTTGATGCGTGGAACAGCTTTTCAAAAATTATCCCTGCATTCTAATCCTTGAGTGCTATCCAGAACATAGTAGGTCTCAATGAATTTGTTGAAATAGAATAAATTTTTTTTTAAAAAAAGCTGAGGCATGGGAGGCATGTAGAAGCTCAATATTTCTGACTATTAAAATAACTTCCGGGGGAGGAGTCAAGATAGCGGAGAAGTAGCAAGCTGAGACTGCTTCAGCTAGCCGGAGATCAGCTAGATAGCTTATCTAAAGATTGCAAACACCTGAAAATCCATCGGCAGATCGAAGAGAAGAAGAACAGCAACTCTGGAAACAGAAAATCAGCCACTTTCTGAAAGGTAGGACCGGCGGAGAAGTGAATCCAAAGCGACGGGAAGATAGACCCCGGGGGGGAGGGGCCGGCTCCCGGGAAGCGGCGGAGCAACCGTGCACAAAATCAGGACTTTTAAAAGTCTGTTCCGCTGAGGGACATCGCTCCAGAGGCTAAACCGGGGCGAAGCCCACGCGGGGTCAGCGTGGCCTCAGGTCCCGCAGGGTCACAGAAGGATCGGGGGTGTCTGAGTGTCGCAGAGCTTGCGGGTATTGGAACGGGAAAGCCGGCTACAGAGACAGAGCCGACAGTAATCTCGCAGCTCCGTGTTACCTTGAACCGGTCGCAGGCTCGGTGAGCTCGGAGCGCGGCCGGAGGTCAGGCAGACGGGAGTAACTGGGCGCTGTTCTCTGAGGGCGCACTGAGGAGTGGGGCCCTGGGCTCTCGGCTCCTCAGGGCCGGAGACCAGGAGGCCGCCATTTGTATTCCCGTCCTCTGGAACTCTACGGAAAGCGCTCAGGGAACAAAAGCTCCTGAAAGCAAACCCGAGCGGATTACTCACCCCGGCCCCGGGTAAGGGCGGTGTAATTCCGCCTGGGGCAAAGACACTTGAGAATCACTACAACAGGCCCCTCCCCCAGAAGATCAACAAGAAATCCAGCCGAGACCAAGTTCACCTACCAAAGAGTGCGGTTTCAATACCAAGGAGAGCAGCAGAATTCCAGAGGAGGAGAAAGCCAAGCACGGAACTCATGGCTTTTTTCCTGTGATTTTTTTTAGTCTTGCAGTTAATTTAATTTTTTCTTTTTCATTTTTTTTTT